>NC_137082.1:81948716-82391216 GCF_951640355.1 Cnephaeus nilssonii
TACCAGAAGTCGCTTTATACCTGGAGAGACATATAGGTGACTAAGTCTGGCCATGGAGAGTGGGCCAGTGATGGTCTGGCAGGGAAGGAAAACCCAACTTTCTGAGTTGATGGATCTCAAGAAATGGATTGGATGTTCTATCAGACTGTTACCTGAGATGGCAAGGAACGCCAGGGGGCTGCCCAATGAGCGGGAAGGGAGGGAGGCAATGCCCATCTAGCCAGTTACATGGACCAAAACTACATTACAGCCCCCCCACTACCTCCACCCTCAGG
Organism: Cnephaeus nilssonii; assembly: GCF_951640355.1. Lineage (NCBI taxonomy): Eukaryota > Metazoa > Chordata > Mammalia > Chiroptera > Vespertilionidae > Cnephaeus > Cnephaeus nilssonii. The sequence goes on from NC_137082.1 coordinate 81,948,992, forward strand.
CATCACAGCCACCCCACCCTCACCCTCAGGCATCACAGCCCTCCCCACCCCCACCCTCAGGCATCACAGCCACCCCATCCTCAGTCCTCATTCCAAGACTATCTTAGTGGCAGGCATGACCTGTCCTCCTTCCCCTCCAGCCCCACTCACGTGCTCTCATTGCTCATGTCGGTTATGTCTACCCTGTCCAGGAACCATCCTGCTTTGTTGCCCGCATTGTCATGGCGAATCCGAATCTTGGTCAGGGCCCCCAGCTCAATGGCAGAGACGGTGAAAGTGTCTGTCTGGGAAGGGCCAGAGTAGCACTCAGAGGGTGGTACCCACCTCACCTTGCATCAGCTTCACCGTCCCAGGATCTGAGGCTGCTGTGAGACCCAAACCAGCAAGAGACACATGGATTTATGTTGTGGGATGTGTGTTTGGCGGGGGTGAGGGTGGGGGGGGGGAGGGGGGTGGTGTGAACTGCTGCTTGGATATGTGCTGTGTGTGTACATGTGTGTATAAACTCCTTCAGCTACATATTTTAATTAAGTACCTGCTAGGAGCCAAAGTGTAAATCCAAAGTGATTTACAGAAACAGAAGTATTGGACTTGCTCCCTATTGAGGTGGGAAGATTGAATGTGGATGAGTGTATGTATATGCACTGGAGGAAGCAGGAGACAGACAACACTAAGTGAATGGGGTCTTCTTAGCCATCATTTTTTTAAACTCTTTAATCCCAGATCATAGTGGCCATAATTTCTTCAAGAAAAGTACTGGAACAGAAATAAACCATGATCCTTAAGTCATGGGAAGGGAGAGAAACCAGGGCTCTCTGAAATAAATCAGTGATGAGGCTGAAAGTATTTTAATGAATTTGATTTCTTTCTATCTTCCTCTGTGTGGATGAGGGAACCTGAGGATGAAGTCTCCTCTAAGGCTTAGAATGGGGGCAGGAATGGGAAAGGTGAGATGAGGGACAGTCTTCTCGCCAGAGGATATTGTGCAATTTCTAAGGACAAAGGTGGCAGCTGTATTTTTCATGCTTTCCCACTATACAAGGAAGGAGGGGGGGGGGTAGATACATTTCTTTCAATGCTAAAAGTTTTTGTGACTTCAGGATACAGTTCTCAGCATGTCTTTCAAGGCCCTCGTTTCCCCACCCCTTAGGTTGGTTTCATCAAGCTTCCCAGAGGCAGTGCCCACTACAGCTCAGCCTTAACCACAGCCCTGCAGGAAGACTCTTTCTGAGTATCCTCAAACTGGCCTTCCACATCTCTACCTCACATCTTTGTCATGAGGTTCTGTCTTCGGAGAGCACCTCTCACTGACATCTGTGGACATCTACGCCATACTCATCCACCAAGGCCATTTACATCTCTCCTTCCCACCAAGTGTCCCTCAAAGTGCCATCTTATGGTCACGCTTCCTTCCTGTACCCCTGCTCCACCCACTTAGCACTGAGTGTCTGCTACCCTTGCTATCTCCGGTGAGTTCCTGTGGGGTCATGGAACTGAACCCCCACCTGTGCCTTTCTTATAGAAAGCACTGCCATGACACCTGGTTGGGCTGAACAAAGCTCACTCCTGGACCCGGCAGTCACTGTGGGTAGGGGGGCTTGGGAACCACCAGAGAGCTCCTTCTGTCTGAATCCCAATCACCCACCCAATGGCCAGAAAGCCCATACACTACCTGCCCCGGCTGGAACTTGCTGGACTTGTCTGAATTCCTCAGGGGACGCTCCCCTGTGTCCCCGTACTCCTCGCCATAGATGGTCAGGAAGACGTTGGCACTGGTGCCAGCCTTGGGAACATTCCCTGTGATAACCTGGACCTGGTAGGTGTTGGCTGGAGACAGAGAAAGACGCAGCATTGAGGACACACGGGCCTCTGAGTGGGCCTGAGGCTCAGTCTCTTGGGTCCAGGTAGATGGTGGAAGCTAGAAGTGACTACAGGTACCTCCACATCTACACTAACTTGGAACAGAATTTGCCCTTCTTCTCCGCCCAAGACTTTTTTCCCCCCTATAAATCCCAAGAAGTCACAGTTTGGGGAAAACTCACCCTGAGCAGCCCTCCTACTTTATGTCCCCAACACTGAGTTATATCAGGGCTCCTCTAAGTCAACCACTCCTGAGAGCCCTGGGACAAACGCAATGCTAACCCCAGATGGGAACTGTCCATGGTGGCATTAAGACACATGTCAGGAGAGCTATTTGGGTGCCCATCTATGGGGCTTCCATGTGAGAGGAGAGCAAGGCACCTCCCCCACCCTGGGCTCCCTTGGTGAGGGGGAGGGGGACTGTCTGACCCCTGCTCAGGCTTACGCTTAGGACCTGACCGGCCAGAGGGCGCCAGCTCCACGACAATTTCATTGTCCTCCTTGCCTCTGGCCAGCCAGCGGTTGACATCGAACTTGTACTCCTCAATCACCTCCTGCATCCCCGGCCCAAACTCCTCCTCTTCCTCCTCCTCAGACGACTCCTCCTCCTCCTCTTCAGACGAGGACTCCTCCGACGAGGACTCTTCCTCCTCGTCCCCCTCATCCTCCTCGTCACTGCCCTTCTTCTTCTTCTTCTTCCTCTGCAGCTTGGCTTTCAGCCGCTCCTTCTTGAGCAGCTGCCGCAGCTTGTCCTTCTCCTTCTTCTTCCGGGCCTCCTCCTCGGGTGTGAGCTCCTCCTCCTGCACCAGCAGGTGCCGCAGCCACAGCATGTCCACGAACCAGCCGGGCGAGAAGCCCTCGCCCGTGTGCCCCAGTCGGATCTTGAAGACCTCCCCCACGTCAACTGCCTCCAGCTGTGCAAAGAGGGGAGCGTTGGCTGGGGTGGCCCCTGGTGTCCTCCCACCTCCCATGCAGAGCCAGGCACAGGCTTGGTGCAGAGTCACAGATGGAGAGTCCCAGGCCTCAAAGCTCAGAGCTTCCACCAGCTCCCTCTCTCCTACACACCCAGCCTTGTTTCTCGGCCCACCTTCCAGGACCTCTCGCAAGCCCCACCCTCCACCCAAATGTATTTCCTTCTAAATCCCTGTGATGGTCAAGATGATCTGATCTCCGTGCTTCTTCTCTTCTCTTTCTTCGCTTTCTCTCTCTCTCTCTCTCTCTCTCTCTCTCTCTCTCTCTCTCTCTCATCTCTCTCTCTCTTCTACTTAGAGGATGGGCTCTGGACCTGCTTAGTCCCTTTCTCAGTACCTTGGATTTCCTCTCCAGTGTTTCCCAGGTCACAATGTCATGTGATCAACCTCCCCAGGGAGGCCCACTTCTGGTCCCTTCTCCCCACCTGTCTGCCAGCTGTGATGCATCTGCCGGTCGGTCTGCATCCAGAAGATGTACTGCTCTGTCACATCTCCATGACTGGTCAGTTTCCCAAACACTTTCCCTGACATTGACTATTTTGATCCTTCCAGGGTCTGTGGAGCAGGCCAGGCAGGCATTATAAAGCTAGGTTTGAACTGGTGGAAAATCTGAGGCTCAGAGAGGTCCAAGGCTAGGGCTGCCATCTCTTCAGCAGTGCATGGAGGGGCTGGACTCATTGAGGCTTGTGTCACACAAACACACACAGAACACCAGCCTGATCGTGCCTCCTACACACACACACACACACGCACACACAGACACACACACACGTCTCATATCAAAATTCTATATGTCCCCCAATGAGCATCCTCCTCTCCTGCTAACAATATGCCCATATCCTCATCTCTTTTCTCCTCTACTCAAAGGGCAGTGCTGAGGCCAAGGGCACTCAAAGCACAACCAGGAGACCCCCAGGCTTCCCAGTATCCTGCCTGGGAAGCATGGCCCTGCCCTCGGGCTGACAGAGCTGTGGAATCAGAGGCCACCGGGCTGGGAAATGATGGGACTAGTGCCATATTTTGCTAAATTAGATTTATCTACTCCCATGGTTCTCAGAATTGGCAGCACATTAGTATCACTAGTTGAGCTTTTCAAAGACTCCCCATAAATTTCTCATTTAACTGATCGGGGTATGGATCAGTTTTTCCTTAAAGCTCCCAAAGTGATTCTAATAAGAAGCCAGAGAACCACTGATCTAGTCTAATCCCTTCATTTCCAGGCATCCCCTGGGCCCTCGGTTGGCACTTCCGCTGCCTTCCCCACACACACCTGGAACGTGTCCTTGGATGCCCGCTCAAAGACTTTCGAGCGGCTGGAGAGGAAGAGCACCTCTGTCTTGCCTTTCTCGCCATAGATCTGTACGTAGACTCGGGCAGTGGTGGCTGCACCGCCCACATCTCCTGTCCAAACCTCAACCTCGTAGTGGACCACTGGGTGGGCATGCAGGGGAGAAATGGGACATTAGGTAATCGCAGCAATAGCAATGATGGTAACAAAAATATTTCCCAGGCCTGTGCCATGTGTCTGGTGATTCACAGGCATTATCTCATCTAATCTCATCAATATCATGTGTAGGTACTATCATCCCCATTTTACAGGTGGACAAACTGAGGCAGAGAGGAATTGAGTAGGTGTCAGGAGTGGCAAACCCAATCGATCAGATTCCAAAACCCAGTCGCCCACTGCACCACATGCATCCTCCGGCACCAGGAATGCGGAGTAGTCAATACAGGGTTGGCACTCTCTGCTGTGCACCTCCCCCTGGGCACACACCACGGGGCAGAAAGAAGCAAGGCTGTTTGTTTGTTTCTTTTTTTCAGTAAGGGACAAAGAGTTGCAATTACAGTTTTTATTTAAATATATGTACCTCTCAGGTGATAACAACATATACATTCAAGGAGAGAAAGTTATCTATATTTTAAAAGTTAAAGGAGTAATTAATCAAGCTGTTAGAGGGTGGAAATGTGTTACAGGTCTACACCACTAGAGGGCGCTTCCCAGCGGAGAGCCAAGTGCCTTCAGAACTATGAGGCCATATTTTTTCAGTGACTATTTTAAGACTTGCCCTTTCAGCAATGCTGTAAGACAACATCATGATTTTTTTTTTCAAGTAAAGACTTATTTTCAACAAGACTAGGATCTTCCATTACCATGGCAATGTGAGAAATTGGAGGCTGAAAGCAAGAGGACTTGCTGCAAGTCTGAAGAAGTTGAACTAGAAATACCAGGCTCAGCTGGGAGTGAGGGTGGGCTAGCAACATGGATAACAGGGGATACAGTAAAAGCTGGCATTCTGAATGAAGGGGACTCCCAATCCCATTATGACCCTCAGTTTTCAGAACAATAAGCAGCCAGGGTGATACAAAATTAGGTCAGATAAAAATGAGCAATCGAAGAACATGCTATTGGAAATTAGCATGTGGTAGCTGGAATGAAGTATTTCACAGCAAGGATATAGTCAAGAACAGCTCTGAAGAACAAAAAGGAAATTTCCAAAGAACAAAATGACAAATGATATAAGGGTAAGAAAATCAGAGGAGGTCCAATATCTTACTAAGAGTTCAGTTCTAATGAAAACAGAGGAAACAGAGAGTTGGCAATTGTCAAAGAACTAATACAAAAAGTCTCCAAACTAAAAAAATGCTTCTGGATGGAAGGAGCCCATGAGTTCTAAGAACCATGGATGAAACTAAATCACAAAAGGCAGTGACGACATCATAAAGTTTCAGAATGCCAGAGATAAAAATAGGATCCTAGAAGCTTTTAGAGAGGAAAAAAAATAACCCTAAGGGGTTGGATCACAGAATGGCATCAGACTTTTCAGTTGGAACACAGGGAGCTAGAAGATGGTAGAAAAATTCCTTCTAAACTCAGAATTCTGTAGCAAGCCAAACTATTGATCAACTATGAGAACAGACGAAACACATTTGTAGACATGCGAGGTCTCACCATTTCTCTTCCATGCACCTTTTCTCCAGGAGCTACTAGTAGAGAATGTGTTCTACTGAAATGAGGAAATAAATCAAAGAAGAAGAAGACGTGAAATTCAGGAAACGGGACAACAACAACAAAAAAAGAGGAATTTCCAAAAAGATGGCAAAAAGGGAAGTCCCAAAAGGACAGCTTTGTGGCAGCCTAGAGAGCAGGGCAGAGGTTCCCAAAGAAATGTCTTAAGATGGAGGTTAGGGGAGAAGGAGGTAGAGAGGAAATCAACAGAATTCTTGTAGGTTTGAACACATGCATTAATTTTTAGTTCTGTTAGAGACATGGCGATAAGATGGTATTGTGGGAAAATCGTGTCTCCTCAAATTCATGTTGAAGCCCTAATCCCTAGTATCTCAGAATGTGACTACATTTGGAGATAGAGCCTTTAAAGAGGTGATTAAGGCCCTAACCGGTTTGGCTCAGTGGATAGAGCATCGGCCTGCGGACTGAAGGGTCCCAGGTTCAATTCCAGTCAAGGGCATGTACCTTGGTCTTGGTTGTGGGCACATCCCCAGCAGGGGGTGTGCAGGAGGCGGCTGATCAATGTTTCTCTCTCATCAATGTTTCTAACTCTCTATCTCTCTCCCTTCCTCTCTGTAAAAAATCAATAAAATATATTTTTTTTAAAAAGAGGTGATTAAGTTAAAATGGGGCCATTGGGGTGGAGCCCTGGTGTCTTTATAAGAGGAGATTAGGACAGATTTGCTCATGCAGAGGGAAGACTATGTGAACACAAAGTGAGAGGGCAGCCATTTGCAAGGCAAGGAGAAAGGCCGCACAAGAAACCCAACCTAGTCACACCTTGATCTTGGACTGCTAGCCTCCAGAACTATGAGAAAATAAATTTTTGTTGTTTAAGCCACCTAGTCTGTGGTGTTTTGTTACGGCAGTCCTAGCACACTTATATAGACAGGTGGGTATGTAGAAATGCAGACAGGTATATAGAAAACTATGCAAATGAAAAAGCAAGGCTACCACTAAACTCCAGGGATAAAAAACAGAAAGTTGTATACAAGATGGAATGCAATCATCGTATAGTAGGTATCTCAGCAGTGAATAATATTTGCATAGTCATAATAATGTAAAAATTGAATTTTGACTTAATTTTATTGAGGGCTGGAAGGAGGGGAAGTGTGTAGGTGCACATACACACACTTACACATGCACATGTATTAAAAGAGCGAAATCCTCCTTTTCTGGAGTAGGAAGTCAATAGTTAATGTCTATGACTGAAAAAAAAATCAAGAAGTTGATAAAGCACATTATTTAAAATATGGAGACACATTTCAGGAGAAAAAGCTAAAGTAACTGAAAAGTTGTTACCTCTGAAGAAGGGGGCTGGGGCAGGGGGAAGGGAACCACTGCGTTTTTACCTTTCTGTTGTTAACTAGTATCGGTATTACTCTGTTGGAAATCAAGTTCTAATTCATAAAAAGAGGGGAGGAGTTGATTCTTCACTCTGGCGGGTACCATTACAAAACATGTGTATGTGACACTGCCCTCAAGGAACCTGTAGGCTAGTTGGGGACAGAAAATGCACACACAGAAAGACACAAAGGGTCCTGGAAAAGAGAGGTGAGTTTGTATTGGGGCTCCTCTCAGAGAAGCTTCCTGTGGCATGAGCCTGGCGCACTTGTTTCAGGGTAGATGTAGAAATGCAGAGGTGAGGAAAGTGAGGAAACACAGGTTCTGGTCCCACTGTCTTCCTGACCCTCTCGATAATCTCTTGCTTCTCTGAGCTCCACCATGACCTATGGCTCTTGCATTATGTGCAATGGGTGGCTAGGTCACCTTGAACTTCACCTTCATTCACAGATGTCACCACCCTGTCCATAAAGGCCCCACCCCCATGCCATTTTTCATCACAACTCTTACTTGGCCATATATATTTATTGTTTGTCTCTCCTGGTGGAATATGAAATCCATGAGGATAGAATTTTATCTGTTTTGCTCATGGCTGCCCCCACCAAACCTAGGGCAGTGCTGGCTCAGAGAAACATCCTATATACTAAAAGGGTAATATGCAAATTGACCCTAAGAGCAGAACTACTGGAATGGCCAGTAGCTATGATGCACACTGACTACCAGGAGGCAGATGCTCAATGCAGGAGCTGCCCCCTGGTGGCCAGTGCACTCCCACAGTGGGAGCTCCGCTCAGCCACAAGCCAGGCTGACAGCTGCGAGCACAGTGGCGGGAGCCTCTCCCACCTCCTCAGCAGCGCTAAGGTTGTCCCACTGCAGCTTAGGCTCATTCCCCCTTAAGCCATCTGTTGGACATCCCCCAAGAGCTCCCGGGCTACCAGAGGGATGTCTGACTGCCAGCTTAGGCCCAATCACCCAGAGAGCCGGCAGGTGGACATCCTCCAAGGTTGTTCCGTACTGTGAGAGGACACAGGCCGGGCTGAGCCCCCCCCCCCCACCCCCCGCAAGTGCATGAATTTTCATGCACCAGGCCTCTAGTTACATATTATAAATGAATGAACAAACAGCTTTATCTCCTCAGCCAGTCTTCCCAGGGGAAGACATGGACTACGTCCTTCTGTCCACAGGGCTGAGAATGTACATTTCTTATAAAGTCATGTGCTAACTTTGGCCCAGAGCTAAGTGCTTCATCCTTTGACTCCTCAGTTTCCCTATCTGTACAATGAGCTCTCTTCCCTTCTGGACACATGGTACCAGGGGAAGCTCCCATTTTCTCCCCTCACTCTTCCCCTTGGAGACAAGACCTAAGTTGCCCCACGGTCGGTCCTCTACCCACCCCACAGGGGAATGATGTTGCCATCCCACCCTTGCCCCCTCCATACATTTCTGGATCTCCACGACCTCACTGGGATAGAGCTCCACCTGCAGGCGCCCGTCAGCATGGTTCTTGTCCAGCCAGCGGTTGGCAGGGAAGGTGTACTGCTTGCCTTGGCGGGGCACGCGGATCTGCACACTGGCCAGGAACCAGCTGGCGCCCATGCCCATGCCATCGTGCCCGATCAGCAGCCGGTTGATCTGGAAGGAAACCCAGGCTGCGGGTGAGCAAGGAGCTGGTGCCCAGAAACCTCCATGCCTTCATTCCTACCTACCCAAACACCTGCACAAACTGTGACTCAACCCCAGTTCCTCAGGAGAAGGAGGCTAAGCAGGAGGAGGCTGGGCCCTGGGCCTGTCCGTCAGCGGCCAGCTGGGGGCGAGGGCACCACTTCTCCTGTCTGGGATCTCTGCTCCCTCTTTAGTCCAGCTCACCTCCACGGGGTGTTGTGAGAAGCAAGTGGGGAAACAGGTGTGACATGAACTTTGAAAGCTCTGGTGTGTACTTAGTAATGTTAGGCGGGTACTTAATACACACTTAAAAATAATGTGGTGACTTCACAAGAAAGCAAACATTCACAATGTTAACCATCTGTGTCTGGTAGCCATGTCACTGATGTGACTTTGACTTGTTTTAAACATGCACTGTTGTATGTGCGTCTGCATTTCCTTTCTGACATATCCATCCTGTAGGTGACAGACTATGTGGACAGCCTCTCAGGGGGCTGTCATCTGTGTCCAATTCCTCCGCCCCTCTTGTTCTGGGAACGTTTCCTCTTTCTAGTAGCACTCAGTACTTCACTGGCTTTGCTATTTTACATTGTAATTGTAACACCTTTGCCCACAGGCAACATAGATGATCGTGTTACCATCCTTATATATCCGTGGCTCTTCAGTGTTCAAATTGCTTTTACGTTTTTTTGAAATGTTGTTTACTAGGCAATTCTAACATTACATGGAATTATAAGACAGCCTTTGAGGTCCCTTCCAGCCTCCCAGATTCTCCCTGTGAAGGTTTGGAGAGGTGATGTTAGCTAGGAGTCTGGTGCCAAAACACCAGATTTAGAAAATTGCCTGTGTCAGCCCTGACCTCACTGTTATGGGTACTCAGTGTCTCTTTGCAGCTGATCTACAGTCACTAAATACATGCATTCCATCCCCAAAGGGACGCTGAAAGCTTCACCACTGTTCACATATCTGCTGCTGTTCTAGGTCATAGCGGGAAAACAGCGTACCTCATTAACCCCCACGTGGGCATGAACCCATGGGCAGATAGATATATGCAGGGGGATGGGTGAGATGATGTCATGTGGTCCTGGGAAGGAGACTTACAGTTCCGATGTTCAGGGTCTCGAGGGTAAACTCGTCCACGCGGCCACGTTCAAAATAGTCCTTCAGGTTGTTGTCAGAGACAAGAAGGTCTTGCTTGATGGTGTCAGATTTATCGCCATAGAGCTTGATGAAGACTGTGGAATCGGTGCTGGCCCCAGGGACATCCCCCGTCTTCAAGCTGATATGATAGCGGTAGTCTGAACAGTCCGAGGCAGGCGGCAGGAAGAAAGGGGGTTAGCGCAGGGCCGGCAGGAGGCAGCGTGGGGCAGGAGGGGGGTCTGAAACCAGGGGTGGGCTCTTGCTCTCTCTAAGTAGTGCTGTGACTTGGGACAGGGCTCCCTTTATCCCTGTGGGGTCCCCTCAACAGTGGTATTCTACTACCTGCTCAACCTGCCCCACCAAGTGTGAACGTGCGAGAAACAGCAACGCAGGCAGCACTAACGAGTAAGAGGCAAAGGATGGAAAGCAACTTCTCATCTGATGGATGAGAAATCTGAGGCCAAGGGAGCATCGACCCCTTTGTACATTATATGCACAGCATTACTGCTAAGTATTCTGACCTCGGCTTTATAAGTGAGGATTTGGAGCCTCAGAAGCTTATGTGTTTGGCTCAAGAAGTCAACATCTGGCCAGTAGCCAGCCAGGAGTGAAGTCCTAATGTGGACTTAATGTGGACATGAAGCCCCCTGTTCTTAAGTGGGACACGATGCTGGGGTTACTCTATTTTCATCCAGAAAGGTTTGCATCATCTGTGCACAAGGGAGGACAAAGCGTCTAGGAAAAGGAGAAAGAACCCTTTTTAGCTTTAGTGCTATTGCTTCTGTTACTCTAATCAAGAGAGGTCCAAATGCACTCAGGGCCCCACCCCCAAGGCCACAAAGAGCCTGTGTGCACAACACAGACAGACAGATTTCCAGATCCTCCCTTGGAGCCCCTTCCGCTCCACCCTCTCGGTGCCGCTCCGTGGGATGAAGTGAGGAGCACGTGCTTTCTCCAGGGCTTGCTTCTGTGTAGCCAAGGGAGGGCACCTGTCGCACCCACGGCCCAGCCAGCATCTGGTCATCAGGACAACTTACTCTTCAGTGTTGCATTGCTATCACTGGGCAGAAGCTCTCGGACCAACTGTCCATCATCCTTATCTTTGTCCAACCACCTGGTGGGCAAATGAGGGGCTGTTAGCCCTTTGAGGGGATCAGGCAGACAACCAACCATCACACAATTTATGCAGAGTCACCAGGGAGGCCAGCAAAGGAAACTGGTTCCACTAGAGCTAAAACAAAGGATCCCAACCCAGACTGGCGAGGGAGGACTGCCCAGAGGAGGTGATATTTGGCTGAGATGGCAAGGATGACCAGGAGTTATCCAGAGGAAAAGGAGGTACATTCCAGAAGGAACAACATAGGCTGGGATAAGCTGACCTAAGGCCAGTGTGGATGGAATGCAGCGAGTAAAGGGTAGGTGCTGGCAGATGAGCCTGGAGAGGTAGAAGGGTCACTGGATGTGGGACCTTGGCAATTTTGGTAAACAAGTTTGTCCTAAACGCCATAAACATCTGGGACATCGCTATCATCAAAACAACCACCTTTTTCCTGAGAGCTCACCTTGTGTGTGCACTGTGCTAAGGGCTCTGGGGTGAGGAGAAGACAGAGGAGATAACTGAGACACAGCCCAGCCCTTTGAGGATCTACAGTCTGGTTAAGAAGACAGGGTAGACTGGTGGAAGCACTGAAGACAGGGAGGGATGTTAGATCAAAGTAACTGCAACAGGAATTCAGGGAAAGGACAAAGGGTCAAGGTGAAGGGGCTTTGATCTGAGTCCTCAAGGGTGGGCGAGATTTGCCAACAAGGAGGACCTGAGGGCTGGGGCTGGATAACGGTGACTCATCAACCAGCTACCGTGGGCTGTGGACCCAGCTCTCTGCTGGTTGTCGTCCAGCAAAGACACTGGGCGAATTCATCCAAAAAGCACTGTTCCCTCTGAGCACGGAGACCCACCTGAGAACTCAGACAATCTACAAGCACAGGTTGTCTCGGCCCCAGTGCTCAAGATGGTCTGTGATACGGGACGATGCGCAGAAGAGACATCCTTGTTGTTCTCCAGGGCAACAAAGAAACCAAGATATTTGTGTCTTGGCCAAGTGTGTCTCCATGTGCCTGTGTAATCTCTTGTAATAGTAACAGTGGCTACATTTTGAAGACTCTAGAGATCTTTGCGATGGACACAAAAGTTTCAGTGGCCTGCCATCGTTGGGAAACGGCTCTTCCTGGGCTCCTGGGGTGTGTCTGTGTGTGTGTGCGCGCACGCACCTGAGTGCATGTGTGTGCATGGACAGGGAAAGAGTAGTGCATTCACGGCTGGGCTGTCCCAGTGCAGCCCCAGAAGCCTGGGCCAGCCCCAATGAAGTGAGCTCAGACACGTAGCACCTCGTCCACAGGTGCAGGACTCGCCTGGACCCGGGGCTTGCAAAGACCAGCAATCCTAAGCCTCAAATTAAGCTCACTACGTACACCTCCCAGACGTTGCTGCTGGTGAGTGTCAGGGGCCAACTTGACAGCACAAATAAGACCCATGAATATTGCTCTTCGTTTTTAAAATGTCTCTATCAGGAACTTCTAGAAGTCAGTGGGAGCCCAAACTGGCTACGAAAAAAATCCAAATACTTAAGGGAAAAAAGAAAGAAACTTTACGTCATTGGTAAGCTGGGGAAAGGAAATTAAAACAAAGTAAGGTGTCTTGAAAGATATTACCAGGCAAGAGATGTGTTGGAAGGCTATCCAAATAAAAAATAAACAACTTTGATTCAAAAGTTTGATTCAGCATGTAACTCTCTAACTCTCAGTTGAATTCTGAAATTGTCACATTTCAACATGAAAAAAAATGCTGACATCTTAGAACTTAAGCACATATGCTAGCACCACACAGGGACACTGGTGTGCCATCTATCACCTGTGGGGTGGGGATGGGCCTAGCACCATCAGCAGGGCCATCTCTTTCTGCACCAACTACTTCCCTACGCCACTGCTCCCTGGTCCTGCTGTAGGGCTGTGTCTTCCCAGAACTGGGGCCCATGACCAAAGCTGGGAAACTAAAAGCAGGCAGGACCCCGTACCTGAGACACGGGAACTCCACATTGTCGCTCTCAGGCTGTCCCTCCTCTCTCACCAGCACCCGGTCCAGGAACCAGCCTTTGCCCCCGCCTATGCCTGTGTGTCTGATCCTCACCCGCCTCACCTTCCGCATGGTGACCGACTCAATGGTGAACTCATCGGCCTTCAGAGGGGGAGGACAGGGAGGACAGTGAGGCCAGTGAGACGGTGTTCCCCTGGGACCCAACACCAAGGGGGAGACACAGCAAAGCCAGAGCCCCAGCTGGATGGTCCTCGAGCCCGTGGGTGTCAGGCATGGTAGGTCCCCACTCCCTTCACCCGGAGCAAGCCTCTTAGGTGGCTCAGTACCAGCCGTCAGCGGTGCTTGGCAGAGCAGATCAGAGCAGATCAGAGCGGGGAGTGGAAATGGGGGTGGTGAGGGTGAGGGCGGGGAGGGGTGGTGGCTCATTGTTGCAACTCACGTTGCCTTTCTGAAACATCTCGTCATTATTCTTGCAGTTGTACAGCAGCCGCTCCCCCGTGTCCCCCACGTCACCATAAAGGCAGAGGTAGACGCTGGCATCTGTCCCTGCATCTCGGAGGTCCCCGGTGCATACGGTCACACGGTGCCGGGCCACTATGGGTAGAGAGAAGGGACACCACTGGCTGACAGCCCCTGCCCCACTCCCCGCACCGGCCCTGCTGCTCCCCACCTCTAAGCATGGCCTCCTCCTCTCTACCCAGCTCTCCTCTGCGCTGACCTTGCTCCTCCCCCAGCTATCAAATCCCATCTCATACCACCCCAGCCCCTGCAAACCTGCAAATCCTTGTCCCAGACAGACCAGAGGTTCCCACTTTCAGTCCATCATCAGAATGGGAAACTTATACAAATTCAGGTTCTTGAGCCACACTCCAAGCCTCCTAGGTCTTAGTTTCCAGAGGTGGGACCCCTAAGACTGCATTGTTTACAAGCTCCCTGGGGCTGACATTGCAGTGTTTGGGGACCACAGGTCTCATGCCAACGTTTTGGCATTTAATTCCATCCAACCCAGGTCCATCTCCTTCATGCCTCATTCACGATCTCATTGCACACCACAAGCTCACTTTTCACTTAAAACAATATCTGTTTCCTGAACCTGGTAGGTGTGAGGTGCCATAATTAGTACAAGAACTCAACAGTGAGCAAGACAGATGACTCCTGCTCCCATGGGTGAAAGTGGAAGAGTGGAGAGGAGAGATGAACAGTAAAATCATAAACAAATTATGAGCAGGAAAATGAGTTACATCTGTAACGAAGATTATATAATGGAGTGATGCCACAGAGTGCAATGGAGAAATAATTGCCTTGATTTCAAAGAAAATACTACTGACTGTGAGCAGGCAGGGTATAGTCACTGACCCAGGAGGCAAGAGACCTTGTTCTCTGTCCAACTCTGTCTACGCAATGGAGAATCAGGGCAAGAATTTCCTCAGTTTCCTTATCTGCATGAGGCTATTTTAAGGGCTCTTGAACACAAATATTCTATAGCCATACATTTTAATTAAAAGTGAAGAAGAACCACAAAATAGTGCTACTTATGTATAAGGGCTACTAGAACTATGAGTGACATCATTGTCTATATATTCCTTTTTTAAAAAATATATTTTTTTATTGATTTTTTACAGAGAGGAAGGGAGAAGGAGAGGGATAGAGAGTTAGAAACATCGATGAGAGAGAAATATCGATCAGCTGCCTCCTGCACACCTGCTACTGGGGATATGCCCGCAACCAAGGTACATGCCCTTGACCGGAATCGAACCTGGGACCCTTCAGTCCACAGGCCGATGCTCTATCCACTGAGCCAAACCAGTTAGGGCTGTCTATATATTCTTAACTTTATAATTTTGCAATGCTACTTTACTACTAACAAATTAAGGTCTACCATGAGTATACCAAATAAGTTAATTATATTAAGTGCCAATTCTGATCAATTGCTAATATCTGCTTGGATGCTATTTGAGGGCTATGAAGCTCATTTCAGACTCAGCAGCATAGAATGCTGTGATCGCTCAGTAATGTCTGCCAAGGAAAAGGACAGGAGATGTTCTGTGTGTTTGCCAACATGCTGCTACTGTAACCTAGAGGCAAAATGGTCTCCCTTTACCCCTTTGAATGTGGATACTGGACTCCAGATTAAAAGCTTTGTCCCTCCCCTATTAGCTTTAAATAGAAATAGAGGACCCATCAGGAGCAGCCAAGCATGGCTACCCGATCCAGCCTTCCATTTTGGGGAGCATCTTGTACATAATTTGAAGAGGATGTTTCCTTTCATTTCAGGGATGCTCTAGAGCAAGCATGTCAAACTCACATGCCTCGTTTATTTAGAGAAATATTGTTCAGTGCAGATTCTTCTCATCCCCTCACAACCAACTAAAAGGCCCATGAATCTCCCCTCCATCCCCCACACCCATCACCACAGAGCTCTGGCACCAGGCCTTGAAGATGGCTCCTTAAAGATGGTCTTGAGGCTGGACCTCTAAATCCTCCCTGGCATTCACAGGGAGCCTGATGATGCGCAGTGGACAAGACTACTAGCTCATTGGCCAGACCCTCATTGGCACACCAAGCAGAGGCTCCACTGCCTCTCCCAGATGGACAGCTGGTGAGCACTTACTGCCCATTATCCTCCGCACTGTTGGGCCCTCTGCAGTCATCTCCCTCACAGTCTCATTGTCATCCTCAAAGGCATCCAGCCAGCGATTGCAGTTGAAGTTATATTTGTCCTTGGTCAGAGTGTTCATCAAGGTCATCTGGAATGAAATCCTGGGGTGATCAAGTGGGTGTGCCAAAGATATTTATCCATGCCCTGTGGTCCTTGTGCTGCTATCTGATCTCAAGGAGGCCAAGGCCATTACTTAGAGATGACTCTTGTGGAAGGTAGAGTGCCAGTTTAATACATACCCTTTGGGTCCTCTGAGACTTACATTTGCCTAGCAGCCAGGTGCTGGGGCAGAATGCAAGGTAAGACTGCACACCTGAGCATTTTCTTAGTCTACTTTGTAAGTCCACGCCACATCAGGAAGTCCCTGTGTGTTATGTCCAAATTCATGTCTCACTGTAACCCTTTCCCATCCTCACTACAAACATATACAAAGCAAATTGATGTGACAGGTTCATCAGAAAGGGACCATTCTGGCTCCTCTCCCAACCACCTCCCAATCCCCAACATGGTGCATCTCACCTTTTCTAAATGCCATCCAGAGCCAGGAGTCATTCCATCATGCCATGCCCGAACCTTGTAAAACCTGCCGAGATCCGGGAGCTCAAACTACAGTGAGAAATAACAAGGTTTCAGTGGGCACAACCAAGTGAAATGTGTTTATCCTCATAGCTGACCCCCTGCCAAGAGAGAACCTGCTTTGGGCTGTTTCTTTATCAACAAGGATGGATTGATTTGCTTCAATCCACCCTCATATACTGTATCCTCTCATGCCCTTGTAACCAGAGGGTGAGGGAGCCATGTACAGCTAGGGTTCAGTCTGAGCTGGTGAAATTGAACAAAAATAACTGACCCACAGTAGGATCCAGACTAAAGAAAATCTTCCAAGCAGTGAACTTCCAGGAACAAAATCCAGATGGCAGCCCTGCAAATTAGTACAAGCCCACAGCCCCCGAGCTCTGCTGGGCATTGAAACAGACAAAAAGATCAATACAGCAGCCATGCCCTTTCCCTAGGGGATTGCAGTCTAGCCAGGAAGACAAACACAGAAAGAGCAATGAACTGAGTGGTATAATAGCGGCACCGGTAGGGTGCTCTGAGAAGAGAGCAGCAAATTACAAAGTATTCTTACCTAAAGGTCAGAGCTGCACTTCTGCTGGCAAAACAAGCCTTGCTCTAGTTATATATGTATCTATACGGGAAATTTAAAGGTGAATTTCTTTGAAAAATGTTCTAAAATTGTCACTCCCTTAAATTTGTTCCTCACTCTCTAATTCAGTCCAGATCGGGTGGTTTGACACTAACTGGCTTCAGGATCTCTGGGTTCCCGGATGCTCACAACCATTCCACACTTGCCTCTTCCCCCAGGCTTGGTTCTGGACTGTCTGATTCAGATGAAGGGCCAGAGCTAAACCACACCCCATTTAATGCATTATCCATAGATCAAATTTGGCACTACTCATAGGGACTTCAAGTCTCCATTGAACCTTTGTGTCTTCACACTTCACCCAACCCTGCCTCATAAAACCAGAATCCCATGACAAATGCCTCTTACGCCCCTTCCTCCTTCCTCCCCCCCCCACCCTGCCCCACTTCTCTCCTACCCTAAACTTCTCAATTATGCCTGGTCTTAACCACTTGTTGTTGGGGTTCAGGAGAAGCGCATCCGTCCGCCCCTTCTTCCCATAAATCTGGATGTAGATGGGAGTGTTGGTACCAGCTTTCTTTAAGTCAGTCGTCCAGACCCACAGGGACCAAGCAAATTCTGCAGAGACAGGTCAAGTTGCACCAAAAACTTTAATAAGCAAAGAGATTTCCATGGTACCGGTGGGGAAGAGGAGCAAATCAAAGGTGATCAGGACTGAAGCACAGGTTATGCATAGATGTGTCCCACTCTCACAAAGCCCATTGTAACACGTGCCAATTTTAGGCAGCCGGGGATTCCTTGATATTTGAAAGACGGTGCCTAATGTTCCTTTAATGGAGGAAGCACAGCAGTGTGCTTTACATAGGGAGAAGGGTCTACTCCACCCACCTATGTCCAGTGCATTCAGAATGCACAGTGTTGAGCCATTCATCTAGCCCACATGGCAGCTTAGTCAACTTGGGGACACCAGAGTACCAGCCTTGGTGGCAGGTGTGTGGCCTAGACCCTGAAGACCTAAGCTTTCTGGGGGACCCTTATCTTCCTTTCCAGAGGAGAATTGAGAAGTAGAGTGGACCCCCTTGAAGCTCTTGCCCAGTGGTCTGATGCCCTGGCCTTTCCTGCCCCTGCCTGGGGGGATGCCAGGCTCTGGGCCCTTCCACCTACTTTTCAGCCTCTTCTTCCTGAGAGACACCATCTCATAGAGCTGCCTCTCGATCAGCCCATCCATCTTCTTCTCATCCAGCCAGTTGCTGCAAGGGAAGGTCTGCTGGATGCCGGTGAAGGGGCACAGAATCACCACCTGGGGGAGCAGACCACACGTTTGGACTGGCTTGCAACGCTCAGCAGCCTCCTCAGCCCCACGTTTAGGGTCATCTGCATTAGGACCTTCAAGGAATGTACTTTCTTCCCATTGCTTGTCTCATTTTAGATCAAGAAAGACCTCTTCCAAGAAGTCTTCCCAAATAGGTATCATCCATCCTCCAACTTACCAGCCCATATGTTAAACCTTTTCCTCTATACTCAATAACCTCTTTACATACTGTATTTCCTTAAGCACTTTGTAAAATCTCACTCTGAACCAAAGTAACTTGGATACTAAATTAATTCCCTGTATTTGTCTTGTAAAATAAAAAAAAAGATCAATCACATGAAAGGTAATTAATATCTGGAATTTAATACAAAAACTAACTGCCTTCTGGACTTGAGCTTCATTCAACCTTTTCTCCTACACCCTCTCCATCTGAACCCGCATTCCAAACTCATGTTTTAGAACATGGAAGTCTATGTAGCCCAGGACACTCACACTATAGATGTTCAAAGGAAAGTTCCTGGAACACTCCAAAAATCTTCTATCAACATACACTGAGACAAACTCATAATCCTATATGCTTTTTTGGGAGAGAGAGAGAGAATTATATGACTGGGGAAGGACACAGGAGTTTCAAGAGCATTGAGACTATTCTATTTCTTAAGTTGGGTGGTAGACAAAGTTGACTTTGGTTTTATCTCGCTTTGTTATATATATTCTTTAAAGCATGAGTATCCACAATACAAACATATTTAAAAATTCATGTTGATTGAGAGATCTATAAACTGAAGCAAAATGCCACACCAGGAATCAGGATAGTCTACAACCACCGACTGAGCACATTTGGATCCCCTACTCTGTGTCTGTCCCTTGGATGCATGTACAAAACAGTCCCATTCCTGACCATCCTCAAGACAAGGTGAATGGGCAAGTTTCCATCCAAAATGCCCAGTGAAAGGCATTGCCCCCGTTGCTCTGTTACTGGCCCAAAGAAAGTAGGAAGCAGGAAGCATGTTAGAGTTAGTTCATATTTAAAAGTTAAAGAAGAGAAGGAGCATCCCTTACCTTCTCACAGTACCAGCCTCTGTTGACGCCAACATTGCCGTGCCCAATGGAGACCCGGCTAAGGGGGCTGAGGAGGACGGCCAGCTCGATGTGGAAGATGTCTGTGCGGGCACGGTCAAACACACCACCCTCCAGGAAGATTTTTCCACTGTTCTTATTCCCTTTGGCCCCGTACATGACCAAATAGATTTTGGATTTGGTCCCAGCCCCCCGTAAATCCCCAGTGAAGATGGTGACGATGTATGAGATTGCTGGTGTGGAAAAAAGAGGGGAAAGAAGAGGGTTCAGTGCCTGCTGGTTACAATATCATGCCCACCTTCCCCCTCCCTGGCCACCATCTCCCCAGGTCTCCCTCTTCCATACATCCTTAATCCCCTGGTCCATTCCCCAGATGACACCCAGTGCCGCTCTCAACCTCACTTCCTCTCTTTCAGAGTTTGTGTGTCAGTGTAGCTGCGTCTAGGAATAAACGGCCGGTATTATGACAGGAAGCTGCCAGCCCTAATCACAGGAAACTAACAGAGAAGGAGGAACTTGGGCTAGCTAAGAATAGTACTTCTTATTAATGCTAATTATCATGTGCAGATTCTTAATAGCTGCCGGATGAGTTCTGCTATGTCTAATTTAATTGTAATAGTCAACTCCATTAATAGAGATTTATGTTCAGGGCTATCTTACTCATTTAGTTTGCTCTCTTGTTCATCACTTAAAAATATAACTTTTTATAGAGGGCACTTGTTGACATGATGGGATGAGGGGAGACTGAGGCAGGAAGAGAACATTGTGGGGTTCTGGTCAGTCGGGAGGCAGTCTGAGGACTTGGAGTTCTGGGAGAGAGCCAGCAAGGGAAGATTTAACTCTAAGATGGGGCAGAGTAAGAGAAAACACCGAAGATGGACAACTGGACAGGTCTGGTCTCCTTCATTCATTCTGTCCTAGAGTCTAAGGCAATGGCATATTAGTCCTTGTTAATTCCCTCACCTACCCTGGCCCCACCTTACCCTCAGCTTCACCCTTTGGCCCCAGAGAAATAAAAATCCCAAACTTATTTGGGAGCTAGCACGTGCAACTACATAGATGCATTATTCATTCATACATTTACACCTTCTTTTGCTCAACAGACATTTATTGAGTGCTTAATATATGCCAGCTATTGGGAGAATATGAGGATAAAGAAGAGTGGCCACTGCCCTAAAATAGTGGGTTTCCAGCTTTATTATCCAAAATACACACCCGGATGCTGTTCTCACACGAGACATACTCCCTCGGCTTGGGTTGCCAGTAGTTCCCAGCCTCTGACTGCCATTTCTCCCTTTCCTCTACCACTGGAGGCAAATAATGGCATCCTGGTTACAGAGGTTATGTTAAATCTGTGCGAATGTATGTTTTTAGGTAAACAATTTGTGAACTCGAGTTACAAATGACTTGTGCAACAAAGGTCAGGCCAGGTCAAGGTGCCACAGCGCTGGAGCAGAGAAGCTCATGGTGCCCTGAACAAAGACGGGAGGAATTGTCCTGTGTAGAGGAGGCGGGGAGGGTTCAGAGGAAGTGACTGGAAGCAGGAACTTGGGAAGCACAAAGTAGAGAAATGGCATTCAGGCTGAGAAGAAGGCATGCTCCGAAGGTAAAGAGAGAGCAAGAATAAGGGAGGGCAGAGAGAAGCTGTGGGGGAGGTGGGGAGAATGGGGAGAGGGTGCAGGTACAGGAAAGAGTGAAAGGTATGCAAAGGAGGTGGAGGAGATGGAGGGTGTGTGGAAGTGGTGGGAGAAGCTGTTGAAAGATCCTGCTAATATGGTGAACTGGAGCCAGTTTGTGGAGCAATTCGAATACCACACCACAGAACCTGGACTTATCCTCTACGCAGTGGGAACCATGGGAGGTTCTGCAACAGAGCGCATTCTCACGCGTGCATTCATTAACATAGATTTTCTGGAACTTCCATAGACTTTCATGGTTGGAGTTTCATGTTTTCCATGGAATTCACACAGTGTAGAGATTTAGGAGGTAGACTTAATCCTGGATTTGTCAGTTACCAGCTTGAGACTTTGACCAGGTCTTTTAACTTCTATGTGACTCCATTTCTTCATCTGTGAAATGGGAACAACAGCAGTTCCTATATCACAGGGTCATTGTGAGGATTAAAGGAGATGAAATGGGTCAGGTGCCTAGCAGAGGGTTGGCATATAGTAAGCACTCAATATTAGGAGGAGTTAAAACAATGTCCTTATACATGCCCACATGTATCAGGAGTTCTGGCTTCATCCCATGGATGACTTATTTTGCCCTGGGCAGTCAGTGTCTGCTCAGGGGCATCTCTCCATTGCCTCTGACATCAGCAGAGCCCCAGACTGCAGCTCAGAGAAACAGAACGCTTTCAAGAGCAGGAGAAATGTTCTTGGAAGACCCAGTTGGCTCCCACTTGATTGCAGTCCTCCAGGCCCACAGATGAGAACACTGAGCCTCAGGCAGAAAGCAAACTATTGGCCAATGGAGCCTCCTCTTTCTTTGTTTCTACCTGTGGTCTCAGCTCCACCCACTAAGATATCCCTTTGGATTTTGCCATCGTCTTCATCCAAGGCCAGCCAGCGATTAAGAGGAAAGTCATATTTTCTTTTGTTCGCAATATCTTCAATGATGATCTAAGAAGAAGAGAGGGAAGGAATGTTAAGTGCCATTGAGGATGCACCTGGTGATCCAATCCAAATCCCCCATCCCTTGAGTGTCCTCTAAGAATACACTTCCATCTTCCTAGTGGCCCACAGAAAACTCATCACAAGGACACAGCTGTGGCCTGGAAAACTTTGCAAAATGTTGAGAGTCACATAGGGATGCCTGGCAAGTGACCCTACTTGAATTACTGAGCCACTGTTCCCTCCTCTGCTGCAGATCATTTTTTGAAATTGAATGCAAGACACTTGGCAGTATGTGCCCTGTGAGATGGGTGTGAGAGCTGGAAGCCTGGAATTGCAGACAGCAAGGTCATCACCTTCCTTACCTGAGGAAGGTTGGGGTTCTAACCTTGGTGAGAAGCAAAGTCTATGCAGAAGGAACTGCAAGCCTCAAATCAGGCACCCAAAAGCCCAAGATCTGGTGATCAGGTTAGAAAATGCCAGCCATGGACAGTGAGGCTGGTGGAATTGGCCACTGATGAGGCTTCCTGTGGGGGACTCACCTGTGAGCTGGGTTGGTGAGGTGAGATAAGGTGACTTCTAGAGATTACCAAGGAGCTGAGGGGCCCTTCCCAAATGTCCTGAGAAGACCCTGCTGAAAACTCCCTCTAACCTAAGTGGAATAGTCAATAACTGGAATGTGTCCTCCAGTCATAGCACTGTGCAGGCAGAAGATCTGGTGACAGACAGGCCTGGAAAGTAACAATGTCTGCCCGGGTATTCCCAAGACTGCCCGAGAGAGGGGGGCTCTGATTTTCAATGAAAACTCACTTCCTAAGATCCAAGTGTCCGCAGGGCAGAAACAGGGCACACATGGGGCTGCCTGAAGGCATCTCACCTTGCTTTAATCCGGTGTCCATCAAAGAACCTTTGAGTCTAAGCGCTGGCCTCCTGAGGACTCCGCCCACCAGACAGGAACCGGGGCCTGAGTCAGTGACTGGAACCAGCCATCCCACCAGACTTCTCTCCCCAGACAAGCCAGCTTTCAGGCCTCAGTTTATAATTAGTCCCTTGTGGGTTTGGTTGGTGTGAGTCATCCCCAGAGCCTGCTGATTTGATTGAAGGTCTGTACTTTTAAAGCTGAGTGGCTGTGGCACTGCCCAGAGGGGTTCTGCCACGAGAGTCCAGCCTCTCCCAACTCATCAATTTGTACACTTTCGTGGCTTTCATCTCCCAGGGTTGGGGTAGATGGGGGAGTCACTGACAAGGGTCTGATCCAGGTTTCAGCCTGCTTCCTAACCCCCATACCGACTCTCACAGAGTTGGGAAAGCAAGGTAAAGAAAGACAGGATTTAATTTATCAGATAAGTTGTCAAGTCTACTAATAAACCTAGACATACAGATGCACCGTCTCTGCCTTCAAATGTTCACAGACCAGTGCCAGCCAAGGTTTGAAGGGAAGGGCAACACCCTCACAGTTCACAGAGATGTCATCAATCAAGGGCCTCGACTGGTCTGGTTTCTGATGGAAATTCCTGACTTGAGAAGTTTAGCTAATCTGAGAAATAAAATGTGCACCACTGAATACCCCTATGGGACAAAACTAGCTTGCATAGCTGAACCCAAAGGAAAGTGACATTTGAATGTATATTCAAATAACAACCAAGGTACCAAAAAAAAAAAAAAAAAAGAAGAAGAAGAAAAGAAAAAGAACGGCTAAAAGATAACATAGCAGCTTCAATACTGGTGCAGCAAGTATAGAAGTCCATGAGCAGTTTAGAAATGTTCCAGATGCATACTGAAATATGGGGACAATTATTTATGATGTCTCTTGATCCCAAAGTCTGCAAGACGAGGCTGGAGGAAATTGGCACCTGGGGGATGGAAAATTTTGGAACATATCTAGCAGCAAATGGTGATGGGTAAGGTGGGAAGGAGCAGAGAAGGGAGACGAGGAGGGAACTGACACAGGCACTCAGGTACAGAGACTGTACAAGGCACAGAGGGTTCTCCCAAGGGCATTCTGGCCTCTGCTGATATGGGTCCTGGCTAAGCCCTGACCCCCCACTGCTTAAAGGGCCATTACCAAAGCCCCCCTCCAAGAGAGGCATAAGCAGCTTTCTCACAAGTTGCTCAGGAACCTCTGGATTTCCATGGAGTTCCTTTTAAGAATTCAGGACATGCATTTGCTAACAGAATGAAATGGTGGTATTCCCTCCAGACCACTGCTCCATGGATTCTGCTGTTATGGCAGAGATCATTGCAAAATAAGGCGGGAGAGACAGAAGCACCCTTCACCATGAACAATAGAAGTGCACACCTGGAAAGAGAGAGTGTCTGTGTGTGTGCCAGACAGACAGACAGGAGCAGAAGCAATGATCGAATAAACAAACAAGAGCTATTTCCCCTGCGGAGGAACATTCTCCACGTGCAGACTACAGACCAGCCCACGGATGATGCTGGCCTTCCATGAGGCGACAAAGACCAGGAGTCATGCGTATAGCAGAGTCACAAGGCAAGACCACCAGGTTGAAAAAGCCAAGACAGATAAACGACCCCCGAACAAGAGAAACAAAAGATGAAGCTGCTAAGTGAGGATCACTTCTTTGTCACTTCCTTCCAGACGGTTCACAGATACGTCAAACAGATCCGGGGCCTCGGGGCCTTCGTGTCCTCCCTGACGGGTAAACACGTCTCCAATACATGGAGTTGGTCTTGGAGTCAATACATTTTCAATTGACGTGGAATTTCAACTATGATTCATAGCAGCTCTCTCTCCTCAATATTGGAATAACTTTCACCGATTTTACATAAATAAGCTGATTGGGGCAGACGCCCATTCTGTGCATAGCAACTGGGTGGTTCAAGGGTCTCCTGCCTCCCCGCCCCATGCCCAAGCACCTGAGATGTGGGTAACCTGAGTGACCCACAGTGCCCCCTCCATGCACCAGCATGGGGGCAGTAAAGGAACAAAAACCAGTCTCTGTTTTCAAGGAGTTTTCACTCCTTCTTTAAAAGCACAGATACCATCTCCAGTAAGCAACCATCACCACATTCCAAGAACCAATGTGGTTACCTTTTAGAGCTCTAAGACCAGGAGGCAAAGGACAGATGAGTTTTTACACAGGAGAAAAAGGGAGGAAGGTCTGGAGCTGATAAACCCACTTTGAAATAAAGCTCAGCATCCAAGAGTTAGCAGAACAGACCTGGGTTCCTGGAAGAGCGAAGGAATGTTCTATGGGGGAAACTGAGGCCAGCAAAGAAAGGTGGGATCTTCTCCTCCTCCCTGTCACCAGGCTGCTCTTCCCCACATGTTCTGCAGTTGGTCCATCACACTGAAACACTGCCACATGTATGCAACATACCACAAATACAAGTAACTATAAGTGACTGATTTTGGTGACATCCCTAACACTCTTGCTCCTTCCTCTCTACACTGTCTTCCTCTCCTCTAAACCACGCCCCCACACACACTCCCTCATTACCACCGCAGGCCACCTCACTCAATAAAGACCTGCCCTCACCCACCTCCCTAACACCACTTCTCAGTTCTCTGAGCCCTGTGCCCAGCGCAGCTCTATTCAACATCCCTGTCCCTACAACTGATCTTCATGGCCCAGCTCCAGCAGGCCCTCCCTGACATCTCTCAGATCCCCGGTCAGACACGGCGCACCCCACAACACCTGTTTGTACCCAAGACGCTTATCTCATCCTGCTTTGCCTTAAAGCCGGGAGATTCTGTATTCTGATCTTCAAACTGGGAAACAGTCTGATCAGAACTCATGGGACCCCTGGGACAGAATGTTTGTTCACTGAAAGCTAGACTTTGCATCAAATTTTGGAACATAAGGTACAGTAAGTAACCTGCCTTACAGCGAGTAAGCAATGATTTAAGGACTTGTCCTATCTCTCTTAGAAGCAAGACCATGTTTATTATAACAGCCACAGTTGGTAGCGTGGGGCCTAGGATGTAACAGTCACTCAGGAAATGTTTGTTGAATGTCGAGTATTAATTGGTGACATGAAGGCACATTGGGCTTCTCAAGGCCATGCAATCCACTCCCCGAGCTTCTGTCTCTCTTCCTATCAGAGGCAGTGGTGCTGGTCGAACTGACATTCCCCACAGCATGCAGCAGGCCATCTGCTCAATTCTGGAGTTTCTAACACATGGCGCAATGGGCGGAACAGACTGGGAGTCCAGAGAATAGGGGATAGTACCAGTCCTGCCACTGAACAGCTGTGGGGTCCTGAGCAAATCTCTTTACTGAAGCAGATGGACCAAGGACAGGCCCACTAGCCCAATAATGTTCCATCTTGTGACTGCTGATCTTTTGAAGTGGTTGTTGAGTCGATCACAGTTGTGGGGCAAACCAGATGTGGGGGTCAAAGCCACGCGCAAAGCCTGGGGAAGGGAGGATGTCAGCCTGGGAAGGGGCAAGAGCAGGGGAAGGGATGTGTCGGTTACACCAAGGCCCATCAGCCCATCACCTCAGGCTGAGCAACACACATGCGCGATTGACTAGACAGAAAAGGAGGGAGATGAACTATGAAGGGAATAATGATACTGGCTTTTGGATTTATCCCACCAAAGCCTTAAATACAAAGGCCACCGGAATGGTTGTCGTGTGAAGTCCAGCCAGCAACCTCTGGAATGGGAGTGCTGTCGGTGCGCGTGTCAAACCTGGTGATGCAGTCAATCTAACAGCCCCTTTAATTGGTGTCTCTGGGGAGCTGAGGACAAGCAGATCAATTAGAGTGAACAAAGGGAGGGGCAGCCTAGAGACCAGGTGGGGGAGGCAGGAGCATAGGGCCGCTATCCCTGGCACATGGGAAAGTGGCCCCAAGTCTCCCCCAGCCCCAGGTTTTCAGCTTGCACCCACCTTGCCTGGGACCTCCAACCCTCTTTCCTCCTTTCTCATTACACTTTATTCCTCAGGAAAATGTCTAGTAAATCCAGGCATGCTGACCTACAAAATGCTTGAATTGTTTGTATGCCTTATCCCCAGGGAACATTTTGGTTTGCTTAAGATAAAGGAATACAGGCTGTTAGGATATTTCCAGAAAAGCCAGTGAACCTTTGAGAGGAACAACCCCCCTTGGCTTTGGGGGGAGAGGTGGGGCCCTGCCTACCAGGCCCTGAACTCACCCGTGTAGATAATACAGCCCCAAATCGAATAACTAATCTCACACTGACAGTAGCCTGCTTGGCCTTTGGGTTTAAGAATTTATATGCAAATATGCATAACCCATGGACACAGATAATAGCACAGTGAAGGCCTAGCGGGGCAGAGAGGGCAGAGTAAAGGGGGTTAATGGGGGGAATAAGGAAGGACACCTGTAATACTTTCAACAATAAAGATAAATTAAAAATAAAACAGTGTCTGAACAGCAAACAATAATAAGGGGGAAAGAAAGGAAAAAGGGAGAGAGGAAGAAAACATCATTCCAAAGAATGAGAAGAGCAGAACTCTTTGTGGGGGGAAGATAATGAACCAAAATAGGCCCTGCTCCTAGATGTTTTCTGGCAAGACTTTAGAATGACAAATATGAAGAAATAATTCTGCAAGCCTCCTGGCTGTGTGTGGGGGGGAACCCCACACAACAGGTTGTCCAAAAAGAAACAAAAGTCTGCTTGGCCTCAATGTCAGATTTCAGAAGGCAGTGGAACAAAATTTACGACGTTTCAGAGGACAAAACTGTCCTCACACTTTGCCAAGCTGCCCTTGCCTTGAGCATGAAGATAATGAGCGGCCCTGCTCTGCGGTGTGAACCTGCCTCCTCCGTGAAGCTTCGTGAGCTCACTGGTGCGTGGCCCATGCGACCATGAAGGAACCCAACCATGAAGTGCTGCTGCAACAACGGTGTCAAGGTCACAGCTGGACTTCAGGTGCACTTTGCTGCTCCTGTCACTAAGCCTCCGTAGGCTGAAGGGACTGGGCTTCCAGGTACTGCCCTGAGCCCCATCCTGACTGAGGTCACAAAACACACCTGCCTCCTCTCCCGCCTCTGCCCAGCGGAACAAAAACCTCCCTGAAGACACACCTCCGGCTGTGCGTTGGCTCTTTGGGGTCTAGACTCCTGCCCCATTTCTTCTCTCATCCAACCAGCATTTGGCCTCCTGGCACCCTGTACAGCACCAGGATGGCTGCTCTAAGGGCCAGACAAGCCCTCTCTTTTCCAAAGGAAACTTGGCCATTCTTCGCTTCACTAATTTAGCACCCAGCCCCGTGTGAAGGGCTCAGGAGGCGCCCTCAAGGAATTTCCAGGCTAGTTATGGAGAGAAGTGTAGCAGACAGTCTAGGATGTTCACTCAACACCCATGCCAATAACCTTCTTCGTAGCCTATTTCTACTGTGAAGACTGGAAAGCTAGGCGCTTGATGTCCCAGTTTCCATGGCAGCCATATCGTATTTCTGGCCAATAAAATGCAGGTAGGAGTTCCAAGGCGAGTGTTACTTCTCTCACAAGAAGGAAAGGCTTGCCAGAAAGAGAAAAAAAAAAAGTCTTTTCCCCCTTTGGTCTCCCCTTCCTGCCTGGAACACAGATAAGACAGCTAGAGGTTCTGCAGCAGCCATCATGTGATCATGAGGCACCACATTGGAGGATGAGAGCCACAGAGCTGAGAATGGTGATGCAGCAAGACACAGCAGGTGTCTCAGAAAGAAAGCAGCTGCCCTGGCCCTGCGCTGGCCACATCTGGTTTCATGTGAGATGAGAAAAAGAAGCCCCTAATTGTTTAACGCTGCACTTCGATTTTCTGATACTAGCAGCCAAATACCTTCCTAACTGACAAAAGAAGACAAATGAAGTAACAACAAAATCTCACTATCAGACAGCTTCATTTTCTATAGTCAAATTGTTATAAACTGAGGGTTTTCTGTTTCAAGAAATAAGACCTTTTTCAAAACTATCTTACCTTATAATAGAGAAACATGCAAATTGACCGCACCTCCGCTATGCCCATGATTGGGCCAGCGGAGGCTGAGGGCGGGACTCCGGGTGGCCTGTCGACCGTTGATAAAATCAAGATGGCGGTGCCCAGTGGCCGCGCCCGAGCCGCTGCTCCCCTGGGGTGCCTGGGGTGATCGGCACCCCGGGGGGCGTGGCCGCGCCCGTGACCGCTCCCTGGGGGTGCCTGGGGTGATAGGCACCCCTGGGGGCGTGACCACGCCCGTGCAGCTGCTCCCCGGGGGTGCCTGGGGTGATAGGCACCCCGGGGGGGCGTGGCCGCGCCCGTGCTGCTGCTCCCCGGGGGTGCCTGGGGTGATAGGCACCCGGGGGGGCGTGGCCACGCCCGTGCAGCTGCTCCCCGGGGGTGCTTGGGGTGATCGGCACCCCGGGGGGGCGTGGCCGCGCCCCTGCTGCTGCTCCCCGGGGGTGCCTGGGGCGATTGGCACCCCGGGGGGGGCGTGGCCGCGCCCGTGCCCGCTCCCGGGGGGTGCCTGGGGTGATAGGCACCCAGGGGGGCGTGGTCACGCCCGTGTAGCTGCTCCCCGGGGGTGCCTGGGGTGATCGGCACCCCGGGGGGCGTGGCATGGGGGCGTGGCCGCTCCCCGGGGGTGCCTGGGGCGATGGGCACACCGGGGGGGCGTGGCATGGGGGCGTGGCCGCTCCCCGGGGGTGCCTGGGGCGATCGGCACCCCGGGGGGGCCGTGGCATGGGGGCGTGGCCGCTCCCCGGGGGTGCCTGGGGCGATCGGCACCCCGGGGGGGGCATGGCCGCGCCCGTGCCGCTGCTCCCGGGGGTGCCTGGGGCGATCGGCACCCCGGGGGGGGCGTGGCCGTGCCCGTGCCCGCTCCCTGGGGGTGCCTGGGGTGATCGGCACCCCGGGGGGCGTGGCCGCGCCCCTGCTGCCGCTCCCCGGGGGTGCCTGGGCGATCGGCACCCCGGGGGGCGTGGCATGGGGGCGTGGCCGCTCCCTGGGGGTGCCTGGGGCGATCCGTGTGAGAGGGATGTCCAACTGCAGGTTTAGGCCCGATTCCACAGGGATCGGGCCTAAACCTGCAGTTGGACATCCCCCGAGGGGTCCCATATTAGAGAGGGTGCAAGCTGGGCTGAGGGACACCCTCCCCAGTGCACAAATTTCGTGCACCGGGCCTCTAGTATTATATATTAACCTTTTCCTATCATCTGTGATGAGCTGAAATATATTGATAGCTTCGTGACTAAAGCAACTATATGCAAAGGGCTAGTAGCCCATTTTCTAAATAACTTCAAACTTCCATCAATTTCTAATATTCTTTTGGCTGTTTCTGTCTTCTATGACTCCCATTACAATTCTCAACAGTCCTACCTATTATAGTGCCTCTTTCTGCCTCTAATTTTTTGCTATTTGTTTAAATGCATATAGCAATTTTGTTAGAAAGGGTTGTAAGTAAGCATTAGGCTGGGATGAGAGTCCGAGGGGGTCTTTCTATCAAAATGAAGGCAGAGCAATATAGAGCTAGGGCATGAGCTTTCCTTACAAACTTTGGACCAGAGATGTTTTAGCTTCTCAGAAGCCTTGTTGTCATCTTCTTGATTTGTACCTTAACTTTGTCCTGGGTAAGTGAAATTACGAAGGACCTGAGAGTCAGAAATTTGAGGTATAAAGAAAAATGAGCCCAAAATAAGTCACAAGATTAGGGTCAAATGAACACTCTGAGTAGGCGGGGTTATAAACATTCATGGGCGGGAGAGATTCTGGTGGGCCAGAGTTAGGGGAAGCTTCCTGGCAGAGCCCCGAAGGGTGAACTGGGCTCTCTAGGAAGGTGATAACATGGACAAAGTCTTGGAGGTATGAGGAGGGCAGCATGGTTGGCCAGCAGGCTCAGGCAGAAGAGTAGAGGCAGATAGACCATGAGAGGAAAGTGAGGGCTGAAATGTAACTCTCTGAAGAGCCAGAACCCCCCTCCCAGGGCGCAAGGACCACAGACAGGCGCTGAACCCACCTTGGACAGGAACCAACCTGCAGACCCCCCCTTGTTGTTGTGGCCAACAGAGATCTTCATCAGCTGCCCCAGATCGGGGGCATCCAGTGTGAACTTGTCTTCAGCTCCCTTTTCAAAGTTGTTCTTTTCACTCTCCAGCCTCCGCTCCCCTGCGTGCACAACATGCAAGAAAATTACAGTGAAGACCAGAGGACGAGAGAGAACCGACTCCAAATCCTAATGGTCTACCCACTGAAGGATGGTCTCCAAGGTCAACTAGGGGAGGAGGTTTTGTAGGGGGTGACAGGCGGTATGTGGGCATTTTCTGTACTTCCACTCAATTTTCTATGAACCTAAAACTGCTATAAAAATAAAGTTAAGCCTGGTGGGTGTGGCTCTGTGGTTAAGGTCCATCTCTGAACCAGGAGGTCATGGCTTGGTTTGACTCTATTCCCAGTCAGGGCACATGCCCAGGTTATAGGCTTGATCCTCAGTAGGGGCCTTGCAGGAGGCAGCCAATCAATGATTCTCTCTCATCACTGATGTTTCTCTCTCTCTCCCTCTTCCTTCCTCCCTGAAATCAATAAAAATATATTTTAAAAAATAAAATAAAGTTAATTTTTTTAAAGTCAACAAGGGAAACGTGAACATATACCAGTATATGTGTGTGACGTTTATATATATATATATATATAAGAGATTTATTTATATATATATAATTTAGATCTTGCTCTCCTGTAATTTTTTTATTCATATACTTTATTGTCTTTCCTTTGTCTCTGGTGTCTTTTATCATGCAAACTTCTTTTGTTTTAATGGAATTTATCAATACTTTCCTTTATTATTTTGCTTTTAGTGAATATTTGAAAAAACTCCATTCTAAAAAAGACACTCTCTTAAAGTTTCTTCTAAAATTTTCATAGAGTTGTTGTTTCACATGTAAGTCTTTAAGTTATTTTTGTATAACTTCCATCTGGAAGTTATTTTTGTATATGGTAAAAGGTAAAAAAATCTAATTTTATCTTTTCTCATATGGTGAGACAATTGTTCACACACCAGTAATTGACTGTTATGTCCTTTTCCCACTGATTTATAATGCTGCCTCTATGTGTGTTTCTAGACTCTTTATTCTGTTCCATTGGCTTATTTGTTTATCCTCCATCCATATGATGCTGTTCCAGTTTTTAGAGATCTGCAATGTTTTAATATCTGGCAGGGTAAATATCCCCATATTGTAAATATACTTTTCAACATTCAAAATTGTCTTGGCAATACATAGTTCTTTATAAACATGAATTTTATTAGCAGCTTAAGCTGTAGGATATGGCCCTTTGGAAGTGTGATTAAAATTGCTCTGCATTTATAAAATAATATGAGAACATTTGACTTCTTAATAAATTTAAGTGTTTGTTTTTTTTCTCATCCATGAGCATAATATATTTCTTCATTTGTTTAGGTATTCTTGTATATCCTCAAATAAAATTTTTTATATTTCCATAAAACTCTTTTGTTAGAGTTATTCTTAAGTACCTTATAATTACTATTAGAAGTCACATGTTTTTTTAAATTAAATGTTTGATTATTGTTTTTATTAATTTTTGTATATTAATCTGGTATCCAGCACCTTTATTAAATTTCTCTCTCATTGGTTCGAATGACTTGTAAATTCTCCTAAATTTTGTAAATGATGATTATTTTTTATGAAAATTAAAGTTTGTTTCTAAATGGAGTGAAAGGTTGGAGTTTCTCCTAATTTTATTTCTTATAATCAAAGACTGTTGTCTCAATGATATTGAATTATTTGAGTTTGTTAAGGCTTGCTTTGTGGTTTAGTATATTATCATTATCTGCTTGAAAAAATGTGTGTTCTCCACATTTGGATGCAGGAATCTACATACTTCCATAAAATTAAGCTTATTAACTGTGTAGTTAAAATCTTGTGCAGCCATATTAAATTTTTATCCATTTAACGTATTATTGATGTTGTGTTAATATCTTCCACTATGATTATTTGTCAAGTTTCTCCAAGAATTTTGTTAATTTTTACTTCACATATTTTTGGAATAAGTTGCTAAGTTTATATAAGTCCAGAATTATCATATCTTTCAGGTTTATTTTTGTTTTTTTATTATTGCCTAATATACTTCTATATTTAACAAGGCATTTTCCCTTCAATATTAATTTGATGGATACTAATATAGCTATACCAGCTTCTTTCCTGTTGCTGATATGTTCCTGGAATACTTTATCCCATCTTATTTATTCTCAGCCCTTCTGTATCATTTAAGCTGAGTTCTATTTATTTTCATTTAATTTGAGAACATATATCCTTTTACTGGTGAGTTTCATTTATTTCTACTTATTGTGATTATTTATATATTTATCTTACTTTTTGCTTTTAACTACATCTTTTCTTTATTTCTCTTTTCTCTTTTCCTGCATTCTATTGGATGGACTGAGTTTTTATTCTTTTTACTTCCTCTATTGGTTTAGAAATTATACATTTCTATTTTCAGTGATTAATTTTATAATTTTAATGTACATACTTGACATTAAAGCCTAAATTTAATATCTCTACTCTCCTAGGATAGGAGAATGGAGTGGGACCAAAAACTTTATTATGTTTTAACAATCATTATCTACTTTCCTTCTCAAATATTATTGTTTTTTAGTGTTTTGGGTCCATAGTTTCTCATATCCTGATAACAGTCATTATTGTTATCACTTTGTATATCAATGCTTGCTTAGATTTGTCACATAATTATAATTTTTTGGCTCACTTTTGTTTCTTACATCCCACCCTTCTTTGGGGTACAATTTCCCTTTTCTTTAAGCATATTCTTTAGGGGTTGGTTAAGTATAGGTCTATGAGTGGTAAAGCCCATTTCTCTTTGTTTGCATGGAAATTCCTTAACTATGCCCTTATTCTGGAATTATAACCTAGCTGGGTACAGAATTCTAGGTTGATATATACTCTTGCTCAAAATACTGAAGATATTATTCAATGAACTTATGCCCTCTATAGGTTGATGATAGGAATTTGCTATAAATTTAAATTTTTTATAGAAGGTAACCTGACAAATCTGGTTACTTTTAAGATCTTTCTCTTTGCCTCTGGCTTCACCATAATGTATCTAAATGTGGATGTTTTTATTTATCCTGTTTAATGACTCATTTTCTTACTTTAACTTGAAGATTCATATCTTTGCTCAGTTTTGAAGTTTCAACCATTATCTCTTCAAATATTTCCTCTCACCTGTTATATATTCTCTGTTTCTGGAACTCCTGCTTAACATCTATCAGAACTTATTCTCTCCTTCATGCCTCATGACTTCTCATTTATATTTTCCAACCCCTTTTCTCTCTGCTACATCTGGATATTTTGCTCATATTTATCTTATAGTTTACAAATGCTCTATTCAATAGTTTCTAATGGTGTGGATTAAGCCATCTCTTAAGCATTTATATTTATTCACTATATTTTTTCCTGTATTTATTTTATTTTATTTATTGATGTGAGAGAGAGAAAAAACCTTGAAATGTTGTTCCACTTATTTATGTGTTCATTGGTTCATTCTTGTATGTGCCCTGACCAGGGATCAAACCTATAACCTTGGCTATTGAGTCAACACACTAACCAACTGAACTACCTGTCCTGTATTTTTGTTTGCTATATTTTTCATGGTACCTGTTATTTTCTTCAATTGCATATTTCATGTTGATAGTTTAAAATACTTAAATTATAGCCTTTTTCAGGTAACTCTATAATCTGAAATTCAGCAGGGAGGTGGCAGAAGGTGTGTGTGTGTGTGTGTGTGTGTGTGTGTGTGTGTGTGTGTGTGTGTTAATCTCATTGTTTGTTGTATCTATTGGTGCTTAGCCATGTTGAATTGTGTCCATAAGTGTTTTGTGGTTTTGGAAACTGAATACATCTTCAGTACTTCATCTATAGGAATCGCAATTCTTCTGCTAAGCACCCAAGGGTATTACTATCATGGAACCAATTTTCTGTATTTGTGGGAAAGGAAGTCGCCCAATTCTTCTGCTAAGTACCCAAGGGTATTACTAGCATGGAACCAATTTTCTGTATTTGGGGGAGAGGAAGTCCCCAAAGCACACTTGTAGTATAAAATCAAACCTCAAGCCCACATGTGGTACAAGCTTAAGGTAACAATTTCTCAGCAATTGTCTTTTTAATCTGGAACTCTTGCAGAGATAAGTTTACTATACTGGTGAGCAACTGTTTTCCTGTTCTATTTTTTCACTGAAAATGTTCCTGTGAACCTTCAAGACTCCTGTCTTTATGTGTGGTTCTAATTTTGCATATTTTGCTTCATGAAGGGCCAATAGCTCATTTTATGACCTCAAATGGTATAAAATCCACCCTGTAGATTGCTGAATGTGAAAGCTCCCTCTTTTCAAGAGCCACAGCATCAATTCGTAGCTAATATTTTGGTTTTGAGTTCCCTCTTCATTTCCGGCACCTGGAGACCTTTTTTATTCTTATAAGCTCAGCAATGCATTTTGAGTTTTTAAATATATTGTGTCCAAAATTAACATGTCTCGGTAGCTGTACTGTCTCCTATGTTCTTCTATTAAACTGGCAGGAGCAGGAGAGAACCATCTGCCTCACTTCCACTGGCCTGAATTTCCTCCTAACACCTGTAGCTGTGTCTGTGTCCTCGGTTCCTGCTCCATCTATGAGGCCAAATCTAATTCTATCCCTGGCCCCATTCTGGTCTGCCCCAAACCACTGCATTGGATCAGGCCAGGCCACGTCCCAAAATATAACTCAGGATGGACATGCAGCTTAGGGAGACAAAGGGGGCAAGTGAGAATGAGTTCCGTGGTGATTGGAGCTTGGATCTGCTCTAGGGTGAAGGGCAATTTTAAATCAAGCCAAAACCTAAGCACACCTTATCCTGAAAACACATTACACACATAAATTTTACAAGATGAACACCTTATTGCCCAGGGGAGCCCTTGACAAACCACATCATAAGAAGAGAGATCCTCAACAGAGGAGCCTAGAGGATGACTGGGGCTGTGAGGAGGGGAGGAAACAGCCCACCTAAGAAGCAGTTTCTGGGCATGGTTTGTGAAAAAAAGAATTTCAAACCCATTACCTGTGTCTCCATATTCTCCAAAGATATTGATGAAGACATCAGCATCTGTTCCTGCACCAATGACATCACCAGTATACACCTTAATTTCATACCTGTTACCTGAGAATGAGGACAGAGAAAGCCTCGGTTCATTAGGATCCCAAGGAGAGAAGAACAGAGGCCCCAAAGTAACTACCACACTATCCACCCTTCCCTCTATCTGTGCATGAATTGTCATGATCACTGTCAGTAACTGAGCAAAAACCACGTTGTCTGACATTGGTTCCAAACGTTCATTGTTAATACGTAAGCATATCAGATCAACACATTGTACACCTTAAACTTATACAATGTTATATGCCAGTTATAGCTCAGTAAAGCTGAAAAATAGTCAAATGGTCATTTTTAAATTGATTGCATAGCATAAATCAGAGGTAGAGTGGACTTCAATTTTTATCTACTAGCATGTTGCCTTGGGATGCATGAATCAGCCCAAATCCAAGCTGCCGCACTGAACCACCCCAGCACATTTCCCCTGGATATTGAAATGCCTCTTACTGGGCCCCCTACTTCTACTCTGCCTTCTCCAATCTGTTCTCCATACTTCATCACAGTGTAAAAATTTATTGGAGAAAATGGATTCTGCAAATGAAAATTGTCTAGGCTATAACCAATGCAAAGACTAGAGGCACCAATAGTAGCCAGCAAATGCACACTTAGAAATTACCATTTAAAGACCTGTATCTGCTTCTTATATCTTTGCTCCATTCATTGAACACTCAAATGTCTCTGCCGTGGCCTTGGCCTCAAGGTGGGCTAGAACTCAATGTAAATTTGACAACATGCAGAGCCCTACCCAGGTCTCCCCAGCAGAAGCCTGACTTAGGGTGGGAGCAGAGGGTAGGGGGTGCTGTGTGGTGTGGGAAGGGAGATTCCACTAGCTTTCCTTTGGGTGCCAACAATCCAAGGCCTGAGGCAACTTTTCCTTGCTTTTCTCTTCCTGCAATGGCTTTCTAGTTTTTATGTAGCAGAATCTTTTGTTCAGGTATCTTCTGCCCAGTATATGAAGCTGATAAAAATTAGATGGTTTTCATTGAGGCCCAGAATCCTGGCCCCTCTACTTACCTTCTCCCTAGAGCCTTCCCTGATGCCCAGGGGTTTTTATTCTCTGCGCTCCTTGGCTCTGCTATGTTGTCTGTGTCAATGATTTCCAAGTTCACCAACTACTACCTTCTGCTTTTACTATTTCCCTCAGATAAGGCTTCCAAGTTCCTCGAGAATACTTCAGGGGACTCACAGAGGACATCACCTACACAGCCCTGAAGGCTGGTTTTTGACCTGCTGAGAACCCTGAGCTAAGAGGGAGCAATGTCTTCTCCTTCTCAATCCTCACTCAAGGAGACCCATCAGGAGGAGGGAAGACCCTCCAATCCTTGCCCCAGCTGAAGGCTCCAGTAGGTTAGTCCCTCTCAGATTCCCAGCCCCTCTTGATTCACCACAAAGAGCCCTCTGAAACAGAAGACAAAACCAGGGCCTTCAGAAGAGGCCAGACCCAGGCAACCCCGAGGTCAGTGGCTTGAAACTTGGGCCACATTCTGGCTCCCTGGGGAGCTTGCTAACAAGGTAGATTTCCAGATCCTCTCAGGGGGATCGTGAGACATGTGATTGTAAAGGACCGGGAAGACCTTGACCATGTCCAATTGATCCTGCTCTTGATCGTCTTCCAAGTTGCAGAGGCCTCCCACTCGGTGGGAAGGGAGAGATTGATTTTTCCCTCCTCTTGCTGGCAGGGCCTCTGAGAGCCTTTCGTTTGGTTCACATTCTTTCTCAGCACCAGCCTAGGGCTCGCTTCACAGAGGCAAGACCCTTCTGCAGGGTGGAGAGATGTTCAGTGATGCCACAGTGGGGTGGGGACCAGGGGTGTCCCCGAAGGCCACTGCTGAACAGCGGTCAGTCAGAAGGGGCACCAGGACTCCAGAGGGCACTGGGCACAGGGAAGCAGGAGAAAGGATGAGGGGCTGAGGGAGGAGGGCTGGAGAGCATTTTTGGAAGGAGCAGCAGAGATTCTGAATCATTCCAGAAGGTGGAATTCAAATTAGTGAGTTGAATTATAGAGAAGGATATTTTAGCTCAAAAAAAGCAACATTTCTAGTGGCCAAGGCTATCCAACAAGCAATGGGATGTCCTTGGGGAAGTGAGTTTCTCATCCCTAAAGACATGTAGGCAGTTACCAGGTGCCAAGCGCATGGGTGAACAGCCATCTGTCAGAGACGCTGTGGAGAACACGCCAGAGGTGAGAGAATGTGAGAACACTAAGGGTCCTTTTCCCTCTGCAATTCCACATCGTTTGACCAGGAAAGGGAGCCCTGCAGACTGTGGAGGGAAGCCAGGAGATGAAGGAGGCATCTCAGAAGAAGGTGGAGCTACCCACGGCCATGCCAGATGAGGCCTGGGAAGCAGGAGCCCACGCAGGGTTTGGGGAACACACGGCATCCCTGTGCTGGGCAAGTGCCCACAAGCTGAGCATCAGAGCTGACATGAGGCAACGAGGAGACAGCCAAGGGTCAGGGATCCAGAGAACAGACAGCACTGGGGTGGGGAGGAGCTTCCAGGCCTTTCTGGCTGAGGCCTTGCCCGGGGATCGGGAAGCCAGGGGAACACAGTGCAGGAGGAAGTCGAGTCAGGCACAAGGGCGGTCAGCCTTCTACCCTCTGAGAACTTTCTATGGCAAAATGGGATCCTGGGGCCCATGCAGTTGGCTGAGTACAGAGCAGGATCCCGTATGTCAGATGACCTTCACACCAAGGGGAGAGGGGTGCCACACCTCACAGCTGCTCTTTAAAGGGTCCCGTAGAGCAACAAGGAGGCTGATGAGATTACTGCTCTCCCTCCTTTTTTTTTTTTTTCACATTTCCTCTTCAAGCAGAACCCCAGACTATCTGACTATCTGATTTGCCATTTTCCCAACAAGGCCTAGGGCCCTGTGCCAACCCTAAATTGTAATTAAGTGCATATATCGATGAAAGAGCAAGCTGAATAAAAGTAGGGCTCCCTTCTCTCCGTTGGCAAACTGTCAGCACAGTGCGTCAAACCCTGCTCCCCCAGGGTCCTGTGAGAGCCTCAGGATTTCCTGTGAGCAGCACCTCACTGAGCACAATCCAATTGCAAGTGGATTTTGGTAAGTTGAGTCTACCCCTTAGATCTGATGATCAGTGAGAGGGTAAAATGCCCACCTATGAAACCTGGCTGCCCTCCTGGTAACAGGATCTTGTAATAACACAGAAGAGGTGAAGGGCTTATGAAAATCTCTGCCCTGCCCTGAGGTCAGAAAGGAGGAAGATGATAAGGAACAAAGGCTGAAAGAGAATGGGCAGGGCTGACCCCCTTCTAGGGCAAATCACACTGAACATTCACACAGGCCTTGCAGCTCGCAGGGCACTAGCATGCCCTTGAAGTCATCTGATCCCCACATTGGCCACATGACACAGGAGGGGCAGGTCCTGTTGATATCCTCATTTACAGATGAGGAAACCGAGCCTCAGAGGGCAAGGTGGCATGCCCGAGGTCACACAACAGCTAAATGATGCAAGAGGGGATCAAGGCCAGGTCTCTCATCTCCACATCCAGGGCTCTTTCCGGAATACTTGTGGCCTCTTGTGCTCTCTGCCAGGGGCCAGCAAACTTTTCCTGGAAAGTGCCAGGTCGTCAATACTGTAGGTTGTACAGGCCACGTGGTCTCTGCCTCAACTACTCAACTCTACCACTGTATCACTAAAGCAGCCATGCATGATCTACTTAAAGGCACACGGGCGTAGCTGTATCCCAATAAAACC
The DNA here is from genome assembly GCF_951640355.1 of Cnephaeus nilssonii. Lineage (NCBI taxonomy): Eukaryota > Metazoa > Chordata > Mammalia > Chiroptera > Vespertilionidae > Cnephaeus > Cnephaeus nilssonii. Next base: position 81,988,700 of record NC_137082.1, read on the forward strand.
TTATGGACACAGACATTTAAATTTCATATAACTTTCCTGTGTTGTGAAATATTAATCTTGTGTTGATTTTTTTTTCAACTTCTTAAAAATGTAAAAACCTGCCGAAGCCGGTTTGGCTCAGTGGATAGAGCGTCGGCCTGCGGACTCAAGGGTCCCAGGTTCGATTCCAGTCAAGGGCATGTACCTTGGTTGCGGGCACATCCCCAGTAGGGGGTGTGCAAGAGGCAGCTGATCGATGTTTCTCTCTCATCGATGTTTCTCTCTCATCGATGTTTCTAACTCTCTATCCCTCTCTCTTCCTCTCTGTAAAAAATCAATAAAATATATATTTTTTTTTAAATGTAAAAACCTTTCTTAGCTCGAGGGCCACACAGACAGGTGGTAGGCAGTGCTTGGCCCGCAGGCCATTGTTGGCAGCCCCTGCCCGGAGCTCTCTCGTGCTCTCAGCATTGGTCTGTGTGTCTCTAGGCAGAGGACTGTGTGCAACTCGGCGCTCTGGGGCCTGGAGCGGGAGCAGAGCTGCCTGGTGCTGGCGTGGTCAGCTGCTGGTTGCAGGGCAATCATGGCACATCCTAACCACGAGCTAAGCAGCTCAAGGCTCCAAAGGTTGGAGAACCGTTGCCCTTTCTCAGAGGTGGAGGAGGTGAGAAGGAGCATGTCCCGGGCGTAGTGTGGCCAGGAAGGGCCAGCTGCCCCTGCCTCCACGATGCTGTGTGCCTGAGCTGAGCCTCAAGTTCCCTGAGTCCAGTGAGAAGCCAGCATGGGCTGGACTCTCCTGAAGGCGGGGACAGATGGAAGCACCAGTTCTTCAATGTTAGGCATTGTGCCTTTAACTCATTGTCTAACTGAGGGCAAGCAGGGAGCAGAGCTGGGAAGAGGGGAGAGGTCAAGTTGGAGGAGGAGGAGCTGGCAAGGCGCTCATCACCCTGAGCAAGCTGGGGAGGAACAGGGCCTAGTGATGGAGCACGGGAACTGCTGCCCGAGCCAAGGCTGGCCCAGGGTTTACACATCTGGCATCTCATCTGGCATGAAACTCCCAGCACTGAGTTTTCTCTGGCCTTTCGGCAGGACCAGCAGCAGCCCACACAGTGCCTCTGTGCAAAGGAGAAAAAAGGATCCCTTCCTCAAGACACGTTGCTGCCATCTGTTGGGTAATTGTCATAAGAAATGCAAAAATCTACCACGGTGTCCTCACAGAGACGCACTTGTGCAGAGCTCAGCCTGCACAACCCAACCACAACCCTACCTTCCAGGCAGTAGCCTTCTTCCACTAAAGCCAGTGTGAGCTCTGAGAGGCCAAGCTAAGTTGGGCATTGATCTGAAAAGGAGACAGTAAGGAATGTAGACCAGGGATTCAGTTAATCACGTGGTGCCTCCCAAAAATCAGAGCTGGGCTGAGCTGGTGGAGGTAATTGCAGCCTAAAGACAGGTTGCTTGCCTCAAGGCCTCAGCAGAGGGTGGTCTGTCCTTCTTGCCCTGCCAGGGGGACACACACGCCCAGTGTTGCCCTCTTTCTTTCTTTTCTCTGCTGGCCCCGTGGCAGAGGCCCAGGCTGCTCCCATCAAACGGGAAATCTGTCTCCTGCAGGCCGGCCGGAAGCTGCCTGCGTGGGCTTCCAGAAAAGGCAGGCAACGGCAGGCCCGAGCTGCCTCCTGTGTCTGGTGCGCCAGCCGCCCCCACGGCCTCCCCTGCACTGTCTGGAACAGTCGGCACATGGTAACGACAAGATGCATCACCATAGAGCCACTGTGGGCGCGGGGGAGGCACAGTCACGGGGGGCTGGAACCCCCCATTCTGGTACCACGTGCACGCTGAGCCAGCCAAGCTGCTCATCGTGTTCATGACAACAGAAGTCAAGCAAATGCTTTGTAACGAAGCCTCCATCCCGCCTGCCCAGGAAGGGACCATCCCACACCCACCAGCACTTGAGCCTCAGAGAAAGAAGCTCACGTGGCCAGGGCTTTTTTAGGAAGCAGAGAATCATGAATGAACTGGCGGTGAACTGACTCACAGAGTTTCTTTTCCTTGCCTTCCACCCGTTCTCAGACCCCCTTGTTATTAGACCATGGCCTTATTTCTTTGGGCAGGTGAGGGATGGGGAGGGGGTTGGAAGGAGGATGACTGGACTTTATTTTACACCCCCTCAAATCTGCAATGGCTCACACCCTGACACCCCTCACTTCCGCTCACTGAGAGCCAGATGTAGAGAAGTGAGATGTCACAGGCGCTAGGCTGAAGGAGAGAAATTCAGTGGGGAGACTACCCAGGGCTACCCAGGTATGGAGAGGGCGTGGTCAGTGGACCCAAGGATGAGCAGCAACGCTACCTACATGCCAGGAGCTGGGTCACAGCCACTGACCAACGGCCCTTCATCCACGCTGCCCCCAAAGGTTTCCTCTGTCTTCCCTCAGGTCAGAGGCCCAATCTCTCAGCCAGATTCTCCCCGTTCTTCAAATAGTACTGGAACTTTTCTGCTTTCTCAACCTGGCTGCCCTTGCACACACACCCACTTATCAAAATAATAAGAGCCTCTGACGGTTGCTGAGGACCCACTATGGGCTAGTCACACCTACTATCTCATTTAATCCTCAGCATGACAGACCCAAATGCTGCTAATGTCACCATTTACTGATGAGGCAATAAAAGCAGAAGGTTAAGAAAGTGAACCAAGTCCCCACAGTTAGAAAGGGTGAAGCCCGGGTTTGAACTCAAGGGACTGGACAAGAAGGTGCTCTCTTAGCTGTCATTTCACCCCACCCCCACTTTCCAAGCCTGCGGTGGCCCAAGCAGGTAGGAACCCCTTCTGTGATTCTCACTGGGCTCACTCTGGCTAACCCTCAGAGCTCAGGGGAGGGGTCAAGTAGGAAACCATCGGTGGCTAGAATGGATACCAACAGCTGTATCAGGACCAAGGCAATGTCTGCATCCTAAGCCCAGAATTTCATGCATACAAAAGCAGCACTGAGAAAGTGCTGTTTCCACAAATAGAAAAAGCAAAGGTTATTATAAACACCCATTTGAAAATAAAAATAACCAAATATAGGGCAAATATACAATTTTATGCAACCCCCCAAAGGTCCTGGCTGCTGGCTTAAAAGAGAGCATTGACTGTGATGGCCAGAGCCTGAGGCACAGTGAGCCGTGAGTCGGAGGGCCTATTCTCAGCTGTGTGAATGAGATACTGTGCCATCAGAGCCCTTAGTTCCCCACGTGCTCTCATTCCCTTTGAAAGCCTAGCAACCTCCTTTTCAACTGTGAAGTCTTAGCTTGGGCATCACCTCCTCTAAAGCCCTCCTGATCCCCCCTTCCTCTATGCTTCTATTGGCTTCCATTGGTCATCACTCACTTAGAACATTCTATTCCTCTGCACTATGGTTACTTATTGGCCTAACTTTCTCCCCTTCATAATCTAGGCTCCTACATATTTACCCTGAGCACAGGGTCTGGTGCATAGAAGATTCCCAATAAACACCCGTTGAATCACTGAATGACATTGGAGGAGCATGACCTGGCATCTAGAGCCAGGGTGACCAAGAGCAGGTCACTTAACTTCCTGGGACTTCTGTTTTCTCCTCTATAAAATGGAGGCAGAGTAGATAAAAATCCCTTTTGGTCCTGAAATTCTCTGATACTCTTCCCTGGGGCCTCATTCAAAGCAGTTCTCTTCTTCCCACTCTTTCCGGAGATGATTTTCTGCATTGCTACGTGGGAGCAGATGGGGTGGGCGGGAAGCTGCTGTGAAGTTCAGAGGAGGAGAGTGATGCGCGGCTGGCCCAGCTCTTTCCACCCTGAAATCCTTACCACTGTGAGCCCATGGGCCCAGGACCATGTTGTAGGGTTCTAAGGAACAATGACTCCTAACAGCACCTACAGAAACCAGAGCTCAGAGGGCCCTGGAGAACATGAGTTGTGTTAAGGGGAAATATCAAGGAAGGGAAGAAAGGTGCTTCCCACAGGCTTCAACTGCAATCAAGGTCACAAGTCCATTCCCAGTTGTCTAGACAAGCCTGCCAGATTCTAGAGGCAGGTCCTGGCACTGAGTGGCTCCAAAGTCTTTTCTGATTCTGAGAGGACAGAATCCGAGTCTGTGCCTCTCAGAGTCAAAGCAAGCCCGAGAGCAGGGGAAGAAGACAGGGAAACATCAGAATAGCAACAAAAGCAACAACCACCATGATTTACTGAGCACTTACTCCTTGCCCACAGTGCACTAAGTCCTTTATATTTATTGCCCCAGTTAATCAGCTCAACCACTTTATGAGTGAATTAATGTTATCCCCTTTTTTTTTAATTTTTTTTTTGTTATCCCCATTTTACAGATGAGGAAATGAAGGCAAAGAGCTTAAGGCATCGGCTCATGCTCGCATAACTGGTGGAGTGGCAGAATCAGGATTTGACTACAGAGAATAAGGGTCCAGAGACTGAGCACATAGGTGGGAGGTATTTACTATGTAGAAGAATAGAAAGTAAAGTGGGGGAGGCATATCCACAGCATAAGGGAGGTCACCAGAAGCCAATCTCCTCTCGCCCTGTGGAGGAGGGCTAGTCCTGGGCCCATATTTTCCATTTGGTTGTGAAAGTAAACACTCTACTAATCCTGAAAAGACTCAAGAGGCCAACCAGTATGCCCACTCTATACAGGAAGAAACTGAGGTTGGGAGAGGAACTGAGATCTGCCCCAGGTCTCATCACTATTAGGTAGGAAATCCAGAACTAGAACTCGGGGTGTATAGTCTCATGTGCTCTGTGACCCAGAGAGTTTTATTTTTTAATTAATGATTTAATTACGCCTTGGTATTATCCAGTAGAAGCTGGGAACAAGTCAGGCCTGTTGGCTTATTTGGCAGAGCCCTCATGATGGGAGGTTTTTGCATCAATCACTCAGGATGCTTTCAATTTGCCTTTGCTTTTGCACAATGCAGTCCTCTGGCAGGTCCGCAATTCACTGCAGGTGCTGCAATTTGCACAGGCCCTTAATACATTAATCACAACCCCTGTCTTGTCCCGTCCTTTCTTCAAATGCACCCTAGGCACTTGCCCAACATGGTCTTACTAAGACTGGGCACATATCTGGAGTTGTATGATAATCACTGTAGAGCACAGCGTGGGCTGCAGTGAAATTATAACCCAGTTACCTGATGAAATAACCATGTGTGGAAACAGTGATTGGGTTGGACAAATACAATCCCATTCCCCAGACTCCGGGCAGCTTTCAGCCCCAGCACTAGCTATACCATTTGGTATAGTTCTCTTTTCTCCAATAACTAGCCCCTCGGTCTCTTTGGAGCATAGCATGAAACAAGGCTGCAGTCATATTTATTATTAATCCACCAAAGAAGACAAATACTTCTTTGAAAAAAAAGCTATTTCTAAGGAGGCCAAGTGAGCAGGTACCAGCTGGCAGGGGGGGGATGGGACCCACCACAAACTGGGCCCTTAGGAGAGCAAGGACCAACTCTGCTGTTGGCAGAGCCAGGCTCTGAAACATTGATGAGCTGTTGTGCCTGGGCACTGATGGCCCCAGCGTGTGAACAGCCCCCCAGGCCACCTGGAACTCAGCTCTCCGCTTCAGAGGCGAGTCGCATTGCCAAGAGTTTCCCTGGACAATGTGGTGTGGGCACATGACTAAGCCACATGATCGTCACAATGCTATTCAAGGTGAGAGAGCTCGGGGGTTGGCACTGGAATGGGGACAATTATTTGGGAAGAAGGCAGGAAATGATGTCATTTTGGCAGTGAGAAATCCACACAGAGTTTTCCTAACCCTAAGCCTAACCCTAACTCTCACCCTAACACTAACCCTAACCTTACCCTAACCCTAACCCTAACCCTAACGCTAATCCATAACCCTAACCATAACCATAACCATAACCTAACCCTAACACTAACCCTGACCCTAACCCTAATGTTAATCCATAACCCTAACCCTAACCATAACCCTAACCCTAACCCTGAAAAGTGGAGATAGTAATAAACCTTACCTCCTAGGGGTGCTCTGGATTTTAAATTAGATAGTAATTGCAAAATGTACGCACATGGGACACAGGCTACAGAAGTATTCTATCCACAGGTCATGTAGCTAGTAAATGGCATTGTTGGGATTTGAACCTAGGACTCTATGACTTGTGATTTGGAGCTCTGGACCATGATGCCCTCTACCCTCTTTAAGGGTGCCTGGTACTAAGGCCATCTGTGCCCTCCACTGGACTGTGAGCACCTGAAGGGCAAGAACCATGTCCTCACCCCAGACCCAGCCTCTAAGAGCAGCTCAGGGAGGCATCACCGGCGGCAGCTGTTAGAGATGATGGGTCAGTCCAAGGACTAGAGACTGTGCTTAGGCTCTGGCCAGGGGCTGCCATCGGTGTGTAAATGCCAATGTGGCTACTCTCCTTTTCTGGGTTCTGGGTTGTCAAGAGGGTGATCCATTCCACATAAAATGGAAGAAATCCTGCAGAACAAAGTCAGGCATTCATGGTAATGGAGGGAATACCAAGAGGCGACGGCAGGAAGGAAATTTCACTACACTTCTGGAGCCATTTGATAGCCAAGACTGTGTCCCCAGGGATAACCACTGCGGTTACGCTGAAAAAGTGCCTACCAACTTTCCCCGGGCCCCATGAAGTGCCAGGACCCCTGATGCCCACTCTAAGAGGGAGACAAGCACAGGGATGGCTGCTGACTCCCTCTGAGTACACACGTGTCTGAGATTCTTAATCAGGAAGTGTGATGCCTGTACCAGTCCATTGAAATGTGGGGAGGAAGCCAGCCAGCCAAGACTGGGACACCCACTCCTGCTGACTCACTGGGGATAAGTCAAGAGAATCCAGGAGTTTTCTCCAGCAGCCTGAAGTCCTTAACAAGAACTGAGAACTTGGGATGCAGGCAGCATATTCTTCTTTTCTTCTGGGTAAATAAGAGCCCTTCGATTGCAAAGTCAATACGGTATATTGTCACTGTTACAAACAGTTAATGAAAATTTAGGATGCATTAAAAGAAGCAAGACATCAAGGAACCCTGAATAGACAAAACAATCTTTAAAAAGAAGACCAAAGTTGAAGGTCTCACACATCTTAATTTTGAAACTTCCTACAAAGCTACAATAATCAAACAGCGTGGGACTGGCATAAGGGCAGACATTTAGACCAATGGAACAAAACAGCCCAGAAACAAACCCTCATGTATATGATCAAATGATATTCAACAAGGGTGCCTCTATTTTCTAATTTTTCTGTCATGATCAAATGTGGTTTTTATAATACAAGATCAATAACATATCTTTTTTTAAAAAAGAATAAATTTGCAAGTTGTTATGATAGGGATCAGGGAAACAAGTCAAATGTTCAAGGTCAGATGGGAGATGGGAGATCAGAGGCAGACAGAGAAACTGAGGGCTGAAGCCCATTGGGACAGAGGATATGTCTGTTTCTGCCCAGCTGGTTGCAAGAGAGGGTACATGCTGGAAGGCAGAATCTAAGGGTGTGTCAGCCTTCTGTTGTGACCACAGGAAATTCACTTCTGGCTGCCACATGCCTTTGCCTCCGATGGCCCATGACTCTGTGACCAGGATATTATGATGAATGTACCCACATGTGCTAGTCTCTTTTTGGAAAAATATGTTCAATAATGGGGCGAGGTGAGGGGGTCAGAGCTTTAAGGAACAAAGAGGAGATAAAATGGGACATGGAATACAGTGTGTGTTTTTACATGCTTTGTTCTCCTGAGTCCTGTTGAGCTAATATGACTGAATTTAAGGCCTTTGGCCAAACATGCACTTGAAATAACTTGTTTCACTCATGAAAATCAAGAGCCAGGGGCAGCATGATGGAACGCTGGAAGCAGCCAGTTCTGATTCCCACCCACCATGCCCTGACTGTAACTCACCTTCCTTGGCATCAGAAGGAAGGTAATGGAATAGGAGAGCAGGGAATGCTGACGTTGAACTCAGAGGGACTCTTGGTAGATACCCGTTAACAAGAATTGTTGAAACACAGGATGTGTTCAGGGCTGCTCCCATCTACCCCTCTATCATGCCTCTAGGTCAGGGGTCCTCAAACTTTTTAAACATGGGGCCAGTTCACTGTCCCTCAGACCCTTGGAGGGCCGGACTATAGTTTTAAAAAAAACTATGAACAAATTCCTATGCACACTGCACATATCTTATTTTGAAGTAAAAAAACAAAACGGCAAAAACACCCGCATGTGGCCTGCGGGCCGTAGTTTGAGGACGCCTGCTCTAGGTCCTCTGACATTTCCCCACTTCCCATATACCAGTAAGCTTGCTCTTGGGAAAGCCACAAGGAAGAGATGGGGCTTCACCAAGGCCCTAGACAACAGGAAGACCCTGGAGGGTGGCAAGGGGAGATGGGACTGCCCAGATGCAAGACAGAGGCCTGGGTGAGCCCAGCCCCAACAGGGAGGGACAGTGGATGAACCAGCCTGGTACTGACCTCTGGGTATGTCCATGGGGCTGAAGCTAGCCAACAGGTCACGGCACCACTGGCGGTCGCCTTCCACCTTGCTCAACCAGCTGTTGCAGTTGAAGTAGTAACGCAGGTGAGGCCGCTTCGTGTCGGTCAGAATCACACGGTCTAGGTACCAGCTGGCGTTCAAGCCTGTGTTGTCATGCTCAATCCTGGGCAGAAGCAGACACCCACACTGTCATTGGCAGCACAGAGATGACTCCCCTTTCATGCTGGAATACCCAATTGTTTACTCCAAGGAAAGGCTCAATCATTGTTGTTGGTACTTTACCTCTGCAACCCCAGTTTCCTTATCTACCAAATGGGGATAACTTGCAAGATGGATATAATTATTAATGATGTTAGTAAGTCTAGACTCCTCAGTCTGCCTCTAACCACTGTGCTACTGTCTCTCAGAGCACATTTCCCAAGTTTGTGAAAAATTGCCTTAACTTGCCTTAACCCAGAGAATTGCCTCTCTAATGGTGAAGTTTAGAAAACTGTGACTCGGAGTGGGAGGAAAAGATTCAAGACTTTGATCTCCCCACAAATGACACTAGGAGGGTAGTAACACCCAGAACGTGTCAATAGTGAAGTGGGTTCCTAATCTACCTGCCTCCATCTCATCTACCTGCCTCCATCTCACCCCAGGGGCCAGATTCTCACCTGATTTTGTAGATGAGGCCCACGTTGTTGGTTCTCACCCGGAACACATCGATGTTGGCTTTCTCAAAGGCACTTTTGCTCCTGCAATGAACATGCACATAGCTTAGATCAGGTGTGGCTCACAGGCCTGGGAGGAAAGCCAAGGCCTGGCATCTCCTTCTTCCTCCACCGTCCCACTCCTGGATGTGCTACAAGCAACCAATCCCATTCTGAGATTCTTTTCTGATGTGATTTGGAGAGGCAGGGGCAAGGCCGGTTAGTATTCATTCTTTGCTTTCACACCCAGGTTCTCAGGATCCTTGTCATGTACCACTAAGGCAAGCACAGCGGGCACTATTAGCCCTGTGTTACACTCAAGTAAACTGCTAGTTGATTGCAGAGTTGGGACCAGAACCTGGCTCTCCAAAGCCATGATCAAACACCTTCCGGTTGCTCTGGGTTGGGACAGTGGGGGAGGAAGGAAGGCGTGATGGATGCCACGGTGCTCTCGGGTCTGCAGGCTTCCTGGCCTCTCCTTTCTTGCCTTGCTCTTGCTGTGGAGAGTTGCAATGGCAGCCCCAAGTGGATGCAGACCTTGGGTGGGAGTCCATGGTCCTGCCATTCCAACAAGAAAGGAAACACTCAACCCAAATCAGCAACCAGGGAAGTGGGGCGGTGAGGAAAGGCATGTCTGGCATCCTGCAGATGGTGCAAGCAGAAGAGGTACACCTGAGACGTTCCACAGTGAGGTGCCAGGCAAGTCCAGCCCAGGAGCATCCTAGACCCCATCAGCTTAGACACCAGAGGGCTGGAGCAGCCGCACCATGGAGTCCTCCAGGAGCGAAAGCCTGAATCGCACGTGGATACCTGCTCTGTCTTCTGTGTGGGCCATTCCAGCCCGGCCTGCTCGCAGCTCTTCCTGCCCCATGGTGATGCCTCTGTGGAGCTGAGAGCTGTAGACCTCCCTCGGAGCTCCTAGCCAGGGATCTTGCATCAGCACAGCCCGTGGGAAAAGAAAGGCCCAGACACATATGCCTGTTTATTGCCATCAATATGTTTCCAAATAAAGAGAGAGGTCAAGGGTCTTCTCCCCAAGGCAACAAGGGAAGAAGCTCTCTCAGTAACAAAAGGCTTTTAAGGTTCTACGGACTCGGAAGCTGTGACTCTGAAAATAGACCCCCTTTGGCAAGCACTCTGCCCTGGGTGAAGTCTCCTTCCGGTGGTGGGCACAGCACGAGACCTGGGCCCACGGCCCCCCTAAAGCAGTGCAGAGCTCATGAAACCAGTTGACCGTGGACACTGAGGCGACCTGTCAGGGAAAAGAGGCCCCAGAGGTGTCTCTGGGCACAGAGGGGAGTGGGGGAGAGTGGCTGACCCTTCTTGGTTTTGCTGGAGAGCAAGGGCCCACTCCCAGGCCTGCTGAACATCCCTGTCAGGTTCCCACGTCCTAGGGTAAATAACAGCGCACCTGTGCTTTGTTTCAGAGTCAAAGTGGTGGTTAAATGACTTGGAAAACAGTGAACATTAACCCTGGGTGCCAGAAGAATGGAAACAAAGAAAGGAATAAGAGGCATTTTCTGTTTCTACATGTGAGACCTCCCCCCCCCCCCGCCCCCCGCCACCACGTCGAAAAAAAAAAAGGAATTTTTAGAGTAGACAAGAGTCTTTACCTCAAATAAATACCCTACGAACCAGTCATCCTGGGGAGCAATAGGATGGAGTATTATGCAGCCACTGAAAATTCTGTTATAAAAGAAGATTTCATGAAACAGAGACAAGTTTATGATAGAGGCTTTAAAAAGTGAGGCAGGTTAAAATCCAACGTACAAACAGAACAACAATACGCAGGACACAATATCATTTAAAAACAATGAAGACTGGGAGATTCCTACAGAAACATGTCTAGATGGAAAGACTGTTCTGACGTGTTGGTTATTTATTATTTATTCTGGTTTGTACATGTTTTTTAGTTTTCTAAAGGAGCAGGTCTTGGGTTTGCAATTATGAGGAAAGCACAGCCCTGTCTCAGCAGCCCCCTCTTCCTGGCCCGCAGCTGCCTGTGGCAAAGTCTTTGGAATGAGCATGAGGGGTGCTGGCTTCACGCACTCAGGGTCCGTGGATTTGGGAAACGGCCAAGGCCAATGTTTAGGGGAAGAGGAGGCTGACTTGGAAAGGAAAAGAGGAGGTGTGGGTTTGGAAGGAAAGCAGCCGGCTTTCTGGGGTGCCTCTGACAAGCATTCCAGAAGAGGGGTTCTCACAGCTGCACTCCGTAAGGGGGGCTCCGTGCCTTCAGAAAGGCCCTGTACACTGACCCCGGGGATTGTGGATTTGTACATCCCAGCATGTTAAATGCTTGGCCATGGTGCTTTCTAGTCACTCGGCAAACAAATTTTAGAAAACAAGATGGAAGAAGGGACACCAGGACAGAAAGATCGAGGATGGGCCTCTCAGGACCACGCTGCAGCCGTCCAGGGGACCATGGGAACAAAGCAATGGTCCACGGTGTCTATGAGATGGAGACCATCATCATCTTGGCAGACAAGAGGAAGGCCTTCTGCATCGCTGACATCTCTCTCCTTCGAGGAGGGAGAGGAAAGGACCCGGATAGAGCCACACAGACTCCCTTCTCTCAGGAAGAGGCCTGCATAATCCCCAATGAGGCCCAATCTCAATCCACTGGGGGTCAGATTCCGGGATCCGCACTTCCAGTGAGTCAGAATGCTAGTGCCTCTGGGTTTCAGAAAACCGACTGGGGTTGGGGTGGAGACAGCAAAGGACAGGGTTCCCTGGTCAAAGGAAACATGAAACAGACTTCGTCATGCCTCCTGCTGGAGACTGCGGCTTCTCTGTGGCTCCTGGTCGATCTGCAAATGAAGGCTAATGCAGAACACACACCCCTGCCCAGGGCCCCCACCCAGGGGAGCCTTTACAGGCCCACAAGGCATTTTAGCCGCCAACCGGGCAGAGCCAGCAGGCTGAAATGCCAGGCATTCTCTGACACTCTCAAAGGGTGAATTCTCAACAGGAGAACCGTGTTCCAGAAGATACATGAGATCCCATCCTTTTGCCATACTCTGAACATGTGACCCAGTGTTGGGGTGGTCCTGGGTGATGGTGAAGGGAACTCCCAGGCCATGGCTATTGGCACTTAACCATTGTGAGGGTCGGGGTGGAGGTCAGCTTATGGGGGAATCGAAATGAACATGTCACAGCCTTTGCCACCAACAGGCACCAAAGTTCTTCTTGCAACAGGAATTATTTTGTGTTGAGGGGGGAAAAATCCTGATAAGCCATTTGGGAGTTAGGTGAAAATCTTGGGGCCTCGGACAAAAGGCAGAGAGAGAGCAGGAATTGAGGGGAGAGAGAGAAGGACATGGAGAAGGGGAAGAGAAAGACAGAGTGAGGCACATGGCTGGAGCTGTGGAGAAAGGGGTCAGGGAGGAATTCCAGGAAAGGTGGTGGCTTACTTTCAAGACTAAGGGGCCTGCTACTCCGTTTTAAGATATTTACCACACGGCTTTGTTTTGGGATGGCACTGGCAGTGAGGAGGGAACAGCACAGACAGTGAGATGAGAGATTTGGGGACCGGTGGGCATTCTGAGCAGGCCGCAGGGACCGGTGGGGGTGAGGGTGGGCTGAGCTAACTGCATCTACGCCTCATGGAGCCCGGTGACCCCGTGGCCTCTGTAGCTGGGCTACACGGGGACCTGGAATTCCCCGGAAAGCAATGCTCCCTCCCAGACCCGAATGGAAAGGGTCCTGGTGAGGACTGTGTCTATACAATTCTCTTTGTAGACATTGTCTGGGGTCCTGCACAGGCCAGCCTCCCGTGTCCTCCTTCCCCATGTACATGCTCACCAGGGTCAGATTAATCTTTCTTGGACACAGAGTAAGTTGAACCTCCACTGATCAGCTTTCAAGCAAGACCTTCACAGTCTGGTCCTTCCTGCCTTTCTGACCTGCCTCCTCTCTGCCCTCACGTAGCCAGTAGTTCCCCCTCCCAGCTCCCACAGGCCTGCGGTGCCCCTGACGCCGCTATACTTTTGCAAGCTGTTCCCCTTCTAAAGTACCTTCTCTCCATTCCTCTCTTATCTGAGTCCTTTCCACCATGTGAGGCCCAGAGGACATATCCTCCCCTGTAAATTCCCGCTCTAGCCACGCTGATCGCACATCATTCTCTAAGCTCTGACTATTTGCAAAGAACTGGGATACACATGGGAGGCACAAAGCAGACCTCTCCTCTTCCTTCCGCTCCACCTGGCATCTCTCTACACATCACCTCCCGCCTCTCCAGGGCATACAGCTGACAGTGTAAAACGTGCCCACAGCCCTGAAGCCTCCACTCCCCATGGGCCCAGCAGAGCCCTCGGGACCAGCCAGACTGGAGTCCTGGCCAGACCTGTGCTCCTGCTTCCCTCCCTGGAGCGTGATACAGACACGGAGGGACCCTGTCATCAGACTGCGGGGTGATTGGGAGTGAGATGGGTTGTTGCTTCCTATTGGGGTGAGCCAGAGAGGTTGGTGCCTCCATGTGGTGTCAGCAGAGCCTGGAGACTACTGGCCCTGCCAGCTCATTCATGCTCTAGACCCCTTTCCCAGGATGCGGGCTCCCCTCCCCGCTGAAAAGGAAGGCCGGGACTCAGACGCCCAGGGACAAAGCTTCCCAATGGGTTATAGAAGGTGACCTGGGGGCCCTTCCTGAGAGGATATTTTGACAAATGAAAAAGGTGAGGGGGAAGAGTCTGAGGATGCTGGATGCACGAAAGAAGGAAAGACAGTGAGGAGCCACCACGAAGGAAGAAAGTGGTTCTTTTTGTTTAAAAAAGACAGGCTGGGGACTCTAAAACCAAGTTGGCCAACTCCCCAAGGTCTAGTCGCTTCTCCCTAGAGGAGTGGCCTCTGGGAGGTCACATGGCAAAGAGGATGGGCATTTCATGTCTTCTCTTTACCGTGCCCACGACACTGGAGGGAAAGGCTCCACAAGCGAGTCACTCTGCAGTGTAAGCAGTGCAAGGAGGCGGGTACCCTGTTCTGCAGAAACAAAGTAGGATGTTACGCCAGCCTCGACGCTGCAGCCTTCACACCGCAGCCCACATTCAGGGCAAACATGTGACACGTGGCCTCGTCAGCCTGCTAAGCCCAGAACTCAGGGATATCCTGGACTGTGGACCCAACCCCTCCACAGCTTCCCCTGCCACCCCTGGAGGTGCCAAGCCATTAACCCCAGAGGTCAAATCTGGAACCCAGGAGGCCTCCCCCATTCCTTCCAGGGCCACAAGGCCATGTGCTCAAGGAAAATGTCAACATCAAGACCTGGGTTGGAGGACCAGCTTTACCACCAACAAGCTCCATGACTTAGAGCTGCTCCCTGCTCCTCTCTAGGCCTCAGTTTCCCCATAAATGGTTGAATTAGATTTGGTGGTTTTAAAATTCCTCTTGGCTATGGAGCTCTTGGCGCAAATAGAATCTGACTCAGATTCTCAGTAAAACAACCATAAGTCGAGCTGCTCCAGCGGAAGGAAGGATGGATGGGGTGGGCTCAGAACCAGATGATCAATCCCCTGTGCCATTCAGCACAGATTGAATGCCAGCTGCCCAGGCCATTCGTAAGGCCCCTAGACATCTCTGGAATTCAGTGATTCTGCTAACTGTTACTGCATGTATCTGTGTGTGCACGTGTGTGGTAGGGGGAAAGGATCGAAGAGAAGAGAGAGCAGCCGCTGCTCTCAATGGGTTACAATGAAATGGGAGACACTGGCGTACACACACACACACACACACACACACACACACACACAAACACACACACACGCACAAGCACATCTGCATAAACACACACACGAGTAATGCAGGCAGGTTTAATATGCTGTGGGTGCATAGCATTGAAGCTCATGGCTCTCTCATATGCATGATCTTGCCTCCTCTTCCCAAAAGTCCTATGAGTTTTATAAAATGGAGATTATTAATTCCAGATGTTGTATGAGGAAGCCAAGTCCTTGGATGCAAGAGATTTGGCGAAAGTTACATGGCAACTGTGTGGTAAAGCTGGACCTAGACCCAGGCTACTTGACCCCGAGTGTTATTCTCCCACATCAAGGAACAGCTAATATGGATTCATGGAAATTCTCAGATTCAAAATGGGCATACTCTGCACATAAAATCCAGGAGAGGAGCTGAGGAAGGTTGACAGGAAATCATTGGGAGAGATCTGGCTGACACCTGCTCTGTGGTTAGCTGAGGCCCCTACCACTTACTATGCCTGTGGACACACGTCTTCTCCCCTGGGTTCCAACCGGCCCAGGACCCAGGCTGAGTTGGTACTTACTTGCTGGTGAGATGGAGCTTGGGAGAGAGCCCATTCTCTCCGAAAATGGTGATGAAGACATTGGCGTCTGTCCCTGCACCACGAACATCCCCCGTGGCTGTGACCACCTCATACACTGGAGGAGGAAAGGAGAAGACAGATGGCAGGCTCAGAAAAACACCCTGATTCTTACGTGGGCTAAGAGAAGCCATCGATCCTGCCAGCCCTGCAGGGGATGCCCAGACACAAAGGACTCTATGAACTCCTGTTACAACCTGCAATCTCCTGAGCCACAATCAGACCCACAGCAAGTCCTACTGTGAGACCAAAACCTCCCACTGAATTCTGCACACTCATTTGACAGGAAAGGCCGGGGCAAGCCCAGGTCACACACTGTACAGCATCAGTAGCAGAGTCCAGTGCAAGGCCTCCAGATGCCCAGCCTGTGCCCTTTCCAGCCCAGCACATGGATGTCCTCCTAGACACCTCAGAGCCTATATCTAGTTTTCACCTTCCTCTTTGCCCTCTGCACAGCCCTCACCTCCCATGACCACCTGGGCATTGACATTAATCTCAGGATACTACCCTGTACCAGAATGGCTACAATGAAAAAGGCTGACCATGCTAAGTATTGGCAAGAATGTGGGGCCATTGCACTCTCAGACATTGCTGGTGAGAGTGTAAATTGTTACAAGCCCCGGTAACTAAACACAATGCCCACCTTATGACCCACTAATTCTACTTCCACTTATAATTCTAAGAGAAATTAGTGCATGTGTCCATCAAAAGATGTGTATAAGATCTGTAGCAACTTTGTTCATAATAGCTAAAAACTGGAAATAACCCAAGAATCCATCAACAGTCAAAAGGTTAAATCAGCCGAAACCGGTTTGGCTCAGTGGATAGAGCGTTGGCCTGCGGACTGAAAGGTCCCAGGTTCGATTCTGGTCAAGGGCATGTACCTTGGTTGCGGGCACGTCCCCAGTGGGGGTTGTGCAAGAGGCAGCTGATGGATGTTTCTCTATCATCGATGTTTCTAACTCTCTATCCCTCTCTCTTCCTCTCTGTGAAAAATCAATAAAATATATTTTTTTAAAAAACAAAAGGTTAAATCAATGGTGATGCATTTATAAAGTGTGATAGTACTCAACAACAACAAAAAACACAAACTATATAACATGTCACAACATGGATAAATCTCTCAGATATAATATTGAGTGAAAGTAAAGCTAGACACCGAAAAAGTATACTGCATGATCCCATTTATATGAAGTTCAAGAACAGAAAAAGCTAATCTGTGGTGATAGGATCAGGAAAGCTGTTGCCGAGGGGAGGGAGCGTGAAGGAGCTTTCTAGAGGTTGGCTGTGCTCTGTGTCCTGTTCTGAATGTTGGTTACACAAGCATGCACAGATGTATAAGTGTGTCACGTTGTGCCTTTATGAATTTTGTGCTGCATATATATTATTTCTCAATTTTAAAATTTTAATCAAAACATTAAAAATTTAGATAGCTGAAGAACTATCTTGTGGAAGACAAATATATTATGGAAAACATAAAATTCTGTTTGACCCCAGAGGGACGACCCCAACTCATGAAGTCCCCTCATCCACACAAAGACCTGTCAGAGTCAGTTGCTCTTAGCACACGACCTGGTAAGTGGGAGATGCTCAGTAAGTAATTGCCTGGGTGGATGAATGAGAAAGAAATCAATGAAATGGATATGAACTATGAAACTAAATGGACCCGTATTTAAATCCTATTCTATTACTGGCTATGTGGTTTCAACCAAATTTCTTAGACTCAACTTCCTCATCTCTGAAATAGGGATAATTTCTCCCTTGAAAGGTTATGGTAAGGATTAAATCAAAATAAAGTTTTCAATGGTCATTTTCATTGACTCAGCATTTCCATTTCTGGGAACTTATCTTGCAGACACTCTTCCACAGTTGGATGAAGAACATGCATTCCATAAGGAGTTGGGCTTAGCATCATCACAATCCTCACCACCATCATCATCTCCATTGTTGTCATCAACAACAGCAATCACCTCCTCATCATCACTGCATCAGCTCATTAACCACAGTTCCAAGGAGGCTGCCTTGGGAGGTTGCATCTCAACATATCCTGGGCAACCCCTGTCTGGTTGTAGGAGAGGAGAGGCCCGGGGCTGGAGGCTTGTGTAGGATGGCCTCTTGGGTCCCTTTGGATCTCAGATTCTGCTGAGTCATTCTCTTCCCTTCATAGGCTCTGTCTCAGTCAGGAGATACACTGAGGTGCCTTCTCTGGTTTACCTGGCAAGAAGGTGGAGCATTTCAAAGCAGCTCCCATGCACCCCATGAGACTAAAAGGATTAGGCTCTGGGTCCAGAGCAACTGCCTTCTCCACCTGGACCATAGCCTCTCTCTGGAAAAGCCAGAGACCCCTATGTCCATTGGCCACAGTGGACAGGAGTCCCCAATCCCCACTGGGCATATTAGAGAGGTCAGGCCTCCTCCCCACAACATCCCTTCACAGCCTGGTCAGGTCAGGCCCTGCCTGAAGCAGCCCACACCGCATAGACCAGGCTGGAACGTGGCTCTGGGGATGTGTACAACCTGAAGAGGTGGGCACTGTGGTTCCAGTGCATTCTGTGCCTCTAAGGCCATGACCAAGGGCAGGTCGCCTTGCCTCTCTAGCAATGGGGGCCTAACGTAACACCTGCCCCATCTATGCCAAGGGTTGCAGCACAGATGCAACAGATAATCCGTGAGAAAGGGGTTGGTCTGGGACCTCCCATTCCTCCCTCAAAGCACCGGCCGAGCTCCCAGGCACTGCACTGCCTGCCCACCCTTGGCCTGCACCCTCACCTCGGGCCTTGTAGTACTCATGCTCCAGCTCGTCCTCGTTGTCCTCTGAGTCGTAGTTCAGCAGCTCCTCCTCGTACAGCGCGATGAAGTCAATGTCTTTCTTCCTCCTCTTTTTCTTCTGGGGCATCATTTTGCCAGCTGCCCTTTCCTGGCACTTGCTGGCTCACTGTGCCCACCTCCCTGCACCTCCTTGGACCCTCAACCCTCTCTCCCTGAGCTCCTGTGCCCACGTCTGGTGGGGCCAGAGCCCACACTGGTACACCCTGTGCCCCCAGTGCTGCTCCTGTTCCCCTCTCTTCTTTGGCCTCTGAGCCCTTCCTATCCCTGGCCCCTCTCTCTGCCACCCTGTGGCTGGCCACCTCCTCCTGCTCCCGCCTTGGGGTTTCTCTTTGGGCCTCATCATTTATTCATGGGGACTGAAAGCAGGCCGTCCTCCTTCCTCCCAGCCCCTCCCATCAGCCCCCACTCTCCCCTTCATGGAGAATCAGGTGAAATCGAACCCTTGGCATCAGCTTCCCACCTGGCCTCCCAGCGAGGAGCCCCGGGGACTTTTCCAGAATCACCACCCCCCCAAAGGCAGGTGGTGGCCTTCCCCCCCCCGCCCCCCGTGAAGATCCCCCTGGCCTCCTAGGTCTCAAAGGCCATGAATGACGTCCTCGGGCCTGAGACCTTCCTGAGGAGGGCAAGGCCCCAGATCAGACTCAGAGGCATCCATGTCTCTCCATTATTCATGACCTCTGATCATCTTACGGAGCAGGCGAGGTTCTCACTGGCTCCTTCTTGTCTTTCTCTCTGCTTCCACCTCAAGACTGATGCCTCTGGAAGTGGCCATTCAGCCAGGGGACACGTGCTGCCCTTCAGAGATGCTGCTCAGACCAGCACTCAGACCACCCACAAAGCACACACTGAGTTGTGAGTTACAGCATCGCTAGACCCAAGTCAAGTTCACTGGGGAAGCCCACCGCCTCCTCGGTGACCCACAGTGCCAGACAGGGCGGGCAAGACTAACCAGCATCTGTTTAACAAGAGCTCGCCGTGTGTCGTATTGCCCCCTGCACTCTCTCATGAAACAGGAAAAAACCCTCGGAGCCCACTGCGGACACCAAACCCACTCCGCAGCCCCATGTGGGGATTCTGAGTCAGAGCAAAACAACCGGCACCCAGAGACCCCTCTCTACCCTGATCAGCAAGGAAAGTTTCCTTTAGGGTCACTAGACTCCTCTTCCTTGCTTATTTTACATTATTAAGACTTTGTGAAGACACTTAATTAGGATTTTATTAAGATTTCTTACAACCCGAGTTGTAAGGTTTCTATGTAAATCCTGAAATACTAGAAATGTTCAAGCCACTTGCAACTTGCATCCCTCTGTCCTGGCCGTGTGAGGCCGTCGGAGAGAACTGGGCCTGACCACCACTTCTTGGCCGTGTGGCCTGGACAAGGCCTGCCTCCCATCCATAAGGGGCAGTAAAGCATACTGAGTGACCCAGTAGGCATATGAGCCCTCGGGAAAGTGCTC
This sequence comes from Cnephaeus nilssonii, assembly GCF_951640355.1. Taxonomy (NCBI): domain Eukaryota; kingdom Metazoa; phylum Chordata; class Mammalia; order Chiroptera; family Vespertilionidae; genus Cnephaeus; species Cnephaeus nilssonii. Next base: position 82,008,469 of record NC_137082.1, read on the forward strand.
AGGAAGTGGAAGCCTCTGGGACACAGACGGGGCTTCACAAATGCTTATGATTCTAATGGGTATTTCTTTCTTACGTCATATGGCCAGGGCCGGGGGGTGGGGGTGATGGTTATTATCCCAAGTTGTTCCAGAAGCCCTCCTTCAGGTCCCACGTGCAAGGACAGGCCCCTGTGTCCTCCTTCCTTGGAGACAGCCCACCACAGCACAAAGAGGTCACAGTGGACAGACTGAAACATCTGCATCCTCCCAATTTCCAGGGAGGATCTCTTTTTGTGTTTTTGTGGGGTTTTTTTAATATATTTCTTTATTGATTTAAGAGAGGAAGGGAGAAGGAGAGAGAGATAGAAACATCAATGATGAGAGAGAATCATTGATCGGCTGCCTCATGCACAGCCCCTACTGAGGATCGAGCCCACAACCCAGGCAAGTGCCCCTGGCCAGAACTGAACCTGGGACCCTTCAGTCCGGAGGCCGACGCTCTATCCACTGAGCCAAACCAGCTAAGGCAGGAGGATGTCTTTAAGGGCGTGTTCACTTGTCGCCATCCCCCTGCTTTTCCCAGCCATGAGCTCTCTGGGGGCATGGACCACAGGCCCAGGTTCAATGTAAGGCTCCCAGCACCTATAACACACCTGGCACACAGACAGCCTCCATATGCATTTGTTCCATGAATGAATGAATGGATGAATGAATGAATGAATGAATGAACAAAGTGTAGGGAGATCTGATAAGCAGTCATAAAACAAAGCTCACTGTGTCCACAAGGAAATTAAAAACACATTAGAAGGAGTCAACAGTAGGTTAGCAAACAGAGAAGAACGGATCATGGATGTAGAAGACAGACCAGTAGAAACAAACCAATCGGAATGACAGAAAGAAAAAAGAATTTTTTAAAAATTAGCATAGTTTAAGGGTTCTCTGGGATAACATCAAGTGCTCAAACATTCACATTATAGGGATTCCCAGAAGGAGATGAAAGAGAGAAAGGAACAGGACTTTATGTAAAGAAATGATAGCTGAAAACTTTCCTAACCTGGGAAAGGAAAACTTTCCTAACCAGAAGCAGAGTTCCAAACAAGTTGACCCAAAGAGACATATTGTAGTTAGAGTGGTAAAAGTTAAAGAAACAATCTTAAGCCTGGACAGTGTGGCTCAGTGGTTGAGCATTGACCCATGAACCAAGAGGTCACTGGTTCGATTCCAGGTCAGGGCACATGCCCAGGTTGCAAGCTCAATCCCCAGTAGGGGGCATGCAGGAGGTAGCTGATAGATGTTTCTCTCTCATGGATGTTTCTGTCTCTTTCTCCCTCTCCCTTCCTCTCTCTAAAATCAATAAACATATATAAATTTAAATGATTAAAAGGAAAAAAGTATCAAACTCAACTCAAACTACAACAGGTAGTTATGGGATACACAACACAAACCAATCTAAAATATGGCATTAATAACATAAAAAAAGAAGAAGGGAGTAAAAACATAATCCTTATAGAATATGTTCAAATTAAACAACTATCAGCTTAAAATAGACTGCTGTCAATAATGATGTACATAAACCTCATGGTAACCACAAACCAAGAATCTACAAAATAGGGGAGAGATCAACCAAAGGACTTGTGTGCATGCATATGAGCCTAAGCAGTGGTTAAGGACAACAGGGGGGTGGGGGCAGGCGTGGGGAAAGGTGTGGGATGGGAATGGGGGGATGAGGACAAATACCATAAGTGATACCTTAATCAATAAAGAAATTTTTAAAAAATAAAAATAAAATTCCAATACATGTTAAAAAAAAAGAACCTACAAAAGATATACAAAGAATAAAGAGAAAGGAACCCAAACAAAACACTAAAGAAAAACAACAAACTACAAAGGAAGAGAGAAGAACACCCATAAGAACAATTTAAAAATGGCTATACATACATATTAATCAATAATTACTTTAAATGCAAATGAATTAAATGCTGCAATAAAGAGACATGGGGTGGCTGAATGGATTAAGGAACATGACCCATGTATATGCTGCTTGTGAGAGACTCACTTCAAATCAAAAGACAATGCAAACTGAAAGTGAGGGGATGGGAAAAGATAGTCCATGCAAACAGAAATGAAAAGAAAGAGTAGCAATGCTTATATTGGACAAAAAAAGACTTTAAAACAAAAACAAAAAGTAAAAAAAGACAAAGAAGGACATTACATAGTTATAAAGGGTTCAATCCAAGAAGAGGATATAACAATCATAAATATCTACACACCCAACATAGGAGTGCCTCAATATATAAAGCAATTATTAGTGGACATAAAGGGAGAAATCCACAGCAATACCATAACAATATTGTATCATCGGATGTGGAGTAATAGGATGTAGAGAAAAGGAAGCCCTCTTACACTGTTGATGGGATTGTAAAATTAGTGCAGCCACAATTAAAACAGTATGAAGATTCCTTAAAAAATTAAAAAAATAGACCTGCCATATAATCCATCAATTCCACATCCAGAGATTCATCCCAAGAAAACAAAAACACTAATTCAAAAAGCAGTAGTACTAGTAATAGATAAAATATGAAAACAACAAGGGTGTCCGTCAATAGATGACTGGATAAAGAAGATGTGGTTCATGCATACAATGGAATATTATTCAGCAATAAAAAAAGAGAATGAAGCCTGGCCAGTGTGGCTCAGTTGGTTGGAGCGTCATTCCATGCACTGAAGGTTCGATTCCCAGTCAGGGCACATACCCAGGTTTCAGGTTCCATCCCCAGTCAGGGTGCATACAGGAAGCCAACCCGACCAATGTCTCTCTCTCACATTGATGTTTCTTCCTTTTCCTTCCTTTCTCTCTAGATCAGTAAAAAACATATTCTTGCCCTAGCCAGTTTGGCTTGGTGGATAGAGCGTCCCAGGTGAAGGGTCCCAGGTTTGATTCCGGTCAAGGGCACATGCCTGGGTTGTGGGCTTGATCCCTAGTGGGGGGCGTGCAGGAGGCAACCGATCAATGATTCTCTCTCATCATTGATGTTTCTATCTCTCTCTCCCTCTTCCTTCCTCTCTGAAATCAATAAAAATATATTTAAAAAGAAAAAAAAAACATTCTTGGATGAGCATTTTTTTAAAAAACGAATGAAGTTTTGGTATTTGTGGCAACATGGATGGATCTAGAGGTATTATGCTAAGTAAAATAAGTCAGAGAAAGATGAATATTATATGATTTCATTAATAATATGTGGAATCTGAAAAAAAATGAATAAATAAAACAAAACTGAACAATACCCATAGATATAGAGAACAAGCTGATGGTTGCCAAAGGGTAGGGTGTGGGAAATGAAAATTTAAAAAAAAAAATGTTTCCACTCAATACACATAAAAAATGCATATAAAAAGTATTAAAATAGCTAGGTTAAAAGGAAAGTTCACATAATGCAAAAAAAATTAAAAATAAAAGAAATAAGTATTAAGACTATTAAGATATTCCCTACCTCCCATTTCCCCAAAATGCTGATGCCTGAGTCCTACCCCAAGTCCCACCCTGGGTCCCACCCGGAGATCTTCTCTCTTGGCCTGGGGTGGAACCCGGCACCGGGAGTTTTCAAGGCGCCCAGCTGACCTGGGACGTCTGAGCAGCAGTCGGCACTCACATCCCTGGGGCAGCTGTTCCTTGGAGCCACCCAGGCTCCCCCCAGGAGCAGGCACTCTGCCCTTAAACAACTCACCCCAAGAAGATCAGCTTCACCTCCTCCCCTGCTCTGCAGAGGGACAGCCCTAAAGCCAGCTCCAGGTCGGATTGAGGAATAGGAGTGAAGTTTAATTGTGGGTGACACGCGCCCCCTGCTGGCATCGTGCGGTTTGACCTCTGTTGTTAATTAAACATTTAGGTTTTTCGAGAGACTTTAATTATTGGGAAATACTAGGGAAATAAGCATTTTGCATGGGGATCTCTTCAGAGAAAAAATAAAGTGTTCATTTTGCATGAGGGCCCATTCAGAGAAAAAAAGCACAATAAAATGTTCATTAGAATGTTTTTTCAAAAAATTGAAATAAAAATATTTGTGCCTGGGAGGTATGGTTCAGTTGGATGAGCTTCATCCCCTGTACGAAGAGGTCGCCAGTTTGATTCCTGGTCAGAACACATGTCCAGGTTTTGAGCTCCATCCCAGTAAAGGGCATGCAGGAAGCAGCTAGCAATGCTCCTCTCTCTCTCTCTCTCTCTCTCTCTCTCTCTCTCTCTCTCTCTCTCCCTCTCTCTCTCTTTTCTTCTCTCAAAATAATCAATAAAAACATATCTTTAAAATATATCTATTAGAGACCCTCATGGCATTAGAACATGATGATTAAGAGAATGGGGTCTCAATAGCAGGTGTACAGGGACATGGGCACCTAGAACTCTCCTACAGTGGCAGTGTAACCTGGTACTGCCACTTTGGAAAAGAGTTTGGCACTTTCTTATAAAACTAACCAAGCACTTCCCACACGACCCAGAAATTCCACTCCTGGGTATTGACCTACGAGAAATGAAAACGTATGTCCACCAAAATCTGCATGTGAGTGTTCAGAGAAGCTTTATTCATAATGGGCAAAAACTAGAAACAATGCAGGTGCCCATCAACTGGCCAAGAGTACTCGGCCACAAAAGGAATGAAGTAGTGCTACATGCTACCATGTGGATGAATGATGCAGACAGTGTTCCTTGTTACCCATCTCCTAAAAGCAAATTACAAGTCCCCCCAAAATCTGGTGCTACCACTCCTGTCGGGTCCCAGTCCCCGGCATCCCAACCCCACCCCTCCTGAGCACACTCCCCAAATGCTTTTGTTTCCTGCTGACCTTCATATTCAGGCCCACGTCCCCTTCTCTGACTGGCAAACTCCAATGCGCAATCCAAGACCTGGTCACTGGTCATTCTGTAAAACCTGCCTCCCGTTTGCTCTGTCCTGGCTCCTGGCACACAGCTCACTGTTTTGTAGTCCCTTCTGTGCCTGGCACATCGAGCAAGCAGGCCTGTGGCTGTGACACTTTTGCTAGGTACGGGTGAGCCTTCCCTTGACACCGGGTAAAATCTCGCATGGACCCCTGACTTTGCTGATCACTATAAGGTCCCTCTAAGTGACAAACACTGTCTCATGTCAGCAGCTAGAACTGCGTAGTCCGCGTGGCGGCCCACATGCAGTGTGTGTGAAACCGGCTTTTTCGTCCTCTCTCCAGCCAGGTTGAGCTGCCGCCTGAGGAGGGGCCGCCACCTTCTGTCTTGCTCACCTCCTCCCTCTCTTAGGAGCTGGTCTGACCCAGCCCCGCTGCAGGGTTGGGCCTCATGGATGGGTAAGGCCAGTCTTCAATGGATACCTCTTCAGGTTTGCTCCCAGGCTTCCCTCTGACCCTGGGCCCTGGGCAGGGCCATGGCCCTCCTTGGGGTAGACAGTCCCCAATCCCACCTCAGCTTCTGCCCAGCAGTGCACCCTACAGACTCCCACTACCAAGGGCCCCTCGCTCTGGCAGGCCACCTCACCAAAGAAAAATCCCTTCTTATTTTTATTGTTACTATTTTTAATCCTCACCCAAGGATATGTTTTTATTGATGAGAGAAAGAGTGAGAGAGAGAGAGAGAGAGAGAGAGAGAGAGAGAGAGAGAGACATTGATTGAGAGAGAAACATTGATCAGAGATCAAACCTGAAACCTGGGTATATGCCCTATGCCCTCACTGGGAATGGAACCTGAGACCTTTTGGTGTACAGAATGATGCTCCAACTGACTGAGCCACACCAGCCAGTGTGAAAATCCCTTTTTAAATGACCTCTGGCTGACACATCCCTACCAGCAGGACTCCATGGGAACTTTCCCAACTCAGCCAACTGCTACTTGGGCCTCTTGAACTTCCCCAGGCAAGAGTGGGGCACCAGTGCTCAGTGTCCCAACTACATGCTCTCTGGGTGGTTTCATGGAAGCCCCTCCCACTAAGCCTGGGGTTAGATATGCAGCAATGAGCACCCCCTTCACCCCTCTACCTTAAAGTTGGCTCTTTACATTGAACTTGCTTCCCTACAGCTTGACCCCTGCCTGGTACCTAGTTACCCCTTCCTCACCCTTCAGCTGTCACCTCCATTGTCACTTCCCCAGGGGAATGCATTTCTGGGCTCAACCTCAGGTCAGCCACACTTGTATGCTCCTTTCAGTCTATAATTAAACATTGAACTGTGACATTCTTTTATTACCTTTGTTCCTCTGGCCAGACTCTATGTCCCGGGAATGCGGAGATGGCATGTGTATTCCCAAAAAGTAGCCTGGCCCAAAGTAGGGGCTCGAGAAATACTTGTAGAGAAGAGGATATATAGCAATGGAATGTCACGGTAATGAACAAAAAAGAAATCTTGCCATTTATGACAACATGGATAGACCTAGAGGATATTATGCTAAGTGAAATAAGTCAGGCAGAGAAAGCCAAATACCACATGGTTTCACTTAAATGTGGAATCTAAAAACAAAACAAACAACAAAAACAGATTCATAGAAACAGAAACCAAAGGGATGCCAGAAAGGAGGGGGTGGAGGGATGGGGGGAAAGGGGAAAGAGAATATACTCTATAATATTGTGATAAGTTTACACGGTGACATAAGATTACTAAAATTAGTGAGGTGATCACATTGTAGGGTCTAAAAGTGTCAAATTACTATATTGTGCACCTGAAACAAATACTGCATAACTAATATAATATTGTACACCAACTATACTTAAATTTTAAAATAAATACTTGTTGAATGAAGTGACAAGTGGTGTGCATCTGATAAGTGTTTATTAAGTAAATAAATTAAACTCCTGTCCCTCTGCTCATTGATTCATTCATTCAAAAATAGGTATTGAAGCCCTACTTCCATGACCCTCAGCCCTTTTTGTTATTATGACAGACTAGAATACAGAGCCCAGGTCCCAGGGCTGACCCTCGAATGGTATCCTTAGGTTCCACAGTTGCTTGCTCGAGTGTTTGGCATTTTATAAACTGTAATAAGGATAAACTGTTTAAAGGCCTTGTATCTGGCACTGAAATTCCTGGAGGCAGAAGGTGAGCTGAGCTCCAGGCTCAGCAGGAGACCAAGTGCACAGAGAATGCCGAAACTGCTCCCAAGAGAAAGTGCAGAACCGTGATCTCCGCTGAGACGGTGCTGGGGGCCTGAGAACTGGGAGGCAACGAAGGGAGAGGAAGAGGAGGATGCAGAGACGGGCTGAGGCTGGGGCCACATGGAATGTCTGAGTTGGGAGGTTGGTCAGTGGATGGGCAGTCCAAGGACGTGTGAACCGGGGACTCCCCATGTTCCCTTTGGGGCTGCCAGTTTGGAAGTGGTCTCTATGTCTTTCCCATCTCCTCTCACACACTCTGGCCCACATTCTAAGATTATTCATATCCAAGGGCTGTGCTGAGGCAGGGGGATCATGAAAACGTCCCTGGGAATTTGCAGAAATCACAGGCAAGGCTTTGGACTTCCCCAAACTGCAGATAGAAGGAAGCTAAGCCATCTCATCTACATCTCCTAGGCCAGGCAGGCTCCAGCCATGAGAATTCCCAGCCATTTTTGAATTTGAATTCATGCAGTTTGTGCATGAATTCAAATTCAAAAATATAGTCCTATTTTAAATAGGAGGTTGGCGTTGAAAGAACTTTAAAAAAAAAAAAAGGATAATTAGTGCTCAGATGCCTTTGATGCAGTTCTGGACCTAAGAGAGGCAGGGCTGCGTAGCCGGGGGGTGGGGGTGGGGGTGGGGGGGGGTGGGGAGAGGAGGGGACTGTTTCCAGGAGGGAGCACTTCCCAAGCCCCACCTGCTCTGCAGCCTCCAGCCCTCAGGGACCAGGGCCCCCTCCTCCTCCCACGGCACCTGTGGTCCTCGGTCATGGCCTCCTGCTCCCGTGTGCTGACAATTCAGCTTGGTCTGGATCTGGTCCCTGAGCCCTTCCGTGAGCTCACCTGTATCTCTGCTTCCATTGCCACCCCCGCCCAGAGTAGCTGTGCATGCTTCCCAAGACCAGGCCACCTCCCACACTGACTGTGCTGTCTGTGTCAGGCCTCCTGTCCAGCCCACCAGTCCCCCAACATTTACACACACACACACACACACAACACACACACACACACACACACACACACACACACACACACACACACACACACGGCCACGGCCAGAGCCCTTGTTAGATGAATCATTTGCCTGGTTTTATTGGGTGGAAATTGAGGGCTTTTCAAACACAGTGACAGATACAAAGGACCCTGGTTATGTTCTGAGGCATAAGTCACAGCCGTCACTTAGAATCACTCGAGGACAACCACACACAAGCTGGGGTGATGCTGCAGGAGTTGGTAGGAGCCCCTGTCCCCGGGACAACATTTGCATAAAAACAAATAATGCTGCAGCCCCTCCAGAGGCCTTGGGAGGGCACCGAGCACTCCTCTCCAGGGCGGGGGAGAGCAAGTCCACAGGCCAGAGGGATTTTAAAGCATCGCCGCTGCTCCACGCGGAGGTTGAGTGTCCACATCCCGGTGAACCCGGCATCTGTCTTTCTCATCTCCAATGGGAAAGGCGGCGTGGGACACAGCGCAGTGTGGTGCGGGACAGATGAGGCTGAGGAGCACATGAAGATGTGACGGTCACGGCCACGTGGCCACTTGTTCTTTAGACACAGGAGGCCACTCAGGGATGAGTTGGTGCCACCACCTCTCAGGGACAGACTCCGCTGGCTGCCTTCACCTGGGCCCCAAGGCAGGGAACTAACATCAGGCCTGGCTGAAGCCACGTGAGGGCAGTGGGCACATGGCTGCAGTGAAAGCCCACCCCCACCCCTCACCCCGTTCATCTGCTGACCTCACCGTCTGTCCCGGCTTCATTTGGGGAGTGAGGTGGCAGGAGATTGACTCCTCTGTGCCATTGAATAACCCATTGGATGTTCATTGAGTTAAAGGTTAGTTTTTAAAAAAATACCTGTACATCTGTTTCATAGCTCAAGCAACACGGCTTTGAAGAAGAGTATGGCTTTCTGAATGGGGGTGTAGACAGGTCCAGAAAAGGAATCTGTAAGGCACCAAGCCTAGCTGCACCCCTACAATGTGTGTGCAGAGTGTGGGAGTCCCGGGGAGGAACAGCTGTCCCCCAAAGCAACCTTGAGTGGAGGAGCTTGCTTAGAAGCCGGTCAGAGTGGGGGCCAAGGGTCCTGCTAGCTCCCTGGGGGGCGGGCAGGAGCGGTGGCTTGGGACCCACCAGCCTCCTTCCACACGGCACACCACCAGGGGGCTGGCATCACAAGCCTAATGCCAACTCCCTCCACAGCCCCCCATTGCTCAGGCCTGTGGCCTTCAGGGACTCTCCAGTATCTGCCTCCCTTCCCACTCCCCCACCCCCAGGAAAGGCCACCCCATGCTGCTGGCCCTGGGTGCCCTGGGTGCCCAGGGTTTGGGAACTAGAGAGAAATGAATACCAAACAGGCCCCTCCACAAAGACGCTGGGCAGGGCCTGAGGCCTGGACCAGACTCCAGATCAGCCTAACAACACCTCAGGGAAGAAAGCAGAAGGACCATGGGAGCTACAGCAGGACAAGGTCACCTCCTCCTGCCCCTTAGGAGCTTGGGCACAACACCAGCGCTCCATCGCCAGCCCCGTGTGACCTGGGCACACCCCTGTCATGGTTCTGGGCCTGTCACCCTCTTCTCAGGAATACAGGGAGGCCCCGTGAGAAAAGGGATGGTGAAGGTGTTTAAAAAGTAGAAGGTCTTAGCCAGTTTGGCTCAGTGGATAGATTGTCGGCCTGCAGACTGAAGGGTCCCGGGTTCGATTTCAGTCAAGGGCCTGTACCTTGGTTGCAGGCTCCATCCCCGGCCCTGATCGAGGCACATGTGGGAGGCAGCCAATCAATGTCTCTCTCACATTGACGTTTCTCTCTCTGTCTCTCCCCCTCCCTTGCACTCTCTCTAAAAATTAATGGAAAAATATCCTCGGGTTAGGATTAAAAAAAAAAAAAAAAGTAGAAGTGTTCATTTATGGCAAGCATGTCAAACTCATGGCCAGCGGGTGCGAGTTTGACATGCTTGATCTATGGGAACAAAAAAAAAGTCATATTCTTCAATTCACAAATGAACCCAGGCCTGAGTCACTGCAGAGCCAGCTCTGGCCCCAGCGGAGGTCTGACCCCCTCCCACGTGCAACAAGGACACAGGTGGAAGCAGAGGCAGAAAGAGGCTGCCCTGGCCACAGCCACAGACCGTGAACCGGGGACCACACTGCAGGCTCCCCTGCAGGGAATGTGCAGGAGCATGTCTCCCCTCCTCTCCCTCTGTCTTGGGGGAGGGGTAGCAGAGAGCATGGCAATGTCAGAGGGAACATGTACGTCCCAAAGAGTTTGCACCGTGGATGCTTCACCTACCTGAACTTCAAGATGGCAGAGGGCTAAGCTCTTAAGCACCAAGCTTGCTATGAATGTGTTTTAAGTGTTTGGGGACAGAAATAATTATAAAGTGGACAAGAGGCTCCTTTCCCTTCTTAGCCGCAGTGTGCTGAACCGTGTTGGAGGGTTTTCATGTCTTAGCTTGACGTGGACATCTCAGGGTGAACAGATCTGAAATGCTTTGCAGCCCTTGGAGTTATTATGACACTAGAGGCCTGGTGCACGAATTCGTGCACCAGTGGGGTCCCTCGGCCTGGCCTGCAGGATTGGGCTGAAACCGGCTCTCTGACATCCCCTGAGGGGTCCCGGTTTGTGAGATAGTGCAGGCCAGGCTGAGGGACCCCACCAGTGTGTGATTGGGGCCTGGGGAGGGACGCGGGAGGTTGGCCAGCCAGGGAGGGACCATGGGAGGGCTCCAGAGCGTGTCCAGCCTGTCTCGCTTAGTCCCTGTTGGCCGGACCCCAGCAGCAGGCTAACCTACTGGTCGAAGCATCTGCCCCCTGGTGGTCAGTGCACATCTTAGCAAGCAATTGAGTGGCCTTAGCATATTATTAGCATATTATGCTTTGATTGGTTGAACGGCCGACTGGACACTTAGCATATTAGAGTGTAATTATATAGGATATTTGCCCCTCCCTGAACTATTTGCCCCTCCACTAAGCAGCCTCAGATCACTTGGTAGTTTCTGAGATACAGAGTTTTGGTCTTTTCTATGCCGTTGCTATCTGGCTACTAGCTGCCACCTCTGCTATATCTAACACCTCTTGCCACTCTCTTCGTTTACTTGATCATGAGACACCAGAACCAAGGTCACTGGAACTGAAGCGAAGATTAAAGTGGACGCCATAAGGGATTTGCTGTCAGCAAAATGTCTGGTCTTTGATGCAGAGCTTTATAGTGTGGATTCAGGAGCTCCAGATTAATTTTCCTTCAGAGTCCCCGGCTCCCTGTGGGCTGAGCGAACCTGCAGGATCGTGGTCCTGGGAAGCAAGGTGTGCTTGGACTTTGTTTCAATAAAATAGCAACCATTTCCTCCTCTTACAACTTTGCGGCTCGGGCTGCCCCAGGGATAGAGTTCACACTGGGACCGCACTGCTGGGCATCCTCCCAGGGAGGGGAGACTCGCCTCCCGTTGGAGGGAGGAGAGATGGAGGCAGAAACCAGGTACCAACCAGCTGGTTTCACCTCTGAGCCCTTTCCAAAGGAAGGTGGGAAAGGCAGGAAGAGCACGATGCCAATGGGTGTGAACCCCAACCCGTTTCTGTGGGACCCACGTTTCCTCATCACCACCTTCCACCTTTGTTTTCCATGGCGGGGGGCAGGCAGTGCGCTGGGCCCGACTTTGACCCCAGTGGGCCAGGACCCCTGTTGATTCTAATGTGCACACAAGGTTGAGAACCACAGTTCTAGAGCAAATAAAACATTTACCCCAAAGCTGAGCAAGTCAATTAGTTGAAGGAAATAAGTTACTTGGTTGCCAAGGGAACCATCCCCCGACCGGAAAGCGTGCCCATCACTGATTTCTGGCTTTTGTGCCAAGAGCTATGTTGGGGTAGTATATCTTTCTCTCTCTTTTTCTTTTTCTTTTTTTTTTTTTAATGAAAAGACTACACAGGGGAAATATCCAAAGACTTAGAAAAGATGAGCAGGGCTGCCTCAGGACACTGGCTGCCAGGACAGCTGAGCCCAGCTGGTGAAGCGAGACCAGGTCTGTTCTGACCCTCAGCAAAAGTGCCCAAGCGCCAGAAGCCAGGGACCCACCGAGGACCCAGGACAACTGCTCCAGGCAAAAACAAAAGCATAATCCTGTTACAGGGACACTGAGAACAGGCCCCGTCATTTGAGAACAGCCCGTATCTAAGTGATTCTGCAGGACACAAGCCAGCCACCAAAAGACGGATGCTGTGTGATTCCACTTACAGGAGGAACCTAGAGGGGTCAAAGCACAGAGACAGAGAGCGGATGGTGGTTACTGGGGCTGGGGGAGAGGGGAATGGGGACTTGTCTTTGAAGAGGTGTCCAGTTCTGGTTTTGCAAGATGAAAAGCGCTCTGGATATGGGATGCACAACACTCTGAATATACTGAACACTTCTGATAGCACACTTAAAAATGATTAATTTTTAAGATGATAAATTTATGTGATGTGTGTTTTACCACAATTAAAAATGAGAAACACACACACGCACACACACACACGCACACGCACACACACACACACACACACACACACCACACAAATCTCTGATAGTGTCAAGGCCAAAACAGATTTCGTAAATGTTAGATCCCTGAGCAGTTACTTTTTGTTGCTAGTTTAATAGGGGGCTGTATATTATGTTTATATTTCTGGAAAACGCAGAAGTTGGGCTGTGTGCCAGGTTTTGTTTGCTCTCTTTTCCTCCCTTAAGACTCCAGTCTGCACGTCAAGCCACACACCAGCCCTCACCTTTCAGCAGCCGCGGAACCCCAGGCAGTGCAGAGCATGGTTCTCTAGCGGTCATGGCGCCAGGACCACCTGGGATGTCACACAAGCTGATTCGGCATCACCCCCACCTCCCCAGGCTCTGAGTACAGGGGTGGGGGTTTAACAAGCACCCAGGGGTTTCCATACAGGCGACCTACAGGCCACCCTTTGAAGTACACACTGCTTTCCCAGGACACCTCACAGGGTGTGATCGACCTCCACAGAACAACAGAAGGCACGCCCCAGCCACCAGCCACCAGCACAGCCCTCGCTTGGCCTCACCTGACCCTGCACCACAAGCAGCCTCCTTGAGGAGGGTGCCCTGGTGGCAGGGAGAGGCGGGGTGAGTGCTGAGCTCAGAGCAGCACCATCCCCTCCCGCCAAGGACAGAGCCTCTGCAGCAGGCATTTGCAAAGCTCAGCTCAGCTGTTTCTCAGTCCACTGGTTTTGGCGTCACTCTTGATAAATCCCTCATTACCAGCCAGCACCTCAGCACAGTGATACAAGATCCTGACAACTCTATACGGTTTAGAGGAGGGAAGAAAAAGGGAAAAAGAGAAGAAAAAAATGCCTTTCCCTTCTTTAGTTTAAACTAGAGAAAGAGGGTTGGTTAGCAGGCAAGAGGCAGATGAGCAGGATTATAATGGAAACAAAGAGGGGAGCAGAGACTGGGTGATGAGCCCACAAGCCACCACATCACAGATGTCCCGGCCTCCTGGGCTCCGAGGACAGACGGGGGTGTCTATGCAGCTCAGTGCTTCCCACATAGATGGTACTAGGCAAAAATCAACCAACAGGGGCTCGCCTAAGCTGACAATTTTGTAGGGCGTTACTCAGTTTATTAACTGGGTCTCCTGACCCCTGGAACCCACTAGGTAACCAGAGGCCCTATTGCTGTAGTAAACACCCGGCTCTGTGCCAGTGCAGGGGCACTAAGATGAGCCAGATTAGGAGGCTGCCCCTGGGGAAGGACAGACCCTGGGCCAAGGACACAGGATGCCCATGCCATGTGCTATGAGGGTGAATTAACAGAAGTCAGTGATGAGTGGGGCAGAAGCACAGAGGGGAGAACGCAGGGACCACAACCTAACATCATCTGCAAAAGTGATAGAGTGAAGGAGAGGACAGAGGGAGGCGGGGTGTGGGCCAATCAGGCATTTCCAACAGCTATACAAAGCACAGCGCCTGAGGAGTACTAGGGGGGTGGGGAGCAGGGGCAGGAGGGTCTCTGGGAAGGGAGTGAGCCAGCTGGGAACACGCCCTGCATGTCTGGGTAAGGAATCTGGGACTATATGGTCCAGGCAGGCAATGGACTCCACCAAAGGTATTTCCAGAAGGTAATTCTCTGGAAGCAGAAGATCGGTGAGATGCGCCTGCGTTTAGGGCAGAAGGAATGCAAGTAGGGAATAAATTCAAGGACTATTTATGAGTCAGAATTGACTTGATTTGGAGAACAAATAGACACAGGAGGTGAGGGAGAATGAAGAGCAAAGGGCGACCCAGGTTTGAGGTAGAGTGGCCATCAGTGAGGTGGAGCCATTCACTGAGGAATGACTGGGGAAGGGAGAAGGGCGGGGGAACCTGTGCTCACTGGTGTCTAGTTTGTGCCGGCACCATGCTAGGCATCGTGCAACACTATTTCACTTGACCCTTGCCACGGTTGAAGCTAGTGACCTGGCCTCGTTCATCTGAGCTTCCAGGGGCTTCAGCAGCTCCTCCAAAGTCACCCAGCTAGTAAATGGCAGGAGGTGATATGGGGTCCCATTTGTCCTTTTAACTACACCAGTTGAGGACATATTGAGGTTTAGATGCCATGCAGGTACAGACATTCAGGAGGCCATGGTGAGCATGTTTCTGATGCTCAGAGAGAGGACCAGCCTGCAGGGAAGGAGGTTAAGATGCAAGGACAGAAGAGACGTGAGGCTGTGAACAGATGAGATTTCTGAAGGAATGTTCCCCAAAGGAGAAGAAAGCCCTGAAGTGGCATCACAGAAGATGAATCACCAAGGGGCCTCAGTGGGAGCATTTAGGGAGGCAGGAGGCAAGTTGGGGGAGAGGGGGTGGTGGTTTGTGAGGAAACAAAGGAGAAGAAAACTCGAAGACCAGAGGCCACGCCTGTCACATGTCACATGGATATTGACAATGAGGCCTGAGAAGTGGTCACTGCTTCGGCAATTATCAACTTTCTCCTGCCAACCTTCAGAATTCAGGATGGAGTTGGGCCTGTCCTTCTCTCTTGATAACTGTCCCCAAGCCGGGATATGCCAGCACTTAGCACAGCTCTTGTGCGTGCGTGTAGGACTCTTGGTTCAGTGTCTGGACACTTCCACCAGACCGCCACCTCCAGGAGGGCAGGGGGTATGTTGTGCTCATCACTACCACAGTTCCCCAGCACCTGGCACAATGCCTGGCACCAAGTGAGTGCTCAATAAATGTTGGTTAAATACCTGGCTGAAGCCAGTTCTGTGCTTGCCCTCAGTTGTCAGAAAGCACTGTCCCTGCCTCCTCCCCATGCTCAGCAAAGTCAAGGGCGACAGGCTCTCTGCAGCCCCAGGTGACAAGCGGGCAGAGTTGCCGTGACAGCATCGCTGACGGGTCTCAGAGGCCGCATCCGACCTTGAGCCACCTTCCTGTTGGCTTGGCTAGGCACCAAGTCATTTACTTGTTTTTTGCTGCCTTTCAACCCTGGGGCAGTGGATTTAGCACAAAGGAAGATGTGATTATGTTTTGTCTGTGGAGCATCAATTTGCCCTAAATAAGAATTTAACTGGTAGTCTACACCGCAGGGTGGGAGAGGGACAAGGCTGAGAGGAACATGTTAAGAGTTCCGAGTGTATGCCCAGGTCTCTCTGAGCCTTTGAAAAACGTTTTCCTACAAACATTGGCTGCAGGAGAAAGAGCGTGACCTGGAAGGCAGGAAATGGGGTGAATCCCAGTTGAGGCACTAGCTGGCCATGTGGCCTTGGGCAAGTCACTCACCATGGTGTCATTTAATGTGTACCCTTCCTGGTCATCTCTGCTCACCTGCAAAATGTGGAGATGGCCTCAGCTCCCCTCCAGTGCCAGAGGGAGGGTGTGGGAAGAGGGTGGGGGCCCCTATAAGCACAGACTGTCTTCCAGACCCATGACAGCCTCTCAGAGCATGTGTCCCTAGAGCAGGGTCCAGTACATGCAGTGACATCTCGATCAGGATCCCTCTGGATGGGAAGTGGCTAAGACAGAGGTTTGGAGCACAGACTTTGGGGTTCTACAGACCTGGGTGCAGTTTCCTCCACTGGGTGCCTGACCATGGGCCAGTCACTGAATTGTTCTGAGCCTCAGTCTCCTCACCTTTCTAATGGGAATCTTCTAACCTAAGGGGGTCCTGTGATGACTATAGGAAATAATGAAAATTAAGTGTTCAGTCTTGGGCCCGAGAATGAGCACAGTAAATCTTAGATAGTGCAATCATAAATATTTATGGCTTAGACCCCATACATCACAAATGTCTCAAAAAAATTTAGAGATTATACAGACCCTAGAGATCAAAGCCTCTGGTTGTTTATGAGGACACTGAGACCATAAGGGAGAGAAAGAGACTTGCCTTGAAACCTATGGGCAGGAATAGGGCCATGAGCCATGAAACCCAGCTCCTATATTGGGGTGACTCCCCATGCTCCATCCCTGGCTCCTACAAGGGCCTTGGCTGGGCCAACACCAGCTCCCCACAACCTCAGTGTGAGAACCCTGGTGTGTGGCTCCCCCAGGCTCCAGCTCCCCAACACTACCCCTCCTGGAACACGCTTCAGGTGGAGGGTCTGTCCACAGAAGGCATCGGTAGAGTCCCAGGCCTGAGTTGACCCAGGTCACCTCTCCATTCTGGGCCTGTTTCGTTAAGTGGGCATTATGATCGTTAAGAGCCTTCCAGTTCCAGCATGCCATGGTTTCCAGAACGGGGCTCAATGAACCACAGTCATGTGGCTGGAAACCTCAGGAAACCAGAATCTTTCCCAGAAGCTCCTTCCTTGGGAGACACAGGCAGAACCTAAGAAAGCATAGCATGCGCTGTCCTTGTGCAGTTTTCCCCGTTTACCGCGGACCGGCCTACCTTCCCTCCTTGGCTACGTCCCTGCTGTGCCGAAAAGCAGACCGAGCCTCGGAGCAGCCTGAAGCTTTTTCAGAACACAGAATGAAGGGGGGAGGTCAGCATCTAGAACAGCGTGTGCCTGGAACACGTTCTCTGTAATGACCTGCCAACACGAAGCACAGGCCAAGGCCAAGAGAGCCCTGGACTGAGCCTGGAGGCCAGGCCGACACCTGCACTCTCCTGTCTCCCGTTGCTCTGCTGTAAGTGAGGTGATCAGATGAGAGGCCCTGCTCCCAGCTGTGCTCCCACAGCTCCTCCCCCTCCTCCTCAGGGCACCCAGCAGGTGGGATTGGGATTTGCTTATGGTCTGCCCTCCAGCCCCAGAGTCAGAGATACCACCCTTAAAGGCATGCCTCTGATACTGAATACTGCTGAGAGATACAACAGCAATAAACGTTAAGTCAAGTCGTAATCTTTTTGATGGTGGAGGGTCTTGCCTTCAATTTGTGAAAAACGCAACATCTTTCCCTGGCTGGTTTGGCTTAGTGGATAGAGCATCAGCCTGCGGACTAAAGGGTCCTGGGTTTGATTCCGGTCAAGGGCACATGCCCGGGTTGCAGGTTTGATCCCCAGTAGGGGGTGTGCAGGAGGCAGCGGATCAATGATTCTCTCTCATCATTGATGTTTCCATCTGTCTCCCTCTCCCTTCCTCTCTGAAATCAATAAAAATATATTTTTTAAAAAAGACGCAACATATGTGAAGTGCAATAAAATGAGATGTGTCCATATTCATCATCATGTCCAAGCCCAAGCCCAGATCAAAACAGAAAAAAAGCTATAGGCATGTTTACAGAAGGGAGGGAAGAAAAGGAGAGAGAGAAGGAGGTGGAAGGGAGGGGGGAGACAGCAGAGAAGGAGGGAGGGAGAAAGGATAAAGGGAGGGAGGGGGCTGAAGTCCTCCCCAGGACTAACATTCTAAGATTCTACAAAGCTAAGTTCTAAGGCAATTTATCAATGGTGTCCATCCGGCACAGCCGCGTTAATGGTGGAAACATCACGCCGGAAGCAAAAGGAATGAATTTCAGCTGTGAAATGACATGTTGATCCCTTTCAGCTAGACACAGCTAACTTTCCACAGTGCAGGCGCAACGGGCACATGTGTGTGAAGGCTGTCTGGCTGGCCACGTGGGTGGTCCCGCCTGTGCGGTAGGTCCCTCGGTGATGCTGGTGTCCGGGGCCATGATGGGCTTCCGGCTGCCAAGCTCACCGTTTACTCAGTTCATCCCCGAGCCTTACAGTTCCTTTTCAGGAACACGACGTAGCGGCATCCAGTATTCAGGAACACAAAGAGGAACGGGTCTTATAAATAACTCCTGGTTAAAACAGAGCTGGAAATAAGGAGCCAGAAAAGGAAGCAAATCACTGAGTGCTTATGAGTCGGTAACATTGGCTTGAAAACCTTAGTGCAAATGGCTGGTCTGGTTTATGTTCTTCTCACCAAAAGATCAGATGCAGGATTGAACCCGGAGGCACCAAGACTGTGTGTGTGAAGATATGTATGAAACGGTGTGGCTTTCCTCAGCTGCTGGGGTCTCTGCGGAGATCCTTACACAGGCCTCGCATTAGCTCTCACCACGTCACTTAATGGGCTCGGTCAGTAGGTGTAACCTTGGCTGGTAAGTCTCTGGACTTCTCTGGGACATTCTGTCTTCACAGGAAGGTCTGGCGGCTGAGCTGGCCGCTAAGCTCTGAGATTCCAGACAGTAAATCAGGGCTGAGGCCGTGGAATAAGACTCAGGAGACCAAAGTCTGAATTAAATCTGCCATCTCTCTCCTCCATCCTCCGTGGGGCCTTCCTTTAGCTGTGACAAAGCCAATCCAGTGTGCTTTCTTTCTTGGATGCTAACATTGAGTGGAAATGTGCTTTATTCACGGGCAATCCCCAGCAGCATGCCACCGTGGGCCGAGCAGAGACACGGGGCCCAGACCAAGACCCAGGATACCCAGCACAGAGCTGACTCTGCCCCGCACCCCACGCCCGTCTCCGGGCCCACAGGTGGGTCCCAAGCATGAAGCTGAACTACCAGGTGGTGACAGACAGCCTGCTAGCCAGACCTTCGCCCTGCCCTGCCCGGCGCAGGAGGGAAAGGAGGAGCAAGGGTCTGGGGGGCCGGGCGGGCGGGGCGGCCGGCAGGGCAGGCAGCCAGCGCGCCCTCAGCAGCAGCTGCAGGTGCCCGTGTGCACGCGGAGGATGCCGCGGCTGTGCAGGTGCAGGAAGTTGAAGATCTCGGAGGGCATGGCGTGGAAGCCGGGCCGGGGCTTGACGTTGTCGTAGTAGTGGTGAGTGATGTAGAGGCCCGCGGGGTTCATGGGGAAGGCCCAGAAGCCGAACAGGTGCACCTCCTCGCACAGCTCCAGCGCGGCCGTGGCCAGGATGAGGCCGGTGCTGATGCGCTTGGCGCGCACGCCCAGGCCGAGCCAGTAGCGCGACACGTTGACCAGGTACTGCGGGTGGAAGTAGTAGACGGCCTGCGGCGCCTGGAAGTCGTCCAGCACGTACTTGACGCGGATGGACACGTCGGTGTTGCGCGTGTTGTAGAAGGCGGGCAGCAGCACGGACGCGTTCTCGTAGCCCTGCAGCACGCGGTAGAAGGGCCGCCGCCACTTCTCCAGCTTGTGGAACCTGGGCGGGGCGCAAGCGAGAGGGTCGGCCACCCGCGCCCCTGGCGCCCCTGCCCCCAGGCCCTGCGCCCTGGCTTCCCCAGCCCTGCACCCTCGGGTCTTTTCAAAGGAGGGAAGGGCCATCCCTGCCTCCTTTCATCTCAGTCACCTCAGCGAGGAATGTCTAGGCGTCCCTGGGACAGGTATATGTTTGCAAGTGGGTGCAGGAGAGGACAGTCTGGACCCAAAGGGACAGATATCTAGTGTGTGGCTGCCAGGGGAGGGCAATGCTGAACTCACGTGGCCGAGGCTGCCCGGGGTGGGCTCAGTGGGATGGTGAGGGAGTGGAGGCTTTCCCTGGAGCCCTGGGGGCATTCACCTGTCCCAGCTTCCCTAAGATCCTAATGGATCTCAAACCAGCTGCCTGCTCTCTCCGCCTTCCCCTCTCCCCACCAGCAGCCCCGCACTCCTCTTTCTTTTACATTAAACAGCCCTCAGGTTGGCTCACCTCACAGGTGTCAAATGCTCCTTCACTCTGCTGACTGTCCCTGTTCCTGGGCCTCTGACCTAATTTAACTTCCCCTCCTCTTACCCTTCATCTGACCTGGATGGTGTCACAGAGGTTGGCGTTTTAACACATGAACCCCTTCCCCCGAGGCCTCCCAGACAGACAGATCCCAGGAGGGAGCCAGGTGGGGGGAGGTCTTTGCAGGGGGCTCCTCCCGTGTTGCCTGGACACACTGCATAGGGAGCCGCCCTCCCCTCACACACTGGGAGCTCTGACCCAGCGCTAGGTGAGGACAGTCTAGACCCGTGGTCGGCAAACTGCGGCTCGCGAGCCACATGCGGCTCTTTGGCCCCTTGAGTGTGGCTCTTCCACAAAATACCATGGCCTGGGCGAGTCTATTTTGAAGAAGTGGCATGAGAAGAAGTTTAAGTTTAAAAAAATTTGGCTCTCAAAAGAAAAATTGAAAAATCGTTGTACTGTTGATATTTGGCTCTGTTGACTAATGAGTTTGCCGACCACTGGTCTAGACCAGCGCTGTCCCAAAGAAATATAATGCAGGCCACATATGTAATTTTAAATGTTCTAGAAAGCACATTTCAACAAGGAGAAAAATGGGTGCAATTAATTTTTATAATATATTTTATTTAACCTGATATACTCAAAGTGCTATCATTTCAACATATAATCGATATAAAAATTTCCTGAGATAGGGCCCATCCTCTTTTTCATGTTACATCTTGGAAATGGGGGGGGGGGGGGGTTCCACTTACAGATGGCACATCTCACTCTAGTCTGGCCACATTTCAGTGCCAGTTGCCACATGTGGCCAGTGGCTACTCTACTGGACCCCACAGGTCTAGACCGAGGGCCACTGACCTCTCTGTGATGATGCTGGGGTTCACAGTGACCACGTCCGTCTTCACCCCCACATCCATGGTGTACTTCTCTGAGATGGGGGGTAGGTTGCACCTGTGGAAGAGACGAGGCAGCCCGACGGCCTGTGGTCAGTCATTCCCGATGGAGCGGGGAGTGGGCAAGGGCAGGGGGCGGGGGAGGGATGATCACATGAGAGAAGAATGCGGAGACGGCCAGCTGGGTGGAATCTCTGTGGCCTGGGCATGGAGGGGCCAATTCAACCACTTCCCCCACCAACCCTGAACAGCCCAGTAACTGAATCTACAACCTGAGAGCCCACTGCAGCCTCAGCCAGGTCTCTGCTTTAATCTCTCATTTTCAGACCATCTTCATTATCCAGACTAAAGATGTAAGTGAGGGTCCCCAAGATAAGAGGGGCTCTACATAAGGAAGAAGAAATATAAGGACCAGTCTCTACCTTAGGCAAAGCCAGGGTGAAGTTCAAATTGGTGATAGATACAAAGCTACCCTGGTCCCAAGCATTGCTTCTGGAAGAGTAGAACCCAACCAGGAAGGTGGCCACCCAGAGGCCTCACCGACCCATCTGCCTGGGGCCCCACTGAGTCCTGAGTCTCTTCACATCTGTGATGCCATTTGCTTCCATTATGCAGATGTGGAGACTGAGGCTCTAAGAGGTTCCACCACGTGCCCAAAGGGACAGCACTAGAGAGAAGTGACAACCTGGAGCATGAGGGTCTGCAGGGGTGGGGAGTGCGGGATTAACCATGTAAAGGGCAGCATGGGGTGGGGGGGAACCAAGGGGAAGGGCCTAAAGGGGGAGAGGGGTGGAGGCCGAAGTGGCAGTGCAGACCAGGATGGTTCTTTTACCGGAAGACGAAGTCGGCGCTGTTGATCTCCCTCCCGCAGCGGCTGTTCTTTAGGATGCCTCCGTTGCCCACCACTGCGCACTTCTTAAACTGGGACCGGTAGTAGGGCATGTCCTGGGGAGACAGGGTCACAGCCTTCATTGGGTGCTCTCACCTCTGTACCCACCTCCACCTCTACTCCTCCTGGCCCCATGAGGCAGCCTTGTAGGGAACGTTAGAGAAAAGTGGTTATTCCACTCTGCAGGTGAGAAAAGAGGTCAAAGGGTTTGTTCCCAGTTCCACGGGCAACTACAAATGAGCTGGGGCCAGAAGGCAGTCTCCATGGCTGTTTTCATAAGCCCTGGGATGCGTTAGGTTTCCAGCGTGCATCCGTTTCCCCATGTTGGGGAGCTCAGCTTTTCATGACTAAATATGTACATGCTAGTGTACATATTTTAATGATGAAAGCAGATGTTCTGGGGATGGCGGCAGCAGAAATGAGGGCAGGGCCACCCTGGGACCAGAGCCCTAAACCTCAGCCCTTTCAGCGCAGGGCGAGGTGCAGAGCCTCCCTCTGTCCACGAGGAGGACACAGGCCTGGGACAGAAAGGTCATAGAGGCTGGGACAGATGCCAGGACTTGGCAGCAGCGGGGATAAGAGGCTGGAGGTGAGCAAGCAAAGCCACATCAGGGGAACAGTTAGAGGCTGGGACACCCAGCGAGCCTAGGACTTACCCTGAGTGATGATGACAGTCAAAGGAGCACTGAGAGTGAGCGTCTCACAGCGCTTTGACCTCGTCACACCTCAACTGGGGGTTACCTTGGTCTGGGTACTGGCTGCCCAACTGGGGGTTACCTTGGTCTGGGTACTGGCTGCCCAACTGGGGGTTACCTTGGTCTGGGTACTGGCTGCCCACAAAGGCACTCTAGGCATGCCCTCCAGGGGACCACGGGCAAATTGGCAGGAAAAAGCAAATACTGGCCTGACGCTTAAGAGACCTGCTTCTGTCACATTCCCCCGTGGGCCACCTGAGGCAGGTGCCACTGGGCAGGCGCACAGACCTGGAGGCAAGGGCATGGTGACCAAACATCCCAGCTGCCAGGACTGGCGGACTTTGCCCGGGATGCAGGACTTACATTTGGTCAAACTGGGGAAATCTGGACAAACCAGGATTGGGCCCCCTCGTCATAAGCCCCAAATTTTCAATCTTGGTTTTGCCCTATAATGAGGTGAGGGCAAGTTTTTTTGAGCTCTCAGTGTTTTGGTTTTGTAAATTTTGTGAAATGTGTGATAAATTAAAATGTTGTAATTTGTGTATTTCGTGCTGCTCAATAGGATGTAACGCGGGGTTTCTCGCCTCGGCACTGACATGCCTTGTTGTTGGGGCTGACCTGTACACTGCAGCATCCCTGGCTTCACCCCACTAATGCCAAGAGTGCCCCCAAGTCATGACACCAAAAATGTCTCCAGGCATTGCCAAATGTCCCTAAACCGTCCCCCAGTGGAGAACCACTGGTGTCAATGAAAAGCCTACCAGTGCAGGGCCCCGGCCCAGAGGGGTCTCGGCAGGAGGACCAGGTCGTTATTGGATGGCCCGAAGGTCCCCTCCATCTCGGACAGCAGGAGGCTGCTGGGCAGCTGTCCTCCCAGCACACACCAGCTGGCCAGCCTGCAGGAGAGCGGCCCCGTCAGCACCTTGGGCTTCCGTTGGGACCAACTTCCAGGCAGGCGTCATGGAAAAATCACACAACAACAGGCTCATCGGGAATGCGGCTAAAGCTAAGGAGATGCGGCAGCGTCTGTGGGAGACTGTCCTTCCCCGTGGCCCAATCTCACTAGAGGGACAGGTGCAGGGGGCCAAGGTGGGGAAACAAGGGTATCTCATGACCAGGGGGAGGGAACTGCACTGTTCGATTTTTATCAGAGAAACAGAAAACACCAATCATCTTTGGAGAGACCATCGAAGGCTTTTTTTTATGTTGTATGTCAGTGTTTCCCAAACTTCGGTAAATCAAAAACTACCTGAGTTCCTGGGCTCCTTCCCAGAACCATGGAACCAGCATCTTCAGGGTGGAGGTAGGAGGCAAGAAGCTCTATTTTTTACAACCTCAAAGAGATATGCACTTTTAGGAAGTGTGGGAAATACTTCTGTGTTACATGCTCTAGTTCAAGGGGTCACAAAGTACAGCCCCGCCGGCCACATCTGACCTATCACCTACTTCTGCATGGCCTGCAAGCTAAAAATGGATTTTATATTTTGTAATTGTTGGAGAAAAATCCAGAGGAAAATATTTTGTGACATGTGAAAAGTATATAAACAAATGTCAGCATTTAAGAGGAACTGAAGAGCTATTGGAGCAGGGCCACACTCACTGGTATACTCACAGCCAGGCGGCTTTGTGCAAGAATGACGCAGGTGAGTAGCTGTGAGAGAGACCAGATGGCCGGCAGAGCCTAAAATATTTATTTTCTGGCCCTTTCCAAAGAACGCTTGGCGATCCCTTCTCTAATTCCTGGGCCTCAGCGGCCCATGCCCATGGCCCTCCTTGGACCCACATGTCATAACCGAGCTGTGTGTCACCCACTGGCATCACCTGTGTGAGATGCAAGTTCACCTGCTGTCAACCTCATGTTCCAGGCCTTGCAAGACCCACCTCGCCAAGACGGCTCACACCCCATGTCCTCCAGCACTGGGACCTGGGAGAGGACGTCTGGCACCTCCAGCTCCTCCCGGTGCCCCCACAATGCCCAGTCTTACCAGGACACTCTGCCTGAGTAACAGAATGCAGAGACGCCCTGGGCTCTCTTTCATTAGCACTCAGCCCAGGCCCTCAGACGTCATCCGGAAAGACCTGAACACACCCCAACCAGTTTTTCTACAAAGCGGGCTCAAGTCCAGCCCGGAGCCCAGCACTCTCCAGGAGGTGCTAAAGTCCCATGGAGCCTTCCTCCTCTCTCGGTGGAGGGAACTGATGTTTTTGCTCTTGTGCCTCCCTCGGGTGGGGGACAAATGCTTATCTTCAGGATGTCCTCTACCAGCAATGCAACAGCCTTTCCATACTCCTCCCAATGCCTGGGCCTTTCAGATGGGAGCCAGGTTTCTCTCTGTCCCCACCAACCACACTGGCCTCCAAGGGTCCCACCTGCTTCCTCACTTGAAGGTCAGTCACCATCAGAATCAGCTGAAAACGCAGG
This sequence comes from Cnephaeus nilssonii, assembly GCF_951640355.1. NCBI lineage: Eukaryota > Metazoa > Chordata > Mammalia > Chiroptera > Vespertilionidae > Cnephaeus > Cnephaeus nilssonii. The sequence goes on from NC_137082.1 coordinate 82,033,490, forward strand.
CTGAGAGTCTGAGGCAGCAGCCAGGCCAGAAGTTAGTGCATGTACCTAAGCCTCAGTGACCTGAGCAGTTCGCACACATGGATACTCCTCTGTGGTCCCCATGACCAGGGAGCCATGGTGCTGGCCCTGGATGGATGGCCACCTCCAGATCTCTTGTATGTGAAATGAAAAAATAAATGTGTATCTTCTTTAAGACTCTGATATGTTAGATTTTCTGTTATAAGCAGCCAAACCCATTCCAGTCCAAACCCCATGTTGCAGATGGGCAGACTGAGTCTTTGAAAAACAAAACGACCACCTAAGGTCATCCAATATAGGCCCCTCTTTCAGTGCGGTGCTTTGTATTGGTTGATTTCTTGTGCACACACAGCCTTCGCATGGATGTTTTTGCTCTTGTGGGGGACAAATGCTTATCTTCAGGATGTCCTCTACCAGCAATGCAACAGCCAAAATTTTATAACCACATTCTTGCCAAAAGTCACCCAAATAATAGCCGGTTGCCATTCATCATGCCAGACAGAACCCCAGAGGACATTCTACTGAGCCTCAGACCATGGCCAACCAGGGCCAGGACTGGGTGCAGAGGGCACAGCCGAGCAGTGCCAAACCACTGGGCATGGCCACAGAGGGCCCGGCTGGGTCAGTCCACTGCCCCGCCCAGACCGCCCTGCCCAAAGCAGCACCTTGGGAAACATGCGGAAGATCTCCTGGTTGATGTGGTAGATGCCGCTGGTGTCCACCTCGTACTTGAGCTTTGTCCCCAGGGGCGTGTTCTTCTGGGTGGTGAAGAGGAAGGAGGGGGCGTTGCAGCATCTGGACAGAGTGGACCTGCGTGCAGGAGACAGACCGGAGAGACTGATGACACGGGACAGAGCAGAGCTTCTTGAAGAACAGAGGCATCAGGACACAGAGGCCCTGCGGGGAGACCCGGGAGCCCCACTTTGTCTCCACTCCCCTTCCCATCGCACACCTCTGCTCATGCCACCCTTTCCATACTCCTCCCAATGCCTGGGCCTTTCGGGTGGGAGCCAGGTTTCTCCCTGTCCCCACTGACCACACTGGCCTCCAAGGGTCCCACCCACTTCCTCGTCCGCCACCTCCCTCGCCCACTTGAATGAAAGCCCCCAATGGCAGGGACCCTGCTTCTCCGGGTCCCGCATGTCAGTCACACAGGAGCTTGACAACCAGGTGCCTGCCAATTGCGGGACAAATCATTCCTCATCTGAGCTCCCATGAAGATCTGCTAAGCTTTCTGCCACTTCCTGGAAACAGGCCAATGGACGTGGAAACTGAGTCCTCGTGGAAACCTGGGATGCAGAGCCCTTCCTCAGGCCGTTGGCCCCCATATCAGACTCTAGGCAAGGCATGTTCCCTGTAAGATGGGGCCCAAAAGCCAAGACACACACAGTCAACAGAAATGTACCATTTCAATCATTTAGAAAGTGCTTTAGGAAGTGGGGGCGGGGAGAGGTCAGAAATTTAGGACGGTGAATTGATACTGGATGACTTCCTGCAGAAAGGAACCTGGCTGCCAAGCAAGTTTCCAGGAGTTCATTATTTAATTTTAAAAATAATTAAAACCTGTGGTTTTTCACTCACAAAAACACTCAAACATGAGCTCCCAGAAGGGTGGACACTGAGACGAGGTAAGCAGGCTGAAAACACCCTCGGAGGGAGAATGTGGCTGCTGAGGCCGGCCGGGGAGCCAGCCAGCCACAGAGCCTGGTTTTTCTCTTCCCTGCGGCTGGCATCCTACAGGAGGGGCATTCTCCCAGGCCTGCTGGTGAGGCCTGGTGCTGGGTCAGATCCTGGGCACACCCTTCTCCCTCAGCCCTGGCTGCAGAGGGGCCAGGCTTGACAAAGGATGCCAATTGCTACCCACTCCATCAGGGACTGTGGGCCCAGGAGGACATGCTTTCTCCTAGAGCAGCAGCAGTGGGCTGAGTCCACCTGGCCTTCTTCCCCTGGCACTGGCTCCAGGCACAGTCACATCCGGTGCCCAGGCAGCCACAGGAGGAACGGAACGCCTTCCCCATGAAGCCCGGATGATGACCATTAAAAGTGAGGAGGAACTCTCTGGAAAGTTTACACCCAAGGTCCTGGATGGAGGCTTGGCTTGCCAACCTGGTGTCAAAAACCTGGGTTCCAGTTTCTGCTCTGCTCCCACCAGCTGTGGGGCTTTGGGCAGGTCTCTTGCCCTCCCTGGGCCTCAGTTTCCTTATCTGTACAACACAGGGCTGGCTCTTCTGACCCTCTGTAATTCCATGACTCCAGGCTGCCAAAGCCAGGAAGGTTATACAGATACTTTCTATGACTTCATTCTTGCAGGGACTTCACTGGGGAGTTCAGCTGGCTACTGGCTGTGGAGAGCATTCTTTCCTGTGGAGGGCTGGGTTTCAGAATGCGACTGAGGCTTCCCCAAGGGAAGGCCAGAGGCCTGGCCAGGCAGGGGCCATGGGTCAGCATGACAAACCAGCATCTGGGCTGTTTATCTTTGTTGGTCCGGAAACTCGATCTTGTCAGCCCACTGGAGGAGACTGGCTCATACTAACCAAACTCAGGAGTGCCTGATACATAAACCAGAATGTCAATGTGGTTTACTTGGTAAGCAGTAGGCTGAGGGAAGGCCTCCATTACAGGATTCCTTTCTAGAATGCTCATGCCTGTCTTCTAGTACAGTCCTCCTACGCCCCACCACACACACACCTCACTGTACCAGATTCCTGCGAACCTGAATTGAGAGTCTTATTATTGTTCCATGAGCTTGTAATAAGAGCAAAGGGAAACAGTGACTGGCCTTGAAGGTTTTTCCTCTTAAAGCATGGCCTGACCTGATGTCATCCCCACTTCCCACACCTGAAACCACCCCCCATGCCCATCCCAGAAGGGTCTCAGTTACCCCAGAGTCTCTCCCCCACAAGCTGCTGGCTGATCCCTGCCAAAGGGCCCTACGCCTCTCTGTTTTCCTCCTGCCACATGATCTTCCTGGTGCTTATTATTGTTGTTGTTGTTGTTGTTATTATTATTATTATTATTTCTTTATATTGTGAATCCCACTGATGAGGCTTCTGTCCACTCAGCCTTGTGCATCTCCCTGAACTGGTCCCGCCACTCCCGCAGGGCTCTCGGGCCACACCCACCCTGAGGGGTTATCTGCCTGCCCAGTCCCCACAGTAATCTCTCTTTCTAAGGGTGGACTGGGCAGCACATAAAGCCCAGACCTTGGACCTCCCCCCTTCTTCCTGTACTTGGCTCAAGTTCATGTTCTACTTCTATAGTAGGCGACTCTCACAGGCTGAAGAACTTTAAGCTCCGGGAGCTTATGATCTGTAAATTTTGGTTAGAGAGCCACGAGAAAATCACCTACAGCAGCACTCAAACATTCAGTATAGGCTATAACAGCAGCCGCCAACCGGTGGTCCGTGAGGTCTGAAAGATTGGCGACCGCTGAGCTAGAAGAACTCTAGAGCTCAGAGGAGGGGCTGCTGGGCTAGAGGTGAGGAGGGGAATGGGATGGAGCCGTGGACGGTGCTTACTGTGCCCTAAGGCACAGGCCTGCTAGAGACCTCCTGAAAATCGCTTCACCTCGGTGAGTCTCAGTGAACCTCGGCTTTACTGGAGACGACACCACTGACCTTGCAGGGATGCTGCAGGGTGAGAATGTGGAGGACAGCACCCAGCAGGTGCCGCCTAAGCCTGCATGCTGAGTCAGAACCTCCCCCCTACCCAGACTCCAGAGCCCTGTCAGGACCAGCTCCAAGGGGATGCCCCGGGGCTGGGCCTTGCAGGACCGGGAGGATGTGCAGAGGAGGCAGGGAGAGGACCCCGGGCAGGACAGACGAGTCATAGGTACTTGAACTGGTTGGCTTCGGAGATGTTCATCGCCCACTTGCACATCTGCAGGCTCCTCCACCTGTCGAACAGCTCCGACTGCTTCACCCTTGGGGAGTGGAGGACAGAAGAGTCCATGAAGGGCCAGGCCGGCAGAGTGTCGTCATTCCCAAACATGCTCCCTCCTGCTCCCCACTCCGTCAAATCCTGGCTGGTCCTTTGTATTAACTGTATTCTCTCAGTTTCTGTATTCTTGATGCTCTGGCCCTGGGGGCCTTGCTAATTCCTAGAGATGGCAGACAATCTCCTGCAAGCACACCTTTCACATCACACCGACCAATCCAGAGCCCATACCTGCAACCACCTCCTTTGTCAACCCAACCAGTGGCTCACCGCCCTAATCATGCCGGGGCCAGGTCTCAGGCCACTAGGGGCAGCCCCTATGCCACAGAGCCCACAGAAAGCGTTCAGACTGGCCAGTCCTAACCCTGTCCGCCCCTCCTTGCCATTCCTCCCTGTGAGAACCACATGAAGGCTCTCACCCAGGCTTCCCCTCACCTCTTCTGCTTCCCCGGGTGGCTCTGCATGGCGAGCCGTGCCTCCTCTTTCTAGGGATCTGGGAGTATCAGAACTTCTTCCTTCACGATGTCATGTCTGTGTCTGGGTGTCTTCCCACATCTGATTTTTAAAAATCCAGGCTACATTTTAAAGCATTCTTCCTCACATGCCCACCCCCCAGGACCTGCCTGGATGCCCCAGGAACATCTACCTATAGAGGGCAAAGGAATGTCTGAGCCTCCCTCACACTGTGCTTAGCACACAGTAGGGCTCAGCACCGGGTATGCCCTGCTCACAACTTCCAGATGACACAACAGGAAGAGCTGAGAAACCAGGGACATGCTCCTTTCACCGGAACACCCATCGGCAAGGCTTTCTTGACGCTTGTCGGGCTTTGAACATCTCGGCTTGTGGTGCCTAACGTGCTCTCTGGGAAGGGAACGTCTAAATCAGGTGGGATTCGCGCTTTGACTGAAACCAGCGGAAAGCATTAGATGGTTGGACCGTCTTCCCACTGAGCGGTGCACAGACCGGAGTTTCTCAGGAATGCTGCATGGACCATAATCTCCTGCCCGCCGCAGTCCCCTCCCCGCGCCTGTACCCTGCGCTGTCTGGGGTCGCCTGGCGGTGGTGGTTCAGAAGCTGGCTGGCCTGGGCGGGGTACAGACAACAGCCCTGGAAGGTCATTCTGGTTTGCTCAAGCATGGGGAGGTGGCCAGCCCCCAGGAGCTGGGTGTTAGCAGAAAACTACTGTAACTGTGGCTCTTACTCTGGGGTCCGCTGAAGGGCTCACGGGAACCCTTGAGCCCCCTGCATCATAGTGACAATCTCACGCTTGTCCACGGGTACACATCTAGGGGAGAACTGGAAGCTTTCATCACCTTCCCAAAGGGGTCCATGATTTCTTTTTTTTACGGCAAATACTGCCCTCACCAGTTTTGCTCAGCCTGCGGACTGAAGGTCCCAGGTTTGATTCTGGTCAAGGGCACAGACCTGGGTTGCGGGCTCAATTCCAGGCCCCAGTTGGGGCACGTGCAGGAGGCAACCAATCGATGTGTTTCTCTCCCATCGATATTTCTGTCTTTCCCTTTCTCTTCCACTCTCTCTAAAAATCAATGGAAAAAATATCCTCGGGTGAGGATTTTTAAAAATAATGATAAAACAAGTAAAATAAAAAGGGCAAATATTCACTTAACCATAAGATTGAAAAAAATAAAATAAAATAAGACAGGTTCATTCTACAGAGCTGTTTCCCTGTGTTTAACTGCAGGGAGATGTAGTTGTTCCCAAACAGGGCAAGCCTCGCCTACAGGGGACACATGACAGTGGGTGGAGGGGTGGTTTCAGGAGAAGTCGGGATAGCAACAAAGTCCATGAATTTGGGAAGCAGAGTGGGACATGGGCCTCAGACCCAGTTCACACACCTGCTTGGCAGCTTTAAAGAGCTGGAAGGAGCACCCCTCTCATCCTGACCCTTCCTCTGGCTTTCCCAAACCCCCACAGCAGCTCTCATCCCTCAAGCTCCTGTGACACCAGAGGAGAAGTGTCATTGCCCAGCGGCACCCTGGCTCACACACTCATTCCCTCCCCCACTTCCTGCAACCCAGGCCCCAGAGCAGCCCCCTCTACTGCCAATGCCTCCCAGAAACACAGCCGTGGCAACACTGCAGGCCGGGGTCCCAAGTTCGACTGTTACCATCGTCTGAGCCCCATTCTCTGAGCCTCCAATGCCCTCATCATACATGGACCAAGGATGGGGCCCGAACACCCAGCCTTGAATCCTGGCTCCATCCCCAACTTGCAATGTGACCTTGGCTAAGTCATTTAATCCCTCTGAGACTCAGCTGCTTTATCTGTAAGATGGATACAGTAACCTCTGCCCTGCCCATCTCGAAGGGTGTCAGAAAGATCCAATGAGATAATGTTTGTAAAAATATTTTATAAATTGCTTTACAGATGCACAGATCATCTTTAAGATGAAGGGTTGATCCCAAACCCTTACCTCCTTTCTCCCGAGATACCACATTCCAGAAGAATAAAAAAGGTATAAGCTACCAGGTGAATAGAATAATGGGAGTGGGTGGAAGGTCTCAGTGGAAGAGAGATTTCAACAAGTGTGTGGAAGGAGAAGGGGTGACATAAGGAGTAAGGGCGCAGCCCAGGAATAGAGCCGATTTGCACAGAACATTTTAAAGGGGGTGGAGGACGGGGCAGGGACATGGTGTTAAAATGAGGATCGGTTGTGAGTCCATATCCGGAACAATCAAGCCCACCCCCACGGTGGCCAGATATTTAATGTCAAGCAGAGGAGGGAAGAGGGAATGAATCAGACTGTCAGTTCTGGCTTCTTAAAAAAAAAATTATCACTCCCAGTGAAAAGATCTGGATGTTCTAACAGCAAAAGGGCCAGCAGCAATCTTGAACACCTACCCTCCATGAAAGCTGCTCTCAGCCTCAGAGACCCTATCAGCTTAATATTGTTTAAATAGGAACAGATAACAAAGGGCCACCTGGTCAACCTGAGGAAATAGACCAAGATAAACCATCAGATAAAATGACAGAGAATTCATTTCGAAGAAATTGAAAACATTAATTCGAAAAGATATCCGCAGCCCTATGTTCATTATAGCATCATTTACAACAGCCAAGATATGGAGCAGCCTAAATGCCCATCCATAGACAAATGCATAGATGCAGTCCATATATAAATGGGGTCATACTCAGCCACAATAAGAATGAAATCTTATCATTTGTGACAACATAGATGGACCTAGAGGGTATTGTGCTAAATGAAATGAATCAGACAGGAAAAGACAGATACCATATGGTTTCACTTATATGTGGAATTTTAAAAAATGAACAAACAAAACAGTAACAAATGTATAGATTCAGAGAACAAATTGGTGGTCCACAGATGGGAGGGGGTTGGGAGGATGGGTGAAAAGGTGAAAGGGTTTAAGAAGTACAAATTGCCAGTTATTAAAATAGTCAGAGGGATGTAAAGGACAGCTTAGGGAATATAGTCAGTAACACTGTAATAACTACGCAAGGTGTCATATGGGTGTCATTAATTATGTCAGAGGGGTACGAGACTTATTGGGGTGATCATTTCATAAAGCATGTTAATGTCTGATCACTATGTTGTACACCTGAGACTAATATAATACTGCATGTCAATTGTAATTGAAAAATACATTTTAAAAGAGAAAATATTTGATTTTTTGGTATGTTATAATTATGGGCATCATTTTTCTATTTTTTGTTTTCATTATTTTTCATCATAATATAAGCCTGTGTATCTAATTAAACTGTTTCATATTAATCACTATTTGTGCCTACACACAAAAATAAATAAAATAAATAAAAATACTGTTTTTTTTAAAAAAATGATTACAGAGAGAGGCATGAAACAGAACTCCAAGAGATTCTCCTTAGTGTCCCCAGAGCTATTCAAGAAGTCACGAGGTCCTTAAAATAAGAACAGGCCACTCTGAGAACAAAGTAAGAGCTCCTGAGGGGGAAAGTTCACTAGATGAGATAGAAGATAAAGTCAAGAACTTTTCTCAGGAAGCAGAAGCAAAGGGCAGGGAGATAGCAAGAGATGAGATTAAACTATATGTGTGCTAGAGGAGCCAGTATTCAACTCTTAGATGCACTAAAAAGAGGAAACAGAGAAAAATGAAGAGGAGCAAATACAAAGAACTCTAAGAGAACACTCAAGAGTTTGGACATGAGCCCAGTTGAAGAGGTCCCAGTGGTGTGCATCCCAGGCACACCATCAGGACGTTTCAGAACGTCATGATCTGAAAAGGCAGGTCACCTCCAAAGGAACAAGTGTCATGTGCGTGTGGCCCTGGGTGCTAGCAGATGACAGAAGCTCTTCAGCAGCATTCTGGGGGGAAATGACTTCCACCTAAAATACCAACCCCACCAAACCAGCAATCAAGTATAAGGGAAGAATTAAGTCATTTAGACACAGAAGGACTCAAAAGTTTACCTCCCACCCTTCCTTTTGGGGACTTTGCTTAAAGAGGGGGTAGAAGCCAAATGAAGGAGTAAACCAAGAAAGAAGCAGCTATGGGTTCTCAGGTGAATCCGACCTAAGCAGGCAGAGAAGGAAGCCCTGGGGAGATGATGTGTGGCCTATCAGGACGCAGCCTGTCCAGGGTGAGGCAGGAGGATGAAGGGAAACCTGGGGGAATGCCTAGTTGAGGGAGAAGGGGGGTGGGGGTGGGAAATAGGGCATAATAGAGACGAGTGTTCAAGGGGGAAAAGATGACTAGAAGCTTCAGAAAAAAAGGGGAGGAGAACTGTACAAAAAGAAGATGGAATCACCATTATCTGATCTTCAAATTTTAGAATCAACCTATAGAGAAAAGCCCCCAAAAGGCTGCTATGGTTACACACAGAATGTACATGTTGGCATCCTTGACATTTTAAAGGTAAACTCATGGATGACCAAAGCCAGAGGCTGGAACTAAAACGTAGGCACAACTTTAACAGCCTCATATCACAAAGCACTGGATCAAGAGATGCTGCCAATGTTTAGTAGAAAAAGAAGCAGGTTATTGGGCAATCTATAGATAGAAGAACTACAAATAGCAACGGTCCTCACCCAGGATAGTGGGGCGGGGCTGGGTGTGGGCTAAGGGAACTGAATCCTCACTCGCCGAGGCAGGACGGGAGGGGACGCTGTGCAAACAGGGCAAGTCAGGGGACAGTGGCATGCAGTGGCGCTGGGAGGTATGGGAGCAGGTACCACAGAGACAGCCAAGAGTTGGAAGCAGCAGGGGTGGGGGTAGGGTGTGGGGCAGGGGACTGTTGCTTTTTATTATCATAAACTTTCGTATTTTTCTAGCCTGGTGATAGAGATGGCAATAATAATGAGATGATAATGGCCATCTCATTTTCCTTTTTTCCCCCCTTTTCTTTCATGACCTCCTCATTTCCACTCTGGTCACATTCACTTTTCCATCCATTCATTCACTTAACAAACGCATCCTGAGCCCATGCAGGGCCAGGCTCCAGGACTCAGAGATGCCTGGAGAACCCTGCCAGACCTGGCCCCAGCCCCTCTCCTGTCTCAGTGAGGGCCCCACCCCAGAAAGCTGGGAAGTGGCGTTAGGAGAGGGTAGCTGGTGAGGTGAGACCATCTGGGTGTGAGCACAGGCAGGAGCTGCTCTATAATAATAAAAGCGTAATATGCTAATTAGACCAGATGTCCTTCCGGACAAGCCGGGGCTACAAGGGAAGCCCAGGTCCCGGGTGCCAGAGGGAAGCTGGTGCCAGCAGCCGGGGGAAGGAAGGCCTACTCTTACACGAATTTCGTGCATCGGGCCTTTAGTTTAAAAATAAAAATAAAGAGGCCCTAGAATGACTAAATTCAACGTCGATATTTTTACAATATAGGGACAATGCTTTTTCATAACAAATCGTCACTGCGCAATTCCTCACAATCTGATATTGTCAGGAGCAAGGCCTGTCCGGGTGGGGTTTTCCGGCTCACTGACTTTCCCCACTGAGAGGAGCAATGTTGGATGAGAATCTCCCCAGATGAATCGCACAGGTCCCATCTCCTCAGACAGAACTCCAGCTGACAGCATGCGCTGAAGGGTCTCGGAGCACATCCATCCAAGCCCCTCAGCTCACAGATGAGAATTTAACCTTTTTCCCAATGACTCACAGTCTCCACCTCAAGTAGGGCCACAGCTCTGGGCTGGAGCAAAGCACGCAGGTGCCCAGGGGGTCAGAACTACTCAGATCGGAGGCCGGGCTCTGGGCTCTCGGATTTCAGCCCCAGAAGGCCCACTGACCCCCAGCTTGAGGACTCGGGAAAAGAAGCATGAGGCTCCCGTCTCCCCAACATCCTGCCATGCTGATGCCCTATGAACAGCCCCAGCCTCTCCTCTCCTCTCAGACCTCCAGTGCCCACTCCCAGGGCCTGGGGACCACAGGACGGCAGCTGCCATGGAGACCCAGGGTGGTGCAAGGGCCAGAGGGCCCCAGCTGGGATAGTTCTTCAGTTCAGGAGCCCAGAGGCAGAGATGAGAACTAATGCCAACCATGCAGAGGACCCAAGGCCACCAACACGACAAGGGACAGGGTGGGCACAGATCACGGGGAAATACGAAGCTCCCCTTCGCACCCCACAACATTTGTGATTCAGGCTTGAAACCAAGGACCCAGGCAATTTCTAAGTTAGTCCCTGAATGGAAGGTGTGATAGGATTACTAGGAGCTGAGTAATATCTCCCCCAAAATTCATATGTTGAAGCCCTAACCCCCAACATCTCAAAACGTGACCGTCTTTCTGGGATAGAGTCTTTGGAGAGGTGGTTAAGTTAAAATGGCATCCCTAGTGGGCCCTCATCCGCTGTGACTGGTGTCCTCATTAGAGGAAATCAGGACACAGGCACCCAGAGGGACGACCGTGTGAAGACAGGGAAGGCAGCCATCGCAAAGCCACAGAGAGACCCAGCCCTCCTGGCACCGCCCTCTGACTCCAGCCCACAGAACTTGGAGAAAAGAAAGCTCTGGTGTTGAAGCCCCCAGCCTGTGGTCCCTTGTGATGGGAGCCCAACAAGCCAGCACAGGGACAAACACCAGCATATAAACAATATGCGGGTGGAGGAATGGGAAGCCACGCAGAGGGAAGGCAAGTATATGGGGTCCCTCAGGCCGTCCTGTGCAGACCTTGAAGCAACTGTGGAGAAACTGTCTGTTTTTCATAATTTAAAAAAAAATGGCTGACTTGCCCTTTGAAACGGTACGGAGTGCTCTCCACGAGGGCCCTGGGTTTGCACAGTGCGGCACGGGCAGGCCTGCAGTCTCTGAATTTGGGGAAAAGATAAAGGCTCTCTCTCTGCTTATGAGCTTATGGATGTGGCTCCTAACCGAGGTCCGGGCACCCATCTTCGCCACTAAATCCCCACTCCTCGGTGGAATGTATCCAACACCAATCACATCCTACCCACCCACCCCCCCCACCTGCTTCCAATCCTTCCCAGTGCCCTTTGATAACGACAAAACTAAATCCCGCCCCTCTAGCAGCCTTGCTTCTGTTTCCCCCTCTCCTGCTGGCATTCAAGCTGCCCTGACCCCGCACAGCCTGGGACACAGCGGGCTCCTTCCTGGCACAGGGCCTTTGCACAAACTGTTCCCTCGGTCAGGAATCCTCTTGGCCTAGTTAACTCCTATCACCCTTCACACCATCGCTTCCTCAAAGAAGCCTGGCCTGACTACCCCTCCCCCCAGCCCAGGTCCAGTTCCCTGTCACCCTCATCTCCCTCAGGTAATCAGTTATTACTGATCGCTTCCCTGCTGGGCTGGGAGCTCCTGGGGGCAGGCGCCGTGGTGTGTGCTCAGCCCAGGGCTGGGTGGGGTTGGTGGGAGGGTGAGCCGCTCACATGATCCTCTCTAGAGAGGGCATACAGCCCCTGGGTTAGTACGGAGACCATGAGCGACACAGCTAATCCCAGCTGGACATTTGCTCTTATCTTGGACATTTCCTGCAGCTACTAAGCTTACGGAGTCTGAATGACAGCCCAGAAAAGCTGTTGCTGCTGCTGCTGGTTCCAGAGAGGAAGGAAGGAAGGGAGAGAAGGAAAGGGAAGAAGAAATGAACACTGAGCACCTACTATGTGTGCTACTATGTATGTGGACTGCTGGGTTACTATTTTCACATATGTTAATTCAACTAGTCTTTATAGCAACCCTGAAAAGCGAGGTGAGAGTGTCCCCATTTTTATAGGTAAGAGAAGGCTCAGAGAGGTTAAGTCATTTGTATGAAGATGCAGAGCTGGTAAAGCCCAGCGTCGGCTTTGGAGCCCAGGTCTGCCTGAACCCAAGGCTCACGTTCTTTCTATGACCCACACTCCCCGGAGACCAGGTCAAAGGGCTAAAGCAGCGATGGCTCCTGCCTGTGGGCCATGGACTGCAGTGCAGGGATCGTGTCCGGGGCCCATGAGCCCACTGGAGCGCCCAGCACTGCCGGCCTCAACAAACTGCACTTCTTCCATATCCAGACATAACTGTTTAAAAATCAACATACATCCTGTCCTGATGAACACAGCACCCAGTCCTCTGAATGGTTTACCAAATTCATGGCAGTCACGGGAGGGAAAGCCAGGGCAGGCCGACGCGCTAAAATGTTCAGCATGTAACACACTTTTTCTCACATGGGCTGTAACAGAGCCATGGTGATCTATTGCTGAGGGGGAGGAGAGAGCACGGGTCTTTTGCCATTTATTAAAAAAAGAAAGAAAGAGTGAAAAATACCTGTACGTAGATGCTGGGTTTTGTGTAGACTTTCTGGGAGGATGCAGGGGACACAGGGGTGGCCTCTTACCTCTGAAGAGAACTGGGGGGCTGTGGGCAAGGGACTGTGGGCAGGGGACTTTTCGCTGTTTACCTTTTTGTAAAATTTTAACGAATATAAAATGTTTAAAAGACCATAGCAGGAAGGTGATGCTTAGCCCTCGCACACAGGACTACATTTCAGGTAAGACGCTCCCGGGCCCTGTTCGATTTCTATACCCGAGGAGCCGGTGATGATAATCTCGGAGACCGGTAACTGAGCCGGGACTGAAAGGCCAAGTCAACAGAGGTGACCTAGCAAACTTGGGCTTTTTTCACAAAACACAATCATCCCTGTGTGCGGCCCTTGGGGCTCTCCCCATGCCAGGGCCCTGGGAAGTAGACCTAATGCTTGTTCTGTCTGATCCACCGAGGTTCCTACTGTATTTCCTTCTGCCCAAATCCCCACCTGCCCCCTGGCCCTGCCCCACTCCCACGTGCACCACGCACCCACCACGCAGCCCGGCCACACTCACATGGACAGCACCTTCACCTCCAAGATCTCGTTCCTCAGCTCCAGGCATCTTGTGGAGTTATATTCTAAAGGGCCCTCGTAAAATTCAAAGTACCTGGGAACCAACAGGGACAGAGGTTACTATGCAGAGAAGCCGGCCTGACTTTCAGGGACCCTTGTTGGGGGTCGAGGGGAGTCTGCCCTTGTCAAATAAATAGAGCAAACCAGTCCCACCCAGCAGATGAGCTGGTGGAAGGCTCCAGGACGGCTGGGGCCTCTGGCTTGATCACTGAGCGTAAGCGTTTATGGGAGTATGACCCCACTTCAGCAAATGATGACATTCAGAAGCAAGTGGTTCCAAGTTGGTGGCTGGAAAGGGAACTTGCTCTGGCTCTTCCTGTGATCAGTCACTGGAGGAGACAGCACTGGGCCGGGCGGCAAGGTGGCTGCCTTCAGCCAGCCCTGCCCCCTCATCCTCCTCTTGGGAAAGTGTTACACAGCGACAGCCACGAGCATAGCTGAGATCCACCGCTTTTCTTCTGTACAAGCATTTCCATCTCCGTTAGCTCACTTGATTCCCATGCTCACGCAGTGACTAGGTGAGAGTGACATTTCTTTCTCCCCATTTGGCAGCTGGGAAAACTGAGGCTAAACAGATGGAGCCCCAGGTCCCACTGTCAGTGTGGGGCACGGCCAGGCTTGGTCTAGATCCCACTGCAGAGGAGCCCAAGCCCCTCCAACACCAGCCGGCTCCAGGCATGCCAGAGCCACCTCAGGGGCCCTTCAGCAGCTTCATGCAGAATCACAAATCCCATTTCAGCCAATGCTTGCCGAGTCCTTACCACGGGCCCAGCACTTGACAAGGAGGCATCCACTTTGATCTTTATAACCAGCCCACAAGGAAAGTGATGCCATTTGTATGGACAGGCTCTAGGATTTAACTCACTTGCCCAGAGCTGCACCATGAGCCTCAAGGCTGCTCCTGTCCACTCACCTACAAGGACACCTGGTGTCCCACGGGCACTGCCGAGGATCCCTTTAAGGCCTCCCCTTCTCACACACTGGAAGGAAGTGCATCACCCGACTGGGGGTGGGGAGGGATGAATTGAGGGGGAGGTTCCCTTGAAGATAAAGCATAGTGGTTCACTGCTGGGCTCGACCAAGGAGGCAGGTGGGGCCTCCCGGGCAGAGGCCAGGTGACCCTCTCCTCGTGGCCTCGGTCTGGAGGTTGCGCAGAAGAGACCGGGCAGATTAAGCTGGGAGGCTGGGCGCATGACAGCCTCAGCTCCTCAGAAGAGAAGCCTGCAGGGTCAAGCCACTCTAAATGTGGGGGCAGTGACCTGGCAGTAGGGAGCCCTGGAGAATCAGAAGCGGGAGAGGTGCCCCAGGGCTGCTCCAGGGCCCTGCAATCCATGAGCAAGGACTTAAAACACAGGCATTCCTCAGGCATTTCCCAGAAACCTGTCGGCAGTTTGTGCTTGTGTTCTCACGTGTCCACCTTACATGTGCAAACTTATGTACGGCTGCTTAAGAAATACTACATCGTTTTACCCAGTAAGTTGGTGTCTTTTTTAAATATGTGTATGCTAAACAGCTTTTAATTTCATATCTAATACTTTAAAACATATTCTGTTTATAAATATGTGTTATTTTTAATTTTAATAAAACAACAGTTAATTTTAAAGCATAACTATATATTTAAATATTTTAAAATATTAGAACAAAATATTTTTAACATAACTTTTAAATATAATTTCATAGGTAATTTAAAAATATATTCATAAGCCCTGCCTGGTTTGGCTCAGTGGAGAGAGCCTTGGCCTGTGGACCCAAGGGTCCTAGGTTCAATTCTGGTCAAGGGCACATGCCTGGTTTGCGTGCTCGGTTCAACATGCAGGAGGCAGCCAATCAATGATTCCCTCTCATCATTGATGTTTCTATCTCTCTCTTCTTCTCCCTTCCTCTCTGACGTAAATAAAAATATAAATATATATTCATAAATATGTTCTTAATAATTTTAATATAGCAATAGTTAATTTGACAGTACTATAATTATATATTTAAGTAATTTAAAATTATATTTCAAAATATGAAAATATTTCATACAACAAATTGGCTCCTATTTATAAAATAAGTTGTCTCCTTGTTCTTTTATCATAAAAGAATTTAAGTAGAGTTAATAAGATTAGGCATTTGGGATCCCCAACATATCACACTCACTTTTTTCTCTGTTTCCCTCATGTTTTTTAACTCCCTCCTCTGTTGTTCTCACCCAGCAAATTCATATTAATACTTCAGTACCCACTTTAAATGCACCTACTTCTGGGAAGACTTCCTGACCATTACCTCCATGGTCCTCTGTACACTGTCTTTTCATTAGAGCAAATAACATTGTATTGAAATAGTCTATTTATATATCCATTTCCCTTCCAAACTGTAAGCATGGGAACTGTCTTTGTTATCTCTGTACCTTCTGTAGTACAGAGGCAGGAAAGCTAAGAACTATATTTCCCAGACTCCCTTGCAGCTAGGTTCTGGATGAAGTTGAAGTTCAACCATTCAGAAGCACTTGCTCGAGACTGTTATTGGAGAAGAATGACAAGCCTCAAAGCATTGTTTTGCTGGTGCAGAATGTGGCCGAGGTGGCATGGTTCTTGGAAACTGTAGTGGTGGCAGCACTTTCACGATTATATCAGAGGCCGCAGCTTTCACAGTGGCCTCATTTCACAGTGTAATTAGGGGAGGCATTTCTGGAAGCTCTGTCTGGTGTCTGTCTATGGAACTAGTTGGACCCTTGATAAATCCTTTTCTGTTTGAATTGGTTAAAAAGGATCCTGTTATCTGTAATTAAGAACAAGGAAGAGGTCAGCCTGGGGCCACAAAAAAAGTCCATGACCTTGGCTTTAATTCATGTGGTTTTCCAGTCACACAACACAAAGTGGGGTCTGGTATCTGATTACAAAGATCATCATTCGCAACCAGAGCCAGTGGCACCAAGCCCTTTGGAATCCACTGGGTCATCCAAAGCCATGATCTCAGGCTGCTACCAGAAAAGCTCCCTATTCAAATGATGCAGGAGGTCGTTAGGAGGACAGAGATGGGAAAGCTGTGGGCATATCTTGGATATGCCTCTACACCAGCTGTGTGACTTTGGGTAAATCACTTCCCCGCTCTGGGCTTCTGCTTCCTCCTCCTTAAAACAATCTGTTTGAACTAGGTGATATCTAAAGGCCCATCCAGCACTAAAATTCAATACCAAGCTTCCCCAGAACTCCCCACTCACTAACCAAGGCAGATCGATACTGTGAATTAATGGTCCACACACAGGAGGAAGTTAAAACCAATCAGCCCCCGCCCTTCGATCAGCTAGCCCCTCCATTGCCTCCACGAGACTGTCCCTGCCTTACCTCCATCAGCCTCCATTTGGCTTCCTTTTCTCCTGAATCCCCAACATCACTCATAAGAAACTAGACAGTACAATGATCCCAAATGGTCAACCTATGAACCAGGAGGTCACGGTTCAATTCCCAGTCAGGGCACATGCCTGAGTTGCGGGTTCAGTCCCCAGTATGGGGGGGTGCAGGAGGCAACTGGTCAATGATTCTCTCTCATCATTGATGTTTCTCTCTCCCTCTCCCTCTCCCTTCCTTTCTGAAAGCAATAAAAATATATATATATATATATTTTTTAAGTGTAGCACATACTATGTAACAGGGTTTAGACAAGATATTGATGATAATTTCAGGGAAAATAGTAGCAAGTGCCAGGAACACAGGAAGTACCCAATAAATATTCACTCCCTTTCCCCCCTTTTCCTGCTATTAAAGGACAAGAACTGAGGGTGGATGCCCAGGGAGTCAGACACTTGCTTCCAGCCCCTCAGCTGGTGGATGGCAGAGCTGAGTCAGAGATGAATAACCCAGGAAGTGTCTCCACCGTCTGCTGCTATTAGTAACCCTCTCTTCTGCCCCTGTGAATAAAGCCCACACTGAGTTCTGCGTGGACGTGGGGACGTCCTTGATCACCCATCTCTGCCGCAGATTCCAAGACAAACTGTGTTTCTGATGCTTTGACATTGGGACATGCTGACTCTGGAGAGACTGCCCCTCCCAGGGCTTGCCTAGAGGTTCCTTGAGATAATAAAGGACTGACTCAAGCTTCCCCTTAACCTGTGAACACACCCTTCACATGCACACCCACCAATACTGAGCTTACACCCCACCCGCACCAACTTCTCTCACACTCAGGGCTACTATTCCAGGTGCCGGAAGACACCCCGGGTGGTACCTAAGTCAAAATCAAAACTGCTCCAATGCCTGGGTCTAAAGCCTCCAGTGTTCCCATCTGGAAAATGGAACTAATAGTCCTTGCTTCCTTCTCCATCCTACCTGGGCTTTCCTTTGGCGGGGAGGGAGAGCTCTACTGCTCCATCAGTCTCTAAAGACAACTGACCTGAGGAAATAAAATTGCCAGAAGCACGGCCACGCTAACCACCTCTAGTCTGCTTCTGACGACGCCCAAGGACTGCATTCTGGAGGGGGCCGTGGAAATCCCTGTTTGGTCTGGATATAGCCCATTATGCAGACATCAAAAATGAGGCTTCCATTTTTTTGGTGTAATGACATAGGAAGAGGCTCACATGATAACACTGAGTGGAAAATGCAAGTTATAAAACTGTGGTTTTATAAAAAGAATTACATATACATATGTGAATGCATGGGAAAGCAGGGGGGCTGTAACAAAACATTAATAGTGGGTGTCTCCAAGTGGTTTTAAAAAATACTTTTCTGGCCCTGGCTGGTTTAGCTCAGTGGATAGATCATTGGCCTGCAGACTGAAGGGTCCCAGGTTTGATTCCTGGGCACATGGGCTGCAGGCTTAGTCCCCCATAGGGGGCATGCACAAGGCAGCCGATCAATGATTCTCTCTCATCATTGATGCTTCTATCTCTCCCTCTCCCTTCCTCTCTGAAATCAATAAAAAATATATATATTTAAAAATGCTTTTAAAAAGACTTTTCTGTAATGGGGTTATGACTCCTTTATTATTGGGAAGCACTAGTAAATGCCCTTTTCTTTTTAAGTCCTAGATCTCCCTTGAAATTGCTCTAGCTTCCCCTTAACCTGCTAGAAGACTGGGAGAAGCAGTTTCTCTAACCTTCTTAACACCATCAGCCTCTCAAGGTGAGTTTGTCACTGTCTCTTCTTTCAATTCTAGAAAGACGATCTCTATGCAGCTCAAAGGGGAGGGGGCCCTGGCATCCCATTCGGGCACCTCACTGGTATAAATAGTTCCCGCCGGCCAGATCAGGAGCCCAGCTCGTCTCAGATGCCACTTGGCTTCCGGCAGCCAAGTCTGATGCTGGTGCCAGGCTGCATCCGTCCTGCGCCCTGTCTCTGTGCCCTAGGGACTGTGACGGGCAAGGCTGGACGGGCCTGGCTGCCTGGCCAACCACTGAGGGCCTCCACTAAGTGAGGGGACAAATGCCGAAGGCCAAGGGCAGAAGTAGCCTTGGTGGTCCTGACACGATTTCCCCTCCTCCCACCCAGACGTGGGCTCCAGCTTTACAGGCTGAGGAGGCCTCATGTCAGCAGGGCCAGGGCCTGGTGTGCAGATAGTCCGACAGCCTTTCCCTGCGAGCCTGTCCCACAGGCTCCCCTGTTGGCCTGATTCCCCCTCCAGAGCTTCCTCAGGACCATGGGGTCTTCCTTGGGGGCCACAGTACTTTGAGCCCAGCAACTACTGGCTGGTACAGGACGAGGCCCCTGAATTCAACTTCCTATCTCACACTCCCTTCCTCCCCAGACGCTGACCTTCAGGGAACCAAAGCCCAGGGAAGGTGGCTGTGCTGAGCAGGAGCACCCCTGTTAGGCCTCCTCCAGCCCCCGGAGCAGGGCAGTGGCCCCAGCTCAGCAGTCTACACCCCAGGCCCCGTCAGCCTGGGGCAGAGTCTCCAGGAACCACAGAGTCGTTTGTTGATTCCACACTGGGTAAAAAACCCGCGTGGGCATGGCACCTCTACAAATTAGGAAAAAGCACCTTTTTCTCCCGGTGAATTAAGCCATATGCCAGGCACACGGCTTGTCACGTGAGGGCCAGGGGGGTTTCAGCCGCACCTGCCCCCTTGGCTAGTGTTTTTACACAGAGCCCACCCTGCACATCTGTATGTGGCAGCCTGATGCTACACTCTAATCTTGTCTTGTTTAACCCTCCCAACTGCCCTATAAGGCAGGCATTATTTCTCCATTTTATACCCAAGACTCAGACTGCAAGGGGTAAAGGAACTTGTCCGCAGGCATTGTTAGTAATTGGTGGCACTAGAAAGGGAACCCCAGGCTTCCAAGAGCCCAGAACCCAAGTTCTGACTCTGATAAGCCACGGCCGGGTCACTGGGGTTTTCCCAGTAAGCAGCCTCCTCCCTCGCCGCCCCCCAAGGCCCACAGCCCCCTTCGGTGAGCTCTGTGCTATTTCTAGGGCCAGAACAGCTGCCGGCTCCAGACAGCACACCACCCGTCAGAGCAAACGCACAGAAATCAGTCTGAAAACTACAGCCTGACAACACAAAGGACTGAGTGTCTTCCCACACAGGCGCAGAGGGAGGCACGAGGGCTCGGCTACTGACAACGGCAGATCACAGCTCCCGGTGGTGGAGAGACCGGCTCGGCCCCCTGCCTGGACCATGGCCCTGTCTGAGCCACGGTTTCCTCATCTGTCCACAGGGATCCCTGGGCTGTTTGGAGATATGAGAACTGAAAGCTAAAGAGCCTGATGTTGTGAGTGCAACCCGTGTTAGTCTTGTGACTGATCTGCTCCCAGCATGGGCCTCGCTGAAGTGTCATCCCTGGCCTGGGGTGGGAGCTGGGGGTCAGGGCAGAGCCCAATGTGACACTCCTCCCTACCCCAACCAGCAGTTCTGCAGGGCCTCAAGTCACGTGTCTAGCACATTCCTGCAAGAGCACATATTTGGGGGCCTTGTTTTGGGCCCAGGTCAGGGAGCCCCGATAAGCTCCCCTTGTAAAATTCAGCTCACCAGCCATGGGCCTCCGGGTGTCGAAAGTCAATTTGGTTCCCTTCCTCATGCACATCGTCCGACTGCTCCTGGGCTTCCCCACCGTGCCCCGGGCGCCCACGCCAAGAGCTGCATCCCAGTGGCCTCTTTTCTTTTTTTAAAAAAGTATAGTTGTATTGATTTCAGAGAGGAAGGGAGAGGGAGGGAGAGCTAGAAACATCAGTGATGAGAGAGAATCACTGATTGGCTGCTTCCTGCACACCCCACCACTAAGGATCAAGCCCGCAACCCAGGCATGTGCCCAGTCCGGGAATCGAACTGTGACCTCCTGGTTCATAGTTTGACGCTCAACCACTGAGCCACACTGGCTGGGCCCAGTGGCCTCTTCTTGGTTCATCGCTCACTTCAGGCCTCTTCTCCATGCAGTGCCAGCGCCCTGATCTGGTCTTCTTTCTCCCTGATTAGTCTCAGTCTCTTCCTCGCTGTGTCTGCCCAGTTGCTACAGAGCAGAGGCCAGCCTTGGGCAGCCTTCCCCGCCCTCCGGCATGGCGTTGCTGAAGGGGGTGCGGGCTGTGCGCGGCCACATGAAGTGGAAGATGGGGACAGCCCCCTAAGCTGGTTATGGGGTGGGTGCTTGGTCCTCCCAGCCCGACCCCGACCCTTTTTCTTTCCATTCTTACTCCATTCTGTGGCCTCTGCCTTTGCTAAGTGTGTCAGGGCACTAACAGCCCTGCCCGCACAGTCAGCCTCCTCCCTGTGTCAGGGCGCCCACAGCCCTGCCCGCACAGTCAGCCTCCTCCCTGTGTCAGGGCGCCCACAGCCCTGCCTGCACAGTCAGCCTCCTCCCTGTGTCAGGGCGCCCACAGCCCTGCCCGCACAGTCAGCCTCCTCCCTGTGTCAGGGCGCCCACAGCCCTGCCCGCACAGTCAGCCTCCTCCCTGTGTCAGGGCGCCCACAGCCCTGCCCGCACAGTCAGCCTCCTCCCTGTGTCAGGGCGCCCACAGCCCTGCCCGCACAGTCAGCCTCCTCCCTGTGTCGGGCGCCCACAGCCCTGCCCGCACAGTCAGCCTCCTCCCTGTGTCAGGGCGCCCACAGCCCTGCCCGCACAGTCAGCCTCCTCCCTGTGTCAGGGCGCCCACAGCCCTGCCCGCACAGTCAGCCTCCTCCCTGTGTCAGGGCGCCCACAGCCCTGCCCGCACAGTCAGCCTCCTCCATGTCTCAGACCCCGAGGCCCACGCCAGGTGCCCGGGAGGGAAGGGGAAGCTGTGCCAATTTTGTTTGGTTTTTCCAGCACCCAGCCCAGAACACTGCCAAACCCGAGCCTCCGAATTCTTCCCAGCTGGATGGAGCCCAAGAGCGCTGTCCCTTTATTTACGTATTTATTTTTGTCCTTCCGCAGCAGTGAAATTGACCAGAAGGCCTTAGGCTAAGCCAGGCTGCACCACAGTGCCGGCGCGCAGACCCTCTGCTGCCTGGCCCCCCACAGCTGTCACCACATCATAGTTCTTTCCTTTGGGGTGACCTTGCCACTGAGGGCTCCTCTTTGAAAGGCAGAAATCCCAGGAGCGTTTTTGGGGGGTAATAATCAGGAAATAGTAAGCACAGGGACTGGGGTAGAGGGTAACACACAGAAGATAAAAAGTGGGAAAGAGAATAAAGAACATTATAACCTGATGAACAAAAAGATAGAGGCAGAGGCAGTAAAGCACCGAACAGACTGTCAAATTACAGCGGGAAGGCTGGGGGGGGGGGGGGGGGGAATAGATCAACCGAAGGACTTGTATGCATGCAGATAAGCACAACCAATGGACACAAGACACTGAGGGGGTGGGATGAGGGCATGCGACAGGGGGTAGGGGAGGGGGGGGAAGGTCAATGGGGGAAAAAAGGAGATATATGTACTAATATATGTAATATTTTAAACAATAAAAATATTTTAAAAATAAAATAAAATCAATAAAAACATACCAAAATAAAAAAAAAAGTGGGAAAGAGGAGAGGGGAGACAGGAGGCCCTACAGATCACCTTGCCTGTAGCACCAAGGACAGCAGTCATTATGGGAAGGGAATATGTACGTAATTACCTACCTGAGTCACTATGGCATTTTATTACAGTCTAACAGCCGGGAGACGAGGACAGGACTATACAAGATGGAGGACTTGGGAAGAAAGGTAAGGGGAGCCACCCAACCCTGCGTGACCTGCCCGCAGCCCAGAAGGGAGGATCCCTCCGTCCAGCATGGCCCATCAGTGCTGGGGCCCCAGAGTCGCACTGGACGGGGCGAGTTCCAGCTCCTCCACCCCGCACCTGGAAGTGGTGACTCAGTTTCCTCATCTGTAAAGGGGGCAATGACAGCAGCCGCCCTCAAGGTCTGAGGGTGAGGATTAAATGCAGTAAGAAGCCTGGCACACAGCCCCCAGTAGTGCTTGGCCACGGGCACCGCCTGTGGAGGTCCAAGCCAAGTCTCACCCCTCCACGGAAGCGCCTCCGACTTCCACTCTGAGCTCTGGGAGCACTCGCCATCTGGCCCACACAACTTATTGCCTCATTATATACTGTCTGGAAACAATTAGGGAACAATTCAACACGGCATAATAAAGTGCTGAACTGAATTCCACCACCTTCCTTCCTGCTCCGAAATACGACTATTCCAAACCCCATATTGGGCAGTGCACGCTAGACACACACACAGACAGATCTCAGCCGAGAGGACTCCGGCCCAAGGACCCAACCCTCAGCTTGGGGCTTGCTCTTTTCTCCTGTGGCCGTGCTACCCTCCCACCGGGAAGCCCCTGGCCCCCGACTTGCAGCCCAGCTGCACGGGGAGAATGCTGCCCCAGGAGCAGGCAGCTTAGGTGAGTGGCAGCGTGGCCAGCTCTGCTCCGGGACCCAGGGGGAAGTGCCCCTGAAGCTGCCTTTGCACACCGCCTCGTGCCCTCCTACCCCAGACCAGGATGCCCGAGGCTGTGCAGAGCCTGGGAGAAGCGGCCGCTGAGGCCAGCCAGCGAGGCCACTTGTGGGCTGGTCTAAAGATAGAGGGCCCAGGGTCCAGCCCAGCTCTCTGGGGCGGGGGTAGAGGGGGCGCCTCGGGGTTAGAGGGATGCCTGAGCAAATGCAGAAGGGTTTATGCAAACTGGAGGAGCGTTCTCCGTGTGGGTAATGATAGAAATAGCCCTCTGCGCAGACACATCTCACAGGACGTCCAATTAAAGGGCTATCAGGGAAGGCTTCAGGGAGGAGGTGGGGCAGGAAGTGGAAACTGCAGGGAGGACAGGACTTGGATGGGGAGCAGGGTGCAGCTGGCAGACGCTGAGTAAAGCCCTTCGTGCTGTGGCTCTGGGCCAGGCTGAGTTCGTGCCTGGGGGGCTCCTGCCTCGGCGGCCCTCAGCCCCTGTGACTGGGGGGTCTTCTCCCTGGGATGTCCTGAGGCAGGGGCGCAGCGCTGCCGGCCCGGCAGGACCAAGTCCACAAGGACACTGCTGCCTCCCGCCACCCTCTGAGTGGTCACTGGCCAGGTCAGAGGGGTCAAAGCACTCAGCTGGCCCGGGAGGACAATGCTGCCTTCCTTCTCCTCCTCCTCCCCGTCAACCTTTCCCAAACTTGGGAAGCTCTGAGGGGGGTATCTGGGAGGGTTTCTCTGTCAGTTACTGCAGGAGTACATAATCTGCCTTCGTGCCTTCTCTCCTTATACAGCCCCCGCCCCCACCTCAGTCTCCCTCTCCCACCCTGCCACGCAGAACTCAGGCCACCCTACTACCCGCGCTTCTCAAGAGAACATCATCCTCTGGCCATTCCAAACTGTGAATGGGTCTGTGATTTCCAAGTGTATTCCCTGTCCGGGGATTAATGTTCAAAGACTGTGCCAGGAGAGGACAGGGTTTAATCCAAAGGACTAAATCTCTAAGGGAGAATTCAGGGACAGGGACATTGAAGTCTGCTTTCTTATCAATGGCCTTTACCAAGCCCCTGCCTAATTCCTTCTTCTACTCAAGTAACATGTACTGAGCACCTACTGCGTGGCCGGTGCTGAGAACTCAAAGATGGAGAGGCACAACAGTGGGGAGACGGAAACATCAGCACCTAACGTGAGAACTGCCCGGGAGCTTCCTGCTTCTTCAAAGCGCCCACTTGAATAGAAGCACTTGCTAATTAAAATGTATTCCTATCTGCTCATTAAAGCAGTTCCCCTAAGGCACTTATTGGACAACACGTTTAGACTTAAACTTGAAATTAGTAAAGCTAAATGTCAATGTATGTCTTATAACTCACTCACTTCCCAGTGCGGCCTGGACTCTCCCCAGCTCATGTCCAACGAGAACCCCTGACCAGCGCCTTCACGAGCACTCTCTCGCCTGCGCTTCCTCTGTGATCCCTGGGACATGCTCCTTCTTCCCGTGGTCACTGGGTGAGTTTACGACTTGTGAGTCATTTGCTTTTCTGCCCCTCTTTATCTGCTGGTTATATATATGGTGCCTTCTGACTTCCCTTCCAACCCTGTACCACACTTCAACACACCACACAACTACACAGAACAAAACACAGCAGGTGCTGAGTTCCTCGGTGGGCGAAGGGTACCACCGCCTGGTCACACACGCCAGGCACGTGCCCCGGGATGGCGCACTCCGCTCTGCAGGGCCCTCGCCAGGGCGCCCCGGTTCCGTCCTCCCCCACGCCCTGCCAACCTGGTGCCAGGCGCTGCCCTGCCCATTCTGAAGAAGGCGGAGGCTGCTCCTACCTTGAGGTAGAAAAACCCCAGCCATATGGGTCAGTTCTATGGTTTCTCACAGATGTGGGCACTGCTGGGGTCAACCAAAAATTGGCATCTGAAATGGGAACTGTCCCAAAGCTCGGGATGTGTGGTCATCCCATTTCTAAGGGAGTCCTTGGTGCAATGGTGGCTCTGCAGAAGGAAATCAACCCAGCTGGTGACAACACAGAATAAAGGTGCCTTAACTCCCCACCCGCCCGACATGCTGGGGTCTCTGACCCTGAGCCCAGCTGACAGGGCGGGAAGGCTGCCCAGTCCCTGAGGGAGGAAGAGAAAAGGGGGGCGACAGGAGACCGGCTGCAGAAAGGAAGTGGAGGAGAGAGGCAGGAAATGGGACAGAGGGAGAAAAGTGGACCAAGAAAGGGAGAGCGAGCACAGGTGAGGCAAGAGAGGCAGAGAACTTAGAGGCAGCATCGCGGAAAGGAGGGAGAGAGCAGCTGCTGGCAGTGGGAAAAGCTAGACACGGCCCTTGTGCACTGGTCTCAGCCACTGTCCAGGGGCGCTGCCCAAACCGGCCACCAGGAGCCAGTCCCATCTTGCTCAGTGGGTTAGCACTTTCCACGGAAAGCTCTCCACGAGCTCTGAACCATCCCAGGCAGGCAGACACTTGCTGACGTGGCGAGACCACCCCCCATCTGCATGGGCAGGTCTCACAGCGAAGGGCCGACACTGGAGCCTCAACATTTGGAAGGGACAACTCTGGGCTCCTCACTCTCGCTGGTGACATCCCAGGGCCAGAGGCTGGCCAGAGCCCCCAGCACACACCTGCGGAAAGACCTGAGCTCCTGACAGGCCCTGATCCCGGTCCCGGCCCGCAGGCCTGTCTGGACACCTCCCCCACTGAGTGCTTATATGACAGCCATATCTTTTATCTTCCAAAGCATTGGACAGAATCATGTGCACTGGGGGTCCCTGAAGAACACAGTACTTCTCTGCAGGGGCGGTTTAATGTTTTGGTGTCAGTATTAACAGCAGCAGACACTCAGGCCTCTTTCCCAGGGCAACAGACTGAGAGTCAGCCGGTACTTAGAGATGCAAAAATGAAGGAACAAAACTATTTAACCAGCCCCTGGAAACCCTCGGCTGGCAGATTCCAGCCACACCCAGCTCTAAGCAGAGCGTGCATCCTGCCTGAGAATATTCTGTTTTCTTTCATTCAACAAATGATTACTGAACTCCCACTGCTGAGCATGCAAACTGCCCTGAATCACTGATTTTTAGCTCCAAACACCCTAGCAGATCGAGAAGAAATAACCACGTGATGGTAGGAATGTCAAATCTCAGTTGCAGTCTTGATGGAAATGGTCCTTGCCCAGCCAAGGTCACCCTCGCCGGTGGGCGGAGCCGTCAGAACCGCCTTCACCATGGGATTTCAGAGGAGCAGGGAGCCCAGCTGCCCCCCACACACACCTGGACACACCTGCAGGCTGACATTCCAAATCCCTGCGGCAGGTATGGACTGAGGCCCCACCTCCAATGGAGGCTTGAGGCCCAGGCTTCCTCCCAGCCCACCCTCAAGAGAAGGGGGCCAGTGAGTCCCTACTTGGTTGTGGATGGGTCCTAGCCCTCACCCCTCATGTCAAGGACACAAGTCAGGACCTCAAGATGCAGTGAGCTTTGAGCCACTGCGCCAAGCTGGCTTCTTCCCGGAGGGCAGCTCTGGGGTGAGCCACGGGGTGGGGGCTGCAGGGTCACCCCGACAGGCGTCCCCCTCCCTGGTTATTCGCCCGGGTCTGTACCTGGAGCTGGAGTCACTGCCGCCGGGTGACTCTGGGTCGTCCGTGACATTAAAGAGCCCCGTCCAATTGTCCAGCTGGTCGCCACTCTGCCAACCAAACTGGAGGCCTCTGGCAAGAGAACGAGGCAGTCGGTACTCACGCTCAGGTGCTGGGGGAAGCCTGTCCACCAGAGAGCCACGTGCTGTCGTGTGCCCTGTGGCACATCGCCTGGATCACACACTCAGTGGGGACGATGACAATAAACCTTTGCAGGGTTCTCTGCTCATCTGCATCCCCTCATCGCACCTTTACCAGCAGAGCTGAGGTTTCCCATTGCACACACAGGGAAACTGAGGCTCAGCCAGGTCCAGGTCACCGTGCCCTCCTGCCTCCCAAGTGGTGGGTCCCTCAGTTCCCGCCTCTAGAGACCTACACCACAAGAGCCCCTAATCGCCACACTGTCCTCAGAGGCCAGACACCCTGCAAAGCTTTTCAGGAAACCTAGATTTCCAACACAGGACACGCCTCCTAGTTTAAGA
Source organism: Cnephaeus nilssonii (assembly GCF_951640355.1). Taxonomy (NCBI): domain Eukaryota; kingdom Metazoa; phylum Chordata; class Mammalia; order Chiroptera; family Vespertilionidae; genus Cnephaeus; species Cnephaeus nilssonii. The sequence continues at coordinate 82,060,722 of NC_137082.1, forward strand.
CGCTGGACTCAAAGCACAAGGTCCTCTCTGCTGCCTCCCCAAACCTGGCTGAAAGGATAGCAGAGGGATAAATAAGGACCTGGGCTTGGAGCCAGGGAGAGCAGGGGGCTAGGGACAACACTGGGGGAGATGAAAAGCAGGTGGGGAGCCCTGACTGTCCACAAGAAGCAAGTCTGGCCAAAACCAGTTTGGCTCAGTGGATAGAGCATTGGCCTGCGGACTGAGAGATCCCGGGTTCGATTCCGGTCTAGGGCATGTACCTTGGTTGCGGGCACATCCCCAGTAGGGGGTGTGCAGGAGGCAGCTGATCGATGTTTCTAGCTCTCTATCCCTCTCCTTTCCTCTCTGTAAAAAAATCAATAAAATATATTTTTTTAAAAAGAAAGAAATGGGCAAAGGACCTAAATAGACACTTTTCAAAAAAGAAGCAAGCCTGTTCCCCTTGCACAACTCGGGAAGCCGGGGTGGTTCCGTAGTGCCCTCACCCTCCCTTCACAACGCCCCTTGGACCGTTAGGACTGTGACACACCCTGGCTAAGACATCCCATAACACGCCAACCAGACGTTAATATTTATGTTCCCGCAAAGTGCTTCACTTCCACCGGGGAGCGGAGTCAGGCCTCGGAGAACAGACGGGGGGATGAGGGAAGCTGGGGAAGCGAGGGTGTGCGTGCTGCCTGTCAGGGTAAGTGTCTGAGCGGCAGTCCCCTGCTGCCATTTGGGAAGGTAGGAAGATAGTCACCCCCCCTCCCCAATAAAATGGCACTGTGCTCAGGTTTCCAAAAGATGCTAGAAATTCAGACTTCACTATCCCAAATTTCCCACTCATTCGAGCTTGAAACACGCTGCAGACCAAATACTCCTAGCAGCCTGGGACCCCCACCGGTGCCCCCCTCCTTATAGCATCTTGCTGGATCCTGACCTTAGTCCAAAGAGTGAGACAAAGTGGGCCTCACCCATCACAGATGAGGAAACTGAGGCAGACAGTGGGAAGTGGCCTCTCAGCCAGCTCGGGGCCTGGAACCCAGGAGTCCTGACTCCCAGTTCAGCTCTCTGGCTAGGAAAGTTCTGGCTCCCGTCCCACACAGCACCCCTTGGGGTCTCCCAGCTTGGCGGCTGGGTCAGTGACCTCAGCTGCCTCCTCATGCACCAGACGTGCCCACCATTGCAAAAGGCCCCCATAGAGGGAGCCGGGGTGGGAGCCTTCGGGAGCTCTGCCTGCACCACCCCGTTCCCTCCCACTCCACAAAGCGTACAATAGAAATGCAAACGACTGAGCTGCTACGATTACAAGGATAACCTTGAGTTTGGCTCCATTTGAAAAAAAATAATAATAAAAGAAGAAAATCATCCACAAAACATCAGTACTTACCTTTCCTGGGGGGGTAACCTATTGCATTACTCATTTGTATCCTCTCTCCCCTGGTCCAAGAAGGGAGCGCAGCTTCATCACCCCTCTGACTTTAGGGCCATGTGGAGTGTTGGGGCTGAAAGAAGCCCTGCTAGGCCATTCTAACAGAAGCAGGAGGGCCTTCCAGCCTGGGGAGGGCTGGTGGAGGGCTGCGTGGACGTGGTGAGACCACAGCTGAGCAGAAAGTTCCTCAGGCCCAGGAAGCCCCTCTGCTGTGGTGGCTTGGGGGTACTCCCCTAGGTCTCCCCTTAAATGGACAGCAGGACCCAGAGAGACTAATGCTTCGGGACCTCAGGAGGCTAGACCCAGGGCTCTAGAAGCCTCCTGAGAGCAGTGAGCAGATTGGCTGAGGCTGGGGTGGCCTGGGGAGTCCCCCCAATCTTTGTTCCTTAGGAGCCTCCATGACCTTCACATGACCCTGAGGGGGGTGAGGTGGAGGGAAGGCTCCTCAACAATGACGGACTAAATTTCCCACCAGCTGGTGGCTAAGGTTTAGTCTTTTTCTTCATCAAAAGAAAATGAGGCAATGAGCCATTTCTTTCAAACCGAGCTTGCGGAATGAAATGCATAAACACGCTTCTATTATTAATCAGCAAATCACTTGCATTGTACCTCACAGCTGACTGAGGGTATCTTGGCTTCATCCATTCGTGCTATTTTTATTTTATTATATGTGTATACATATCAAATATTTATTTTGTTGTATTATTCTAAACTTATCGCACAGCCATGCCAGGCTGAGGGCTGGGGTTCCACAGTGAGCAAACTAACAAGAGCCCTGCCCCCGTGACGCTCAATTGCTCCTAGAGGGAGACAGATGTAGCAATTACGAACTAAGAGGCGACACGATGTGTAATGGGTCCGACGGTGGAAATGCTGCGGAAAAAAGAAAAGGGCGGCAAAGGGGACAGGTGTTTGGGGTGAGTAAGGGGTGCTACTCCACATGGGGTGGGCTTCTTCCTGAGAAGGTGCGTCTGAGCAGGACACGAAGTGGGTGGTGCGCCCCGGGGGAGGATAATCTGTTGCAATGGCCCTGGGCGAGCGTGTGCGGCTTATTCTGGGGCTGGCAAGGTGCTGCGGCTGCGTGAGTCAGGGGCAGCTGGCAGGTGATGTGGCATCAGTTCAGAGAAGCAGCGCCCCCTTCCTGTGGTCCCTCAAAGCCATCTAGGAGGGAGGTGGGCCCCATCTGCTGAGGAGCACCCGGGAGTCTAGTGCTGGGCCCTTCCTGGGGCGCCCAGATTGCTCTCCTCTGCCTCCCACAGTGCTCTGCCTTCCCCAGGCCACACAAGGGGCGGGTGGGTGGTCAGGGGACACCTGGCAGAGGAGGTGCTGGGACCTGCCCACCCAGGTCAGAGCGGAAAGGCCCGCCAGCTGGGACACCTTCCCAGCGGGATGAATGGGCACAATGACCAGTTCCACGTGCCCCCGCACGTCCTGGCTCCTGACTCACTGGTGACTCATGATTTCCCTGTGAAGCATCAGAGGCTAACATTCCCCCCAGAAGAACCTCAGGGGGAAAGGGAAGTGGGTTCATCCCCAGGGTTCGCCCATGGGGCCCTTCATTTGGGCAACAGAGAGGATGCCGAGTGAGGGCCTCCTGAGGAAGAAGAGGAACGGCTACTCCTCAGGCGGGTCCCCAGGCTCTCCATGCCCAGAGGGGAGAGGAGGAGGGGCAGAGCACGTGGCAGGCCTGTCGATGGGAGGGTCTACAGGCAGCAGAGGGCTGGCTTCTTCGAGAGTCCCCGGCCTGCGACCAGGGTGCTGGTGAGCAGACGAAGCCGCCCCACTCCGGTTCTAAGGCCTGTGGCTACTAGTAAGTGGCTGGGGCAGGGCCCCGGGGGAGTCCAGAGCTGGCAGTGTCAGGGGGGGCAGGGAGGGTGCACATGGGGGCACACAGCCAGGGGAAGGGTCCAGAGGGAGAAACTGGACAAGCTCCAGGCACAGCTCTGGGACCACCTCACCACCCGCTGCCCCTGCACCCCAGAGGAACCGGGGCCCCTCCCCCCAGGCCAACCTCCAAACAGTCCAGCTGCCTGGCCTGACATCCCAGACCTGCAGTGCCTGCCCAACCTCCCCTGGGGGCCAGAGTCACACGCGTGGGCACCCAGACCATCCACTAATGCCAGGCCCCTTCCAGCTACTCTTTGTTAAATAGTTAGTCAACATCGATTTCAAGGAGGCGCACACACCAGCCTTCCAGCTCTCCTCGGCGCTCGGGCCCGAACTGTGATGTTACCTGGCAACTCACCACCCTGATTACTGTCTCCTCTGAAACCTACAAGATGTATAGTCTACGCCACACAATTATGAATGTATTTGAACTGTCTGACGTATTTTTCATATTTGTCTCTTTCAGTGTTCTGGAAGTTCCTCAAAGACATGAATCACAGCTAATAATTCTTTAGTAGCATTCCCTCTTCCCGGACACAAAGCTGATTGCTCCTTGATGTTTAGAGAAAAGCTTTGGGACTCCCTTTGTACGCATCCATTCATTCAACAATTAATGCCAGGCACTGTGCTAGGTCCTGGGAATTCAGGGATGAATACAACATCTCTTACAAGGGCCTTACAAGCTGTGTGACCTTATACAAGTTACTCACCCTCTCTGAGTATTAAATGAGGATGATCATATCTGTTTAACAGGACTATGGTGAGGATTAAATGAAATAATCCTCATTCAGGATTATCTGCTTAGGTCAGAGCCTGGCTCATAATCTCTTATTGAATGTTAATAATTAATATTTTTACCTGATGAATCCATCACCTGTATGTGTGGGGGGGGGCGTGGGGAGGGGAATCCCTACACATAAGATTAAGGGCTAAATTAGAGAATTACTGGGTGAGAGATTATTAGATGAGAAGTGAATGGGACTGGATAAGTCAAAGAGGAGAAGCCAGATCCTCTAAGAGGTAAACATTTCCAGAAAGCACAAATGTCAAAAAGAAAAAGACTAGAAAGAAATGGGCAAAGGAATAGAGTGAGAGGGCAGCACTGTGTCCCTGGGAGACACTGGGGAAGGGACCAGAAGCTACTATCTACCACTAGAGCAGGCTGGGCACACAGCAGGCCCGGGTCAGGACTAGAGTGAGCAAGCAAGGCTCCCAGGGTACAAAGGAGGGCGGCCCCATCTCAGACTCATTGCGAGCATGTCAAACATCCGTCAAACATCCGTTTGACATGCTTGTCAGGATCAGCACCCAAGAGGGAGCCTCCTTCAATTTTGTCCCCTTGGTGCCTTGCTGCCTCCCCCTCGTCCCAGCCCTGCAGTAGGTACTCGGTAAAAGCTTGCTCTGACCAGCACAACTGTTGTTCGGACAGCACAGGACACACCCCAGGTGGCTGTCAGCTCAGCTCCTTCCTCCATTCTAGGGCACCCTCCCCTCCGGACCCACCCCTGCATCCATCCTCCGTCCCATGGTCCCCATCGCCGGGGCTGTGCCTGTTCCTCCGGGCCCTGGGACCGAAGTCTCTGTCCCTGGTGAGGGGGCATTGGCTTGGCGATGACAGCACTTTGAATACATACTTTGGACACAGCACCAAGTCAGGTTGTACTTTTCCTTGACCCAGTTTCTTAACCTCAAGTCTCAGGCCGGCACCAGCCGCACGCAGGCAGCCCAGATCGGCGCCCGGGAGGCGCAAGAGAGGAAGGTGAGGGGAGACAGCACACCGCACCCGAGAGTCCGCTCTGCAAAGGCGGACAAACGCCCAGCTCAGCTCGTGGCCTGTGCAGCCACACAGAAAGCAAGAGGGCAGCGCTGTGGGGAGGTGCTGAGTCCGGGCAGCACAGCACTAGGAAGCCCGAGCCCGAAGGACACTGTGGGCTGGGAACCGGAGGAGAAGCAGGATTGGACTGGCAGAGAGGCGGCTGGGAAGGCACGCAGTGGGGACACTGGGTGGGTAAAGGCACCGCCTCAGGACAGCCGTGCTGTGGGTCCGAGACCCCTGGCTGACAGCAGCAATGCTCTCCTTAAAGAGTGGGGCTCAGGCCCAGACTGAGCCCAGGAGTGAGACTTGTGTTTGGGGAGGAGGAGGGGATGAGGCACTTCCATTTCCCGCAACATGGCAGATGGAAAAAGCCTCGGTGGCAGGTGCCACTTCCTCACCTGCCCGGGTGCAAGGAGCTCTCTGGCCCCTCTGGGAACCTGGGAATCGTGTCTCAGGGCAGGAGAGTCAACTGGGCCAAGGTCACACCCTCTTCCAGAGGCAGCCCACATCCAGGGACTAAAAACTCAATACAGAGGCATGAAGACCCGGCTGCGGGGCTCCCTATGGGGTGGCCAGGGCCTTCGCGGGGACCGCACGTGGCTCAGTTTCTCCCTCGGCTCAGCCTCCCTCTTCAGGTGTAGATTCAAGAACACATCTTACTCAGCATGCTGCTCGCGTCTCTGGTTGAGGGTCAGCTTTCCAGGAACCCCCCTCTGCAACATCCCCACTAAAACACTGACAGAACGATTAAAGTGTGTATCGATGCCTTCCTAAACGGATGAATAATCTGGCAAGGAAGGAAGTAGTAGATGAGTTCTAAGCCAGTAGCTGCCTTAGGGATCTGCCAATCCCCATAATTCATGCCTTCCTTTTAAAGGCCATTATATTATTATAACAAGCAAGTACTAACCCAATGGAAGCTGTCTCACTATATTATATTAGACAAAACGTCTCAAAGCATTACTAGAAATAAAGTCACTATATTATAATAAAAGATTCAGCTCATTAGGAAGACGATAGATCTAAACTAGTATGCATCTAATCATATCACTCCAATCTGCACAACGTAAAAGCTGATAGGAGAAACTGATAAATCCACTATCACGGAGGAAGATTCCATCACACATCTTTTAAAAATTGATAGATCAAGCAGAACGAACAGAAAACATCAATAAGGATACAGAAGAATCACATTTTTAAAGTATATACAAAATAGTTACAAAAATCAACCACCTACTAGACCACAAAGCAAATCTCAATAAATTTTCAAGGATCAACATTATAAATACCATGTTGTCCTACTACAATGCATTTGGGTTAAAAATTCAAAAAGATAAGTAAAGCCCTAGCCAATTTGGCTCAGTGGGTAGAGCGTGGGTCTGCAGACCAAAGGGTCTCGGGTTTGATGCTGGTCAAGAGTATGAACCTTGGTTGCAGGCTCCTCCCAGGCCTGATCCCTGGTCAGGGCTCATGCAGGAGACAACCAATTGATGTGTTTCTCTCACATTGATGTTTCTCTCTGTCTTCCCCTCTCCCTTCCACTCTCTCTCTAAAAAAAAAAAAAGATCAATGGAAAAATATCCTTGAGTGAGGATTAACAACAACAAAAAGATAAGTAAAAAAAGGAAGTATTTGGAAATTTTAGAGCATTTCTAAACTTATGAGTGAGAAAATGATAATAGAAATTAGAAAATACTTAAAATTCAAAATAATGAAAGTACTTCTTGTAGTTATTATGTGTATGACCTTGAACAATTACTTAGCCTCACTGTGCCTTAGTTTCCTCACCTATAAAATGAGAACAGTAATAGTATCTATTACTTGTTAGAATTCACTTGGACCAGGACCTGGCATGTAGTAATGCAATATAATTCTGAGTTGTTATCATCATCATCATCACCTCAAAGTTGAATGGCAATAACTAGAGAACTATTTAGAGGAAATCGCATAACCTTACAAATTTACATTAGAAAATAACAAAGACTGAAAATTAGAGAGATAAGCATCCAACTTAAGAAGTCAGAAAGAGAACCTGGCTCAGGGTCAGGGTGGCTCGATGAAGTACTAACCAATGGTGAGGCCAAGTGCAGCCGTGTGGGTAGGGCCACACATGGGAGAGGTGAGAGGAGGCGGTGCCACATCTCTGCGCCTCTGCTGCCTCCTCCTTTAGTTCTGGATGTGCCCTACCCCAATCTTATCCTTCCCTCAAGGACCCACTCAGGTTCCACCTCCTCCAGGAAGCCTACCCTGACTACTTCAGTGCAGCGGTGCCTCCCTCCTCAGACATTTCAACACTTGCTCCATAGCTGTCTCGTGTGGTCATTTTGTTTCCCCAAACAGAATTCAACCCCCCTGAACACCAGGACCACATCGTCCTGGCGCCCTTCCAGAATCAGGCACACATAGGCTTTGCTTGCTCGATTGGATTAACCAGGTCCCTGGAGTAAGGCCAGGGGAGGTGGCGTCTGAGACGTAGGGGCCCAGGGTCTCTGTGTGAGGGAGGATGAGAACAACTGGAATGCCCACTGAACCCCGAGCAGCTAGCCCATCCACCCAGGACCAGGGAGGGCTTGCTGGAGCAAGCAGTGGCAGCTGAGTTGGCATTTGCCACGGTCACTGATATTCTCCCACTTTTGGTAAGGCAGCAGGGATGCCTGCAGCCCCTTCGGTTCTGGGTTCTGGGTAGGTGCCAGCAGGGGGCAGGAACCCAGAGCCACCCTGCTGAGGAACAAGTGCAGCAGGGGGCGGGCTGCAGCAGGCTATGTGCCCACCCCCCCCCCCCCCCCCGTCCTTGAATACGGACATGGTTAGGGGGAGGAAAGCAGGCCCAATGGGCTCCAACAAGCCAGGACATTCTCGGGAAATGTCCTTTAAAGCCACAGCACCATGCCCCTCCACCGCCTCCCACCAGGAAGAACACTGCCTCGGACAGGCCGGAGCAGTGGCCGTCTGGAAGCAAATGTCCAGACAAGGGACCTCCCAGGCCCAGCCCTGGGACAGGGAAGGAGGTGGCTGGCTTTCCTACCCGCACCAGGGTCTCCGCAGCACCCTCGCTCTCCCGCTCCCACGCGCGCGCGGCCCAGAATGGGGGGCACAAATGATGCAAGAGAACAACTGTTGTATTACTTGGAAGTTTAGGGAAGAAATGGGATGTTTACATCGCGAGGGAGGCGTTTTGTTTTCTCTCAGCCTGGGGGAGGGGCAGTGAGCGTGGGGAGACACTGGCAGGAAAGGAGAAACCTCCCGCAGAAAGGCGAGGTGAGCTCTTTGCGAAAGAGGTTCTGGGAGGGGCTGGTCCATGGGCCCTGAAACCAGGCGGAGCAACTAACCCTAAGCTTTCCTCCTCGGCGGGCAGGGCAGAGCGGGCGGAGGAACCGAGGCTGGGCCTCAGTCTCCGAGACAAGTCCCACTGCTCTTTCCCTTAATGGAGTTTGCTGGTGGAAGGGGGGGGTGGGGGGTCGGGGGGAGGATGCAGAGCCCTAGGAAGGGAGAGTTAACTCCTGGGGCAGGTGTGACCTTCTGCGGAAGGATGAGAAAGGCCCATCTGTTTCCGAAGGGTCAGGCTGTGGGTTTCACAGATCCAGAGGTTTTTAAGTTCACCCTCCCTGCCGCATCGCATCAGCCCACTCTCACCCGACGCTCCTGGGGGAGGGAGGGATATGCTTCTCTCCCGAGGGTCCTCACCAGTTCAGGGCTCGCCAGGGAATCCACTCCGGTTTTGAGCCTCCCTCTCCCGGGAGCCCCCCCCTCCAACCACATGGCATGGCACTGTAGATTTGGGGGACACCCATCTGGCCCCTGCGGCCGCTCAGGACAGTCAAATGGATTTACTGTCAGCGTGGCCACGCCGAATTCTAACCTGTCCCCCCATTCCTCACAACAGAACAAAGTTGCTGAGCCCCTCGGGCCGCGCTGGGCAGGCGCTCTCTTCTGGCTGGGAGGAGAGAGGCGCTCGGGAGCACCACCGCGGCCCAAACCTAAGGTAACGCGGAGGTGCCCAGGGCTAAGCGCAAACCCCACGGCCACCCACCCCCGGACGCCCGGCTGGACGCCGCAGACGCCACCTGGGCTCGCCCGCGGGCTCCACGCACTCCCACCCGCGCGCGTACTTTCTCACCTCTTGATGTAGTTCCTGCCATACAAGATCTGTTGCAGCAAAGTCACCAAGGCGAAGGCGCAGATGAAGATGAAGAGCAAAGTTCGGTTCCCCAGCAAATCCCTGCTCACCGAGGGGTCTGCGTAGCGCATCCTGGCGGCCGCTCGCGCGCGGCGGGGCGTGGCAGGCCCTGGCGCCGGGGGTCCCCGCAATCACGCGCGGGGCCCGGGGGCGGGGGGTGCACAGGACCGACTAGGCAGCCAGGCGGATGAGGACTTCTTGGGGCAAAGTTTCCGGCTGGCGTAGCGGGCATAGGGGGCAACCGAGCATCGCCAGCACCGGGGCAGCGGGCAGGGCAGCGCTGGCTGCAGGGAGCTCGGCGGCGCCCGGGCCTTCCCTCCACTGCCTTCACCTCCACGCGCCGGTGCCCGGCATCTGCCGATTTCCCGGCGAGGGGCAGCTCCTGGTGCCCCGGGCGCAGGACGGCCCCGCCCGCGGAGGTGGCGGCCAATGAGGAGCGGGGCCCGGGCGCCGTCCGCCCGTGCGGCTCGGAGCGCGGCGCACCGCCCCCTCTGGTCGGGCCGGATCGCGGTTACCGTGCGCGGTGCCCGGCTCGGGAGGGCCAGGTCCGATCCCCGCAGCGAGGGAGCGCGAAGGTTGGCCTTCGGTCCTGCGGGTGGGGAAGTGGGGGACAGGACGCCCGGACAGTCTGGCTGTCGGGCGGTGCAGAGGGGGAGGGGGAGCCGGGTTTGAATAGTAGAATTAAAAAAAAAAAAAAAAAAAAACGGGGCAGGAAAGGAAAGGGAGGCCGAGCTGCGGCGCTGGGCTCGCTGGAGGGGAACATTTGCATGCGGCGCGCCGGGCCCTGAGTCACCGCGCGGCCCCGGCCTCGCGCTCTCGGGGAGATTTCTCCGGAGGATGCGGAGCAAGGTCAGCCGGGCGGCCCTTCAAGGACGCGCGCGGCTCCTGCATGCTGATGGCCCCCGGCGCCCAGCTCCTGCGAGGAGGAAATCCAGGGGGCACTCGCCTCCTCTCCCTCCCGACTGCAGCTCTTGGCTGTTCATCAAAGACCTTGTTGTCACCGAGACACTGGGACCTTGTCTCGTCGCTGGAACCACTCGTAAATCTTAGGTCAGGCGGCTGGCCGCCTTCGAGTACCACAGTCCCCAAAGCGTTGGGCAGTCCCTAAGTAGAAAGGTTTGTACTTCAAGAGTGCACACCAGGGAAAATACACACCAATGCGATGTCAAGACGTGCCTCTTCAGAAATCCTAACCCCTGAATGCGCTCCCCTCTCCTCCCACGGCCTCCTCCCCACCCCGCCCCACGCAAGCGACAGCCCTGTCATCCCGACACGCAGCCTCCCCCGCGCCTGGGGGTCACGTGCCCGCGGGGCGTCGCCACTGAGCCCTGGCTGGAAGATTCTAGAGCGCCCCTTCCCAGAGCCTCTGGGGAGAGGGAGGGTGTTCTAGAGTCAGGTCAGGGATTCAACTCTGAGAGCATCAAGAAAAAGAACTTTGGTGGAGAAGTGCCCAGACTCCAATGCTCTGGCCTTGGCATTTAATAGTTTCCTCTTTTTTAAAAAAATATGTGTGCTTTTATTGACTTCAGAGGGGGAGAGGGGGAGAGGGGGAGAGGGGGAGAGAGAGAGAGAGAGAAACATCAATGATGAGAATCATTAATGGGCTGCTCCTGCACATCACACACTGGGGAGGGAGCCTGCAACCCAGGCATGTGCCCTGACCAGGAATCAAATGGTGATCTCCTGGTTCATAGGTCAATGCTCAACCACTGAGCCTCGCTGGCCGGGCCAGATAGAGTTTTTAACTAAAAAAATAAGACATAAACATTTATATGGTCCATTATTATAATAAACCTGATATTTGTTTGTGTCACAACAAATATCAAAAAGTGCTTGCTTTTGCATGTATTAGTTCATTAGCGCCTCCTAGCCTCTGGCTGACCCCATTTTACAGTGGAAAGGATCAGGGCTCTAGCTGCCCCAAGTAGCTCTCCTACCAAGAAGTCTTTGGAGTCAGAGATGTGGCTCTTTCTCCCACGCACACAGGCAGGGCTGGCTCCCTGGGGGAGGGACCAGTGCCTACTCTTCACCCCACTCTTGGTTTAATGGTCCACTCTTGCTGTCTTCCAATTCATGATAAGTTTTTTGAACAAGGAGGCCCTCACTTCACTTTGCCCTGGGCGACACAAATTAAGTGGCAGGTCCCACACACAGGTCCCGGTTGGCAGAGTTCCCATTTTTTACCCAGCTGGCCCTCACCTGCAGAGTTCACGAGTACCATCATCATCTCTCCAGGCAAGGTACCCTTGTTTCTTTATTTTCCTCCTTATTCTCCACCCTCATCAGGTACCCACAGCTGTGTTTTCATAAGCTGAACACACCCAGGTAACCAGGACAAAGACCAAGAAACAAAAACATTATCAGCCCCCTGCCCCAAACTCCCTCCTTTCTTCTTCTAGTTACCATGGACTCAATGGTAACTACTATTTGCCTTCTAGCTCCAAAGATCAGTGCTTCCCGTTCCTGTACTTTATACAAATGGCATCGTGCATTATATATACTTTCATATCTGACTTTTGTTCACCACCCATTGTGAGATTCATGCACATGTGGTGTGTGACAGGCAGAGTTTTCTAGGAATGCCCCCCAGATTCCATCAGCCTCTCTTGTACACACACCTTCTCGAACATTAGTCCATCGGACATTCATCTAGGTGCTGCTGTAACGTCCTTTTGCAGATGTAATTAAGGCTCAGTGTTTGAGGAGATTGTTCTCAATGGACCTGATCACATGAGCCCATGGCTTTTCTGGGAGAAAGAGATTCGAAGTATGAGAGGGATGAACACAAGGGAAGTTCTACATTGTTGGCTTCAAAGACAGAGGGGTCTACACGGCAAGAGATGCTGCTGGCCTCCAAGAGCCTAGACAGGCCCCTGGCCCACAGCCAGCAAGGAAATGAGAGCCAGTCCTCCAATCACAAAAGACCCTGAATTCTGCCAACAACCTGGATGAGCTTGGAAGAGGATTGTGGATGGAAAAGGGCCACATACTAACCCCGGCAAGCTCAGAGGAGGCCTGCGTGGGGGCCTTACAGACTCAGAGACCGAAAGGAACCACATAGGATGGTCTGAACATAGAGATTCCTAACTGAAAGTGAGCCACGGCACAGTCACATCCTAGGCCTGCTACTTCCCTGACAAAAATAAATCTTTATTTTTTAAGTGACCCTGTCTATTGTCTTTTTGCACCTAAGAATGTCAGAGTAATTTCCTCTTCCAGAACGCTCAGGGTACACCCTCCACACCAGAGAGGCCACAGGACCCCTCCTTGTTATCTTGTTCCCCCAAATACCATCTCTATGTGCTGTAAATATTGTTAACTATCCTATACCCACCAATGTAAGAGAAATATTTATCTCTTCGTTTTACTCTACCACCAATGGATTTCATGTATCCCCCCCTTACATCTCCTTCTTTGATTCTAATATATAAAATAAGCTGTAAAACGGCCATTCTCTGGAGCATTTTGTTTCCTGGCAATTGACTCAAATAAAACTCATAAAAAATTCTCTACAGGTTTGGACTTTCATACTTTGATAGGATCCTGAGATCCAGCCACCCACACCTTAACTTCATCCCATGAGGCCCTCAGCAGAGAACCTAGCTACATCGTGCCCAGATTTAAGGCCTACACACCTGTGAGCTGGACAATGTGTTTTATTGTCAGCCCTAATTTTGTCGTTTGTAGTCTGTGGTCATTTGTTTCATAGAGATAGAACACTAGCCTATGTGTTACAGTTTAGATAGTGTATAGATACAGTTAGAGTATGTTCCATCTTATTGCTGCATAGCATGCCACTGCACATAACTTCTTCACCCATTCTTCTGTTCATGGACACTTGGGTAGTTCCTGTCATGAACTTCCAGTGCATGTCTTTTGCTGGGTATTGGTATTTAGAAGTGAAATTTCTGGGTCATAGAATGTGCGGATGTTCAGCTTTAGTGACTACTACCAAACAGTTTTCCAAAATATAAGTTATTTTTCCAGACTTACCGTGACCTAATTGGAACTGGTTCCCACCCTCACCAGCACGATCATTAACTGGCTAGTCTCATCGCAAAAAGCCCACTGAGCCACGAGCCAAAATAGCCCAGGGAAAGTAACAGCTCTGAACCCTGGCACTGACCCTCCTCCACGGCCAGGTCAACCACAGGAGTTGGCGGTGAAGAAGACGGACGCTGACATTCGCGCAGTCAGAACCTCGCGGCAGTCTGCAGGGTGGGGTGGATTTGGATCACTTGCTTCTCTGCAAACGATCAGCACTGTCCAGTGCACCTCTGCTGACGCTGCCCTTCTAATCCTGAGGGTGTTTTAAATCTGTCTTCACAGCAAGTCAAAGAAGCATCTTACTCAACATGCACACAAACACCAGCATCCGGGGTGGGTCAGACCCCAAGATCTTGAAACATGGAGGTCTGTCGTCCCCGTTGTTGCTGTTCACATGGATCTGGTTCCATTTCAAGCCGAAAGCATATCCTGATTGTAGAACTGCAGCAAACACTCAGCAAGCCTTGCAAACAAAAGGAGTAAACACATGCCTAAGTGATCGCAACACCAGAGTCAGCGAACACCATTTTTACACCCTAATTGCCAGGAGTGGGGACAGCTGCGCCATTGTTTCAAACACACACTCGCACACAATTAAGCCAAGAACACATGTCGACACTGGCACAAGCTGCTCAATTGCTGATAACTGATGGGCATTGCTCACGCTGTGCGCACTGTCTCCGATATAAAATGGAAAGACTTCTTTTTAACCGAGACCTCCGAGGTTTCTGCTGGTTGAAGAAAGCCAGGTTTTGTGTCAGATGGCCAGATTATGCAAGTGACAGCCCACCCACGTATTCAAGGAGTTTGTGATAAGTACATCCTGCTGTTCTTGTGCCTCTTTATATTTGCGTTAACAAGGCAAGCTTCAAGAGGCTGACTTCTGGGGTGGGGACGCTTTGCCTGTGATGAGGGGGTTTGCAGCCACTAAACAGAAATGCCCCTTGACAACCCCATAATCCAGAGAGCCAGGGTTTGCCATGGCCTGGTCAACTGCAGACACTGGACTCTACTTCATCAGCCTTGTGTTCAATAAGTTATTATTACCGAGTAGAACTGTAATTTAAACCCTTGTTCCGTTGCCTTACGAAGTACCAATTGTGTTCTGAATAACATTAAATAATCTTGAACATGGATATGAAGTCACCTTTGGCCTGCACGTCTCCAACCTGAGAAATATCCTCCTCTGTTTTTTCCTCCTTTCTATATATTTACTTATTTATTTTTAATTTTCTTTTTCTGTTTTTATTTCATTTTTCAATTATAGTTGACATTCAATATTATTTTATATTAGTTTCACATCCTCCTCTGTCTTAGCAACACCTCCCAAATATTCTTCTCCTGCATTTGCCCCAATCGATCCAGTTTGTTTCAAAGGGTAAAGATATTATTATTATTATTAATCCCTAATGGTATATGCATCCAATGGTTTATGCATCCAATCTTTTTGCAGTGCAGAAAGATGCATGCCCACCATGGGTATGTCAGACTCCCACAGGTAGCCAGCAACAGCAACACTTTATAATAATGTCACTCGGAACACATTTAGATGACATGGTGGCCAAAATGGACCTGGAGTCTCCTTCGCTCACTGTCAAGGCCGAGCCCTGAGTTAGAAACACTGGGATCAGGTTCTGCCCTTCGAGGAAAAACACTGACAAATTCAACCGAGAGAATGTTTGTCATTTCTGACCCAGTGCCAGCCCTAGACATGTTCAGGTGGTGGCCTGTACAATGCTAGGATTTCAAAAGAATGCCCTATAAACACAGCTGCTCAGAAATGCTTACTGCTCCCTGCGTACCTGAGAAGGGAGAGGGGAGGAGGGTTCCACTATGACCATCCCCGTCTAAAGCACCAGGGGAGGTTCCCAGTGCTAGGGCCACGGCCACAGCCAAGCATGTGTCATCTCACCAAAAGGACCTGCCCTCCCAGGTTCTAAATAAAAGCTCCCGGCGTTCGGTAGACGTGGTGGGGGTGTCAACTGAGGGGTTATGTGCCAAGGAGACGAGGACCAGCAAGCCATCGTCTATGCACTTCAAGGAGTTTGCAGCGCAGTGAAGAAGGCAGGCAGACAATACCCTATAGCGGGGTAAGTATTCCCAAGTCTAACCCAAATTAGGGGCGGGGAGGTGGGCAGAATGGTAAGGAGGGTGACCTGAATTGTGATGGGTAAGGACAGCCAGCCGGGTGAAGGAGTGGGGTGAGGTGTGCTGGGCAGAGGGGGAAATGTGGGCAATGGTTATCAGGGGAAGGCATAGCATAGTCAGCTCAGCGTGGCCAGAGAGAGGCGGCTGGGTGGGCGGGCAGGCGCCCGGAGCATGGGGAGCTGGGACTTTATCCAGGGATCCATTCCTTGCAAGATGTTAAGTTGGGAAACGATATGATCAGATGTGCATTTTAGAGAAATCAGTCTGCAGGCTGGTAGGGAAGAGTGAGGGAGAAAAGACGGAAAAGGCATGGATGTGACGGTTTATCTTTCTTTTCCCTGAGAGATCTGACCCCTCCCTGCTGCCACAGCCTCCCACCCCACTGGGGTCTCATTATGGTACCAACAACCTGAGAGTGAACTCCCTGCCTCCT
Organism: Cnephaeus nilssonii; assembly: GCF_951640355.1. NCBI lineage: Eukaryota > Metazoa > Chordata > Mammalia > Chiroptera > Vespertilionidae > Cnephaeus > Cnephaeus nilssonii. Next base: position 82,076,644 of record NC_137082.1, read on the forward strand.
TCCAGGGGAGAGGCCAGGAGGGCAGGCCGAGGGTCACTGCCTTACGAAACCTGGCGCCGTGGTAAGTGCTTCGGCACCCAGTCCGTTTGCTATTCATGGAAATCCCGTGAAACATGGCCACCCAGGGCCGGCCCCCTGAGCACTGGTGGCCTCGGGGCTTGTCTCTGGCTCACTTTTTTTGCGAGTGGGTACCTGAGAAGAGAGAGGGGATGAGTGTCCCACTATGATCTGGGGTTCCCCCTGCTCCACAGGTTCCTGGTGCAAAAACACCGTTTTCCCCCTCCCTTTGGAAACCCTGCTGCTGGGAAAGCTTCCGATAGCTTGCATGTGTATTCTGGTATTCCCTATGAGGAGCAATTTAACTGAAGCCTCTCCCCTCTGTGCCCGCACGAAAGGTCATGTCCCTAAGAACTGCACCCCGTGCACCATAAGGAACCCCACGGGCGACCATCCCCGTAACCTCACCCTCACCCATCTTCAGTGCGATCTAATGGGGAGGGGTTTTCTAGAGGAACCCATACCTGATGCTAAAATAGACATTAATGGAAACAGGATTAAAGAAAATGTCTTGTCATCCAACCATGTCAGTACTTATGCACACAAAATAAGAGGATTGGTGTATTCTGCCTGAACACCCTAAAAACAGATCATCGGCCACAGTGTGGTCACCAAGATGCCAGCCTAGCTTGCTATGTTGTGGGTTTGCCCAAACTGTCATTACTGACAGGTCAGGTAGGCAGTGCCGTACCCCCGAGACCAGCAAGCTTTTCTGGAAAGGGCCAGACAGTAAATTCTGCCGGCTTTGGGGGCATACGGTGTCTGCTGCATAGGACTCTGATGTTGCAGTGAAAGTACACATCATACAGAAACGAATGGGCGTGAGCAGAATTGGCCCACACGATGTGATGCACAGAGCCCCGTGCAAAAAGTCCTACCCACTGACCTAAACAGTCCCAGGAAAAGGCATTCCCATGTTCAGGCATTATGTCTGCAAAGGCCTAGTAAACCGTAACATGGTAATCCATTATCCACTGTCAGTGTGTTAGCACAGATCCTTCATCTTTGAGGTGCAGCCTGGAGATCACGGGATGATGTTCCCACCCATGAAGTGCCCTCCATGTTTGACCAGCTGTCTCACCATACATGCCCCTGGCCACCAGGGACTACTGAGCATAAGTATGGGTTGTGTTCCTTGTGTCCTGAAGATCAGTGTGTCAATTAAAATCTTTTGACTAAAGTAACAGGAGCTGTAGAGAAACTTATTTTCCCACATATCAGAAAAACTAGAGGGAGGGTGGGTCCCACAATTGGCTAACCAGTATTTCTAGAACCCTGGTTCTTTCCATTCTCTGCTCTGCCATCTAAAGTATAGGCTTCTGGCCCTAGCCGGTTTGGCTCAGTGGATAGAGCGTCGGCCTGTGGACTGAAAGATCCTGGGTTCGATTCTGGTCAAGGGCACATGCCTGGGTTGCAGGTTCAACCCCAGTGGGGGCCGTGCAGGAGGCAGCCAATCAGTGATTCTCTCTCATCACTGATGTTTCTATCTCTCTCTCCCTCTCCATTCCTCTCTGAAATAAATAAAATATATTTTAAAAATAAATAAATAAAGTATAAGCTTCTGCCCTGGCCGGGTGGCTCAGTTGGTGAGAGCATCGTCCCATATACTGAAAGGTTGTGGGTTCAATTCCCAGTCAGGGCATATGCCCAGGTTGCAGGCTCGATCCCCAGTAGGGGCATGCAGGAGGCAGCTGATTAATGATTCTCTCTCATCATTGATGTTCCTATCTCCCTCTCCCTCTCTCTTCCTTTCTGAAATCAATAAAAATAAATAAATAATAAAAGAGCAGCCCTTTTTCCCACGCATTTACCCTTTCCTCTTTTTAACGGAGCACGGATGCTGTGATAGAGTAGTGCTGATGACAGAAATGAGGGAGTGAGGACATGTGCCCTTCAGCACCCCAGAAACATTTCAGAACCATGTACAGGGTCACCATGGCCCTGTCCTCTGCCCGTCCCCCCAAATGCAAGCGCACGCACACATCCCCCCCCCACACACACACACACATACCAAGCTCATTAAGAAGCCAGGCAACAGGTCAGCCAACTTACAAGTGTGGAAATAGATGGTTTGTTGTCTGAAAGCCTGTTTGGCTGCACAGGCTGTGGCAGGCTGGAGAGAGCGGCTGACAGTGCCCTGAGTGGGGGCGGTCCTGCAGAATGCAGGGAGATGCAGGACCGGGAGTGAAGAGGGGACCTGCTTTAGGACACAGCATTGTGAGCTCGGGAGAGACCTCGAACTCACTGCTGTCCTCACAGGCACCCTGCACCATACAATACTCTCGCTTAAAGTAGGAGTCTGTGAAGGTTAGACATAAAAATGTAAGAGCATTTTGTAAACTATAAAGTTATCCATGTCGAAGGTAAACAGCATGATTTACTATGGCCTGACATAGAAGGAGTGATTTCACAAATGGTGAGTCTCAACAAGTTTATGTTGGTGGTCGGGCGTCCCGTCAGCGCTTGGCTACTCCACGTGCCCGGGGCTGACTCTCCAGCATCCCCACAGAAGCCAGACCAGGATCTGCCCACCTCACTGTCCTCCCACCAAACTCTCTCATCTCCTTAATACACCTTCAGGAAGTCTGACATTCAGGAAGTCTACAGCTGACCTTCAGGAAGTCTGAAGGTTAACTGTCCGAAGGTTGCCTGTGAGCCTAAAGCTAACCAAGGAACTATGAAACACTGGAAAGAGCACAGCCCTACAAGTCAGAAACCTAATTCCAGGTCTGGCTCTGCCGCTAACTGGCCTTCTGAATTCAGGCCTGATTAACCTATTGGCAACCTTGGACTTTTAGCCTATAAAATAAAGAGGGATGTGGTTCTTAATTTTCCCCAGCATAGAAAACTTGGCTTCAAAGCAAAAGGGAGCCCCGTGTCCTCTGTCCTCCCCTCATGCCCCTTCTTGGCCTAAATGGCAGCCCCTAGGCCCCATCTCAGAATGTGAGGCCTTGAAAACCACTGGGCTGAATGAGCCCCCGAGGTCCCATTCATCTTTAAAATTCTCTAACTCAGCCTCTACGTCTAAGATAATGACTTCATGCTCATATGCTGTACTCCTTCCTCGACTCGTTTGTGTTTGAGGAGGAAATCTCATGGCTAGATAACCTTATAAACGTGGAATTTCAGGCACCACATATGTGAAGAGGTGATTGGCAACACCCTGGACCCCATAAAATCATTCCACTTGAGTTATCCATTCAGCTTTCATGTGGGGCCTTAATGTCCGGAGGTGGTTAATGGGATTTTTCCTGGGGGTGAGTGACCCCTTGGCTTTTCGACTTGGAGCCTGTCAAAGGATGGGTTCCCATCTGATCCTTGGTTAACCATGAGGCCCAAGGAGGACAAGCAAAGGCCACCGTGTCGCTCATGGGGGGAATAGGAATTAAAATCAGGTTCAGCTCTGAGGAACAGAAATCTCCCAAATGACAAGATGTAACAGAGACACATATTTTTCTCTGTCATATAACAGATGTTCTACGGGAAGCAATCCAAGGTTAGGGAGTGGCTCCATTTGAAAAAGTCTTTGAAAATCTGGGCTCCTTCTAGCTCATTACTCCACCATCTCAAGGAGGTAGCTCTTGTCCTTGTGTTACAAAGTAGAAACCAGAGCTCCAGCCATCACATCTGAAGTCCAGTTAACGAGATAGAGGAAGGTTAACTGTCTGAAGGTTGCCTGTGAGCCTAAAGCTAACCAAGGATCCATGAAACACTGGAAAGAGCACAGCCCTAAAGAGATAAAGGTTGCTCTTTCTCCCTCTAAGAACATTCCCTGAAGCCTCAGCTAACACTGCTGCTCACATCTCATTGGCTAACCTAAGTCCTGTAGTCGATCTAGATTCAAGGGAAGCTGAAGAACACAGTCTTCTAGCTGGGCAGGAGCAGGAGGGCCTGTGACCAACGGCGGCTCCCAGGTCAGGAGCGAGTCAACCACAGGAAGGTCAGCAATTCCCCGAATTTCAGTTCTGGGATCTTCACGTGGACCCGGACTCTTGGGAATCTTACCCGGATAGCTTCAGATGCTTCAAGGTAACGTTTAATGTCATCTGAATAGATGCAGATGACAGCTGCATATGTGATAGTATGAGTATGAGCTTTAAAAATACTTTTGGACTCCATAACTGTATGATGCAAAGTTCCTTTTTTAAAAACCTTTTCTGAAAGTGTAACATATGCACAGAAAAGTGCACAAATCATGGCGTGCAGCTCCACGAATTATCACAACGTGAAGCCACCCATGTAACTACCGCGAAGAAAAAAGCAAGAGCCGGCCTGGCGCTCCTCCCAAGCTAATGTGCCACCTGAGGTCCTTCCCTTGTGTCCACTTTCCCCCCAACTCTTCCCTCGCCCCATCTTCTCTTCTGTGCACCTCCCTTCCCAGGCCTCCCAGATACCCCGGGGGAGGTGGCAATTCTTTGAGGCTGTTTGACCTTCTGGCGCAGAGAAAATAGCATGACCTTTGGAGCTAGACTCACCAAGATCCAGATCTCAGCTCTTCTGAATTTGGGCAAGAGATGTAGCTTCTCTAACACCGACCCCACGCGCTGTCCTGAAGGTCAAATCTGCTGGTTCTTGTCCTTCCAACAAGAACCTGTGCATGCTGGGCCCTGTGAGGCATGTTCTTTCCATTTCACAGATCCACAGCACGATGCCCCCGAGATGAAGTGCCCTGTCCGGCATCACCCTGCGCGTCACCGGCAGAGTGCAGGACGAGAGGCTGGGCCAGTGCATGACCTGGCACTGCCCCCTCCTGGCCCAGAGGTGCTGAGACCCGAAGAGAGCCTGGACCTGCCCGCGGCCCGTGGCCATCCTGACGTTTGTAGGCCCAGGGGTGCCTGGTTCTTCATCAGACTCACTGACATCCTAATACTTGCCTCAGCCTCACCAGAAGTTTTCCTAAACAGACACACAGATGCCAACCTTATGACGCTTGCTAATAAAAACTCCCTTAGCAGGATTGGGTTCCAGTGGAGTCTAATAATAGCTGCAGACCCAAAGCAGTAAACAGCTGGCCGTGCAACGCGAGGGTGGGACCCCCCGGGAGCAGACAGAATGCGAACAGTCAGAGCCAAGCGGCGTGGGCAGCCGGGGCAGGGACAGGGCCCGGAGCTGGCCAACAGGGCTCCTGGCAGGACGAGGAGGGCAGTGAACCTGCTAGCAAGGCTGGGGCAGATGCTGCCATCATCCAACAAATACCGTTAGACAATGACCGGGTACAGGTGCCGGGTGATTCATGGGCAGAGGAAAACACTGCGCCTTCCCGAGGTGCTCAGGCATTTCATTAGAAGGGTTGGGTCTTTTCTTATATTAGAAACGTAACACTGGGGAGAGAGTCCCGGGGACGTGCCCAGCGTGATGACTGGAGGACAAGGGTGGGAGGCCTCCCTGGGAGGCCGTGTGGCCAAGCCTGTGGCTTCCCCTTGTCCGCCTGGAAGCCCCTCCTCACCTCGCTCCGCTCTGTCTCAGGCCCTTACCTTGTCCACGAAGCCCCGAAACAGCAACAGCCCCGAGGGCTCACCAGGGCCGGGCACTGGCCAAGTGCTCATTCATCTTCACAGTCTTCCAAGCCAGGAACTACCCGTGGTCCTTCACACGAGGACACCGAGGCACAAAACCTTGGGAAACTTGCTGAGGTGACACGGCGTGAGAGGTGGAAATGGGATGTGAACCCAGAGTGTTTGCATCAGCCCCAATCTAACCCACGCTGCGGGGTGCTGGCTCCCTAGACTCCCGGCTGTCTTCCAAGCCTCTGAACCCCAGGGACCAGGGCCAGGGCTGGTGCACCCCTGGGTGTCCAGATCTCAGCTCCTCCACACCCTGTCAAGGCTCCCGTCACCACTGTCCCACCCTCTCCTCGCCCTGGTCTGGCGGCGCTGCCTCCCCCCCCACCTCACCTCGGCCACCATGCTGGGGGGGTTTGAACGTCCATCCAGAGGACGCAGCCACCAGCCAGCGCGCAGGCCTTCACCGCTTTTGCTTGCCCGCTGGCGCTCCCCAGCGCGGTGCCAGGCAGGAGAGGGGGGTGGCTAAGAGCGTGGGCCCTGGAGTCACGGGCCTGGGTTCTAATGCCGACCCCGCCAGCGACCAGACTTGTCCCCGCGGTGCGGTTTCCTGGCCCGTCTGAGCCTCGGTGTCTTTATGAAATAGGCTAATCCGAGCAACCCCCTCCCAGCGCCACATGAGGAGTGCGGCTGGGCGCGCCAGTTACTCAGAAGGGAGCGGGCCGCGGCGGCAGCAGGCAGGACGTGTCAGCACCTACGCGGCCACGTCTTGTCAAGCAAACGCTGAAACCGCAAAATCAGAAATCTCACTTTCTAACCACAGCGTTCTGTTTTCCATCCGTCAAGACCTCCTGCCCCCACCAGGCTACTCCGCTGTGTTTGCCCAAAGACTGGAGCCCCCATTCCCGTGTGCCGGCCACCTCCTGGCTTCTCCTCCCTCCCGGTTTTGTGAAGACCTCCTGGCCAATCACTTCACTGACATCCTTATAATTACCCCCACTTTCCCTGCACTTGGTCTGTTTCTGTTAGGATTAGGTCCAGTGGCATATAATAATAATAATAATAATAATAATAAAACAGTCGTTAAAATCGTAGGGTCTATTTCTCTCACACCTAAAAAAAAAAAAACCCGCCAGAGTTAGCCTGCCCGGAGGTGGGATGGTGGCGGTCAGGGCATCGGGGACCCATGCTCCGCTGCTCTTGCTGCTCACTCATTTTCAGCACGTTGTCTCGGAGGCCAGGAGAGCCGTCCGAGCTCAGCCATGGTGCCTGCTTTCCAGACAGCACGATGGTGGAAGGGAGGAGAGGGAAGGACAAAGCGGAGAGCCCCAGCAGTCTGCCCTACTATCCTACACCTTTTCCTATCAGCCAGAACCTAACCACAGAGCCACGCCAGTCCCTGCTTCCTTCCTGCCCCAAATAAGAGGGAGAAGATGTCCAACAGCCACTGATGACTCGCCGTGGCTCCTACACCCAGGCTGTCCCCTCTGCCGGAGAAACCACCACCACGTGCTGACAGGCAACCCTGCAGACACGTGGCTTCCAGCCACGGAGCCCCCACTCCATGTCCTCTCTCCTGCAGGCCCCGTGGCCATGATTCCAAGTGTTCAGTCCCTTTCCTGTAACTCTTCCCACCTTGTCCTGGCAGAAGGTCTTGCCTCCGTCTCCCTCTCATCTCCCTTAGGTCCTCTCTCAATCCTCCGAAGCTGCACCAGCTCCAGCCAGGGTGGCTGACGCCCTGGCTCAAGAGCAGGCCGGCTCTTCCGATTCCCACAATAAACCTGAGCGCCGAGCTGAGCGCCCATCAACAGAAATAAACAGACGAGCGCCAGGGCGCTAATAGCTCACAGCTCCATCTGTATGCACTCCCCGCCGTGGTTTGTTTTCCGCCAGAGCCTTCGACGATGTTTCACTGCAAAGGAGGCGCCTCCGGGGAAGTGGAGGCCCCAGCAGCCGGGCTGGGGCCGTCAGGGACAGTGGGCCCCAGCAGCCCTCCAGTCCTTCCTCACAGCAGCTGATGGGCCTCAGAACGGAGCCCAGCTCCCCGGAGAAAGACAGAACCCTCTGGCTCCGTCAGCCTATCCCGGTCCCACTGGCACAGGGCCACTGGGCACACCACCTGCCTCCAAAAAGAGGAAGAATGACTGGAGGGAGGATGCCAGCATTTCTCCACATTCAGGGGACGGGGTCCATATTATGAAAATGAACGCTCGGCCTTCATGGGTGCTCATGAAGAACAGTCTGGGTGTGGGTGGCCCTGGGTTATGGGAGGACTGAGGTAGGCACCCCATAATGCATGGAGAAGCTGAGAAGGGCTGGCACTCATTCAAAGCCCATCCTGTCTCTGCACAGAGCTGGGTGGTCTGGTCTCAGGGCCCCCAGCACCCACCCTCCTGTGCTCCCATCGAGGCTCCCGAGGGTGTGCGCCCGGAAACCACTCAGGAGCGAAGGGGTTCCTACCTTGTGTGAAAAGTCTGGCTTAGAGTTGCTATAAAAAGCAGAAATAACAGCTGTGCCTCGTCGTCAGTGTTCGTGTTCCCTGCTTCCCGTCACACTCATCTTGCAAGTTCTACTCATTTTCACATTTTCCCCGGTCACTTCCTCCCTCCAATGTGAATTATACTTAAAATATGGATGCCACTCCTTACTTTATGAACTTTGAATGAATGCTAGCCCTTCTGCAGCCTGGTAGCCCGGAGGCAGCTGCTCCAGAATGAGGACTGCGCCCGAGAAGCCCCAGGTGACCACTCCCCCCATCGCCTCCCCTGCAGACTCTGCAGCCAGAGGTGGCGCTGAGTGCGGAGCCTGGGGACCTGGGGACCGCCTCCCACTTCAGAGGCTGGGGTGACCTTGGACACTTCGCTAAGCACCATTGGTCAGCAGAGCAAGAGGCCTGGGAACAGCACGGGGCCAGAGGTAGGACCTGGGTTCTGGTCCAATATATGCTGTCCGAGTGCCCGTCTCCTCTGGGTCTGAGTCCTCGTCTGTAAAACAAGGGTGTGTGAGAGCCCTTCCCGTGTGGGGTCCAGGCCTGGAGCCTCAGCGCTCAGACCTGCCTCCCAAATCTCCCTCCTCTCCATCCCTCGCCAGGTAGGCTTGCCAGTGGCTTAGTGAGCTGCCTGTTTATGCCAGGCTGGTCGAATGTAGTAGACTCAGACTGTTCCCCCAGCCTCCCGTCAGCCCCCACAGTCCATTCTGCACCCCGCCACCAGCCTGCTCAATGCTGGGCTCACTGTCTAATGGGCCAGTCACTCTCCACTGCGCTCAACTCCTCAGCAAGGATGATCGCCGTCTCACTCCATGGCTCTCAACTTCACTCACAGATATTTACTGAACACCTGCTATGTGCCAAGGAGCTCAGAATACAGAAATAAGCCTTCAAGGCTCGGTTTAATTGGGGTCCCCCACCCCCAAAAAGCTTTCCCTCACTCCACCCCCTCATGCTCACCTGCAGGGTGAGCTCATCACCTCCTCCTGTGTGTGCAAGCTGCTATACCCGGCCAGATTGTGAGAGTGCTGAGAACAGCAACCTCTCTCTCCTGCATGGCTCTACCAGGAAAGTGATGTTCAGTTAATGTTTGCTGAGTGCGATGGTTAATTTTGCATCCATTTGGCGAACCCACAGTACCCAGATATTTGGTCAAACACTATTCTAGATGTTTCAGTGAAGGGATTTTTAAAGAAGAGATTAACATTTAAACCAGTAGGCTTTGAATAAAGCAGATTACTCTTCATAAGGAGGGTAGGCCTCATCCAATCAACTGAAGGAACTAAGGTAGTATTAATTGCGGTGATTCAGAACTGCTTGCCTTTTCTCGCAGATGAGGCAGCGTGGTAAGTACATGAGTCCGTGATGTTCAGACTCCCCTTCAAAACCATAGGTTTCCAGCGCCCACCACCTTTCACCTGCGCCGCTCCTCTTCGTCTGCTTACAAGGTTTCATTTGAAAGAAAAAGTCTCACCAAAGATGAAGAGAATAGGGCCAGGGGCAAGGGCAGAAAGAATTTGCAAACCGTGGGCATGAAACATACGTGGGCATGAAACGTTAAGTCCAGGTTAGATAAACGTGTGGCTCTGATTAAACCTTCTTCTGCAACTCTGAGAAAGCAGCACCATCAGAGGAAACAGTGTGACTGGTATTATAAAGCCTCAATCATTAAAACAGTGTGGTAGTGGCACCTGAATGGACAAATTACTAATGGGACAGAACAGAAAGCACAGAAATAGACCAAAACATGTACAGAAATTTGCCGAACAGCGAAGGTGGCTTAGCAGATAGCAGGACAACAGCTGCTCTGAATTAGGAGATGTTCCTTGACAGGGAGACAAGCGAGAAATCGCCAAATTCTTGAAGGAGGTAGGCTCTGAATGGGGACCTTTCTCTCCCTCTACCCATGATTTTGGGTCTGCTGCTGAGCCAAAATAAAACACACTATAACTGTGTTCCTTTCTAAATTCAGGCAGTTTTGGGCAGCTGAGCTTCAGGCCGAGCTCCTGCTTCATTAAGCCTCTATCACCAAAAAACTCTTCTGATCCACTCCCTCCCCCCATCCCCCTCACACACACACACTCTGCCCTCCCCCCCCACCACCACCACCCCCACCCCAGGGCCAGCTGCTCCTGGGCAGTGATGCTGAGGATCTCCAAAGGCCAAGACCCAGGCAGACAGCAGAGAAAGCAGCAGTGTGTGTGTGGCCACTGCTGCGCTTGGCTCCTGGCCCCTGAATTCTGACTGGCCTGGGAGGTGTCTTGGGCATTACACTTTTTAAAACTCCCTCAGCGTTTCCAATGTGACGCTAAGGATGAGAATGGCCTCTTTAAGTAGCAAGGTATCTTTCTTTCCACAAACTCTGGTCAGTCATTCTCTGATGCATGAGTGAATAAGAGCATATAAAACTAAAAGTACCTTTAAGCTACGATGCTGCCTAAACGTTATCCCAGTGCTGTAGTCGGCAAACTCATTAGCCAACAGAGCCAAATATCAACAGTACGACGATTGAAATTTCTTTTGAGAACCAAATTTTTTAAACTTAAACTTCTTCTAATGCCACTTCTTCAAAATAGACTTGCCCAGGCCGTGGTATTTTGTGGAAGAGCCACACTCAAGGGGCCAAAGAGCCGCATGTGGCTCACGAGCCGCAGTTTGCCAACCACTGTCCTAGTGTCATCAGAGCCTTCAGGATGGGGACAGAGGGAGACTGTGGTCTCATCTCTGGGGATGCTCACATTTGTGCTGGGGCACAGGGTGAGGCCTTTGATGGCAAATGTTGATTTCAGATTGACCTACCTCCTCCATGTTTTTTCTAACAGCTCTAACTGCTACAATGTAATACATACGTTGCCTTCTCTCCTGGGTGTTCTAGGTGAGTGAACAGGATTCATGAGCAAAGCATCAGCCCTGCTGCCTAGCCTGAGTGGGAGACTTGTTACTTTCCCTGCTTCCCTCTCCACAACCCTCTCCCCCCAGAAGGCACAGGCAGCGAGTTTGTGAATGGCCATCTATTCCATTTCTGCATCTCAATGTTAAACACACTGCTTAGCTGTTTACACTGCCTTGTGAATCACCTGTTAAAAGTATATCTTTGATAGCCAAGAATTTTTAAATATATTTTATTGATTTCAGAGAGGAAGGGAAAGGGAAAGACAGAAACATCGATGATAGACAATCATTGATCGGCTGCCTCCTGCATGCCCCACACTGGAGATCAAGCCCGAAACACAGGCATGTGCCCTTGACTGGAATGGAACCTGGGCCCCTTCAGTCCGCAGGCCGACGCTGTAGCCACTGAGCCAAACCAGCTAGGGCACCACATGTTGTTTCTTCACCTACCACTTGGTAGACACCAGGACAGTTTCCATCTTTTGGCTATTATGAAGAATGCTGCTACGGGCATTTGTGTACATGTATACTTTTTACTCTTATTCTATGTACTTTGGATTTAACTTCTCCATTTTTTTCTAGTTTCCTAAAGTGAAAGCTTAGATTATTGAGTTCAGATATTCTTCTTTTCCAATGTATGCATTCAATGCTAAAATGTCCTCTAAGCCAGCCATTTTCAACCTTTTTCATCGCAAGGCACACATTCCCAGCTCCTGCCCCTGTAAGACCTTGGAGTCCAGGTCAGTCCACGAACTTCCTCCCAACTCCCAGCACCTTTCACCACTATCACTGGTGAACACCTGCTACTCAGATATTAAATGATTTCCACAGACAGCGTCAAATACAGTTATCCACCTTTTTGTTTTTCATTCACTGATATTTATTGAGCACCTACTACGCAGCATGTTAGGCTCTGGGACGCAAGTGAAATAAAACATCAGCCCTGCCCTCATGGAGCTTACAATCTCGTAGGGGAAACACACAGAATGCAATGAACCAATACATAAACACCACTTGTAACAAGTGCCATACAGGACATACATAAACAGAGTGGTGCGATAAAGACAGTCAGAAAACACCCACTTTTTAGACAGAATGATCAGGAAAGGTCTCTCTTGTGGTTAAAAGCTGGGTTTGATGCCTGGCTCCCCACTATCAAGCTGCTAGACCTTAGGCAAGTCACTTACCCTCAGATTCTATTTCCACGTTTACAAAATGGAAATCATCATGCCAAACTCAAGAAATGCTCATTACTGCTAATGACTGAGAACTCCTCGCTGACTTCTATTTACAAGGCCTTTCGTTTCTTAGAAATGATGATAGAAAAGGAGGCAAGTACCAACTCTTGACCTCTGTGGAATGTGAGCACAGACCACACTGGAGAGAGCTGCAAACTACGGTAGCACTTCAGGTGACAACCAAATTGTCATGGCAGGGCAGGGAAGAGAACAATGAAAAGGTCGAGATGCCACTGAGCATGGCTCAGGGAGGAGAGAGGATAGGTGGTCAATTGGGAGGGACTAGGATATCCACAGAATGAAGACAAATGAAGATGAAATGGAGGACAAGGGAAATCTGCACTTCTTGAAAGACAGCAGCAAAACGATGAGTGCTTCCTTTCTGAAACCTCATGGTTAATATCCAACTCATCACCGTCCCCCCTACAGACTAATGGCCATGCTCACTGCCTCCTGTCTCTAACAGCACCATTACCCTGGTTGCTCAGGCTTGAGAAATGGACTCAGCCCTTACTCCCATGCCTTCACATGGAATCTTGAGTATTCCTTTGAAATGGCTCCAGAATCCACTCCCTTCCTTGTTCCTGAGGCCATGTCTGAAATCAGTTCTCAGAATTATGTCTAGATTCTCATGTCCACCTCCTAAATAGTGTACCTAATTAATGCCATTTTAGCTCTGTCAGAGAGAGGGCTTTGGGTTTGAGCTATTTCAGACTCCCAAGTCCACTGCAAAACATACCTAAACACGTTTCTTCATTTGTAAAAGAGGGACACTACCACTTCCCTCTGAACAGCTATTGTAAGGAATGAGACTTTTGTGTCAAGTTCTGAACACACTGTTAGGTAAGAATTCTTGATTTTTGATAACTTGACTATAAGCCCTCTGCAGTCTGCGACCAGATCGTTTATACTACTGCCTTCTTCATACTTACAAAACATACTGAATAAACATGCATTGAGTAGTTTGATGAAGGCCAAAATAAGAGGATGTTCTATTTTCTAACACAAGAGTTAAGCTTTGAGATTCTAAAGTAAGCTTTAAAAGCCACTCAGAAATAAAAAGCAGATGGGAAATAATCAATGTGGTATACCCATCAAGAAAATAACACACCTTAAATACCTGAGGCTAGCAATGTTTTTCTTCCCCCACAGCTGCCTTTAGAACACCAAGATCTGATTGGAAACAAAAGAATGCAAAGTAAAATAGGCAAAGCCTGGCCAGCTGTTGTTACCACATTTCCAGTTTGGGTTGGACTGCCTTTGGCTCAGGAGATCCTACTGGCTTTAGGGAGCTCAGAAAGGCCAACATGGAGCCTACAGGAAGAGGAAAAAAGAGCTGGCTACTAAGGGCTGGCCCTAGGCACAGTATTTTTAAAGTGTCGATATTTTCTAAGACTGGAAAGTGTAGCCTGGCAATGGGCTACTTCACAGTGAAAAACAACAACAAAACTCTGTGAGAAACCATTGGGATATCTACATACAGGTGTTTCTGGAACATGTCAGATATGTTTGTTACTGAGACAGCTCAGGAAAATCTCCAATTACCTCCAAAATCAGTTAGCCTAGCTCATCCAGGTCAGGGAGGCAGAGCGTCTTAGTTCAGATACCTGCATAGAGATAAATCGTGCATGTTCTTGGAAAATACAGAGTTCTTCTCACACCCCATAGTTGGGGTGGAAATTAGTACATCCACTTGGTAAGGTCACATGAAGCAAGAACTACAAAAGTGTTTATACCCTTGACCCAAAAATTCACCTTTAGGAATTTTTCCTAAGGAAAAAATTATGCACAAGGACACTCAACTAGTAACATTATGAGATGCAATCTAAAATGTCCAATGGGGAAAAGTGATAGGAATCATGGCACATCTATACAAAGGAATATCACACAATTAATAAAGGTTGACATAGTTTTTCTTCATACTTTTCTGTTGTCTAACTTTACCATAATGAGAATGTATTACTGATATAAACAGAAACAAAAACATCACTGAATCAGGCAAGCATTAAAGAAGAATGGGCATTTTTATTTGTTTCTGCTAGGAATTGCTGTGGTTCCTAGCAACAACAAAAAAACTTACAAACCAGTCATTTATTTGACAGTAGCATCAGACTTAAAAAAAAGCAGAGAAATTCTTAGTCTTTCCCACTAGTTTCACCATGTTTATGTAAAACTGTAGCAAAGATGGTTAATAAATCAGATTGAATCATCAATGAGCTCCTACCACATGGAACCAGAGCCACTAAATACAATGTCAAACCCAAGTTTAAATGGCACACTGCTATATTTTTCGACATGAAAAAATTAGTAAAATAAGTGTTTACTAAAAAAGAAAAAACACCCCCCCACCAAAAAAAAAAAAAAAAAAAAAAAAAACACAAAAACACCACCAGAAAAAGTTAAATGCTCTTTTACTAACTGGGGGCTAGAAATTAACAGCATACCCGAGAATTAAACTAATGCTTTGTAAAAATCAACTTCTTTTAAAAAAAGACAAAATGTAACTAATACAGACTTTATTGGCAGAAAAAACACAGATAATTGGTCACTAAATCAAGTGTCCAAGATTGATCTGAAGGCAGAAATCTGAAAGGTCTGAATCTCAAGGTCAGAAGTCTCTGTAGAACACGTCACCCAAAATGCAACACCTTACCTTTCCTCAAATTCCTTAAGATGCTATGCTAAGGAAACTTGTTTTATACCAAGAGTTACGGAACTAATTTATACTCACAATCTCTAATCATGATATTTTCATTCTAGCTTTCCTGCAACACATTAGATAAATGGCACATAGCCTAAATTTATCTCTACTGTTTCATTAGGCCTTCATAATTGTCCTATGACAGATGCCAGGTATTTACCATATTTTTTCCGTGTATAAGACACTCCCATGTATAAGATATTCTCCAGTTTTCCAACCCAAAATTAAGAAATCAATTTTTTTTATTTTAAATATTTTGCTGGTTTTCCTTTTTTTAAAAATATATTTTATTGATTTTTTTACAGAGAGGAAGGGAGAGGGATAGAGAGTTAGAAACATCGATCAGCTGCCTCAAGCACACCCCCTACTGGGGACGTGTGCGCAACCAAGGTATATGCCCTTGACGGGAATCAAACCTGGGACCCTTCAGTCCACAGGCTCTACCCACTGAGCCAAATCGGTTAGGGCTGGTTTTCCTCTTAAGGTCTTCTTCTTTTTTGGCATCTTAAGGAGTTGTTCTTCCTGTTTTCTTCACTGTCTGATCATACACTCAGTGGGAGGAGGTCCAAATTGTCTCTCTGCAGCTCTATTTCCATGTTCTTTTGCATAGCTGATTACATTCAGTTTGCATTTTGCAGAGTAAGACTTATCAGTATTTATCTTTGTATTTTTTTGGCATCTTTATGGGCTCAGGTCCCTGTTGCATCTGTGCACTCTCCACCTCCACCTCCAATTATGGCATCAGCCGACGTCAATAACAATAAGGCTCGTGATTAGAAGAAGCCTGTTTGACAAGGCATGGGCAGCTGCCCACCCACATTGCTCTCTCCTTGGCTGACAGCTGTGTATAAGACGCCCCTCGATTTTCAGTCTAATGATTTTAAGAAAAAAATAGCATCTTATACACAGAAAAATACAGTATACCTTCTGAGCAGAAATGGAAGTGAAATCCTAAAGTGGCTCATCTAAGGGTCAGAAAGTCAGTGAATGTAAGCAAACTGCAGGTGTGAAGCTTTATCAGCACCCATTACACTGCCAGGAGGTACAAAAGCAAGAAAAGCCCTTAATATTTCTAAGGGAATAAAGATAAAAATATAGGTTGGCAGGAGCTTGCAAGAGACTAGTAACAGCAGTTCCTTCCCTTAAAGTACTCCACATAATCACCAGCTGCCTGACATCTAAGCAACAGGCAAGAGATCTCCTCTAGAACTGCATTATACTTGGCTAAACGAAATATCCGGGCTAGCAAAATCAACTGCTAAAAAGTCAGGGTTGCTCTGGCAGGCGTAGCTCAATAGTGTGTTCGCCCGAGAACAGAAGGGCCCCAGATTTTATTCCAGTCAAGGGCACGTACCTGGGTTGTAGGTTCCCCACCCCAGTTGGGAATGCATGTGGGAGGCAACTCACACATCAATGTTTCTCTCTCACATCAATGTGGCTCTCACACATCAATGTTTCTCTCTCTCCTTTCTTCCCTTCCCCACTCCCTTCCATTATCTCTAAAATCAATGGACGAAATATCCACCAGTGAGGATTAACAACAAAAAAGTCAGTGTCTTACTAAAAATATTTAGTGACCACACTGAAAAAGAATAATGGCTTAATAAACATGCAGTTGTCATAAAGCCAAAGGCATAAAGAAAACTGCTCACCTTCAAAGATATATACACAAAAGCCCCCGATTTTAAGATTATAAACATAATAGTGATTTTTAAATATGACTGCATGAGATAAATTAAAAATTTATATGTAACTTCAATTGAAAGCACCTAAAAGGTACACTAAAACTGTTCACATAAATTATCGAAAAAGAAACAAATCACAACTATAAAAGCAGAGGTATCCATTATAAAAAACAAGTAAATAAACTACCTTCTATTCATATTTTAATTGACTTTATAAAACTCTGTTGGTTAAACTGGAAAGGGGAGTCGCTGAGAATCTAAAGGGTAACAAAATGATAACAAATATACATCATTTCTTTATTGACAAATTATACCACATAAATCAGGTTACTTTTTCTATCTGGTTACAGTTAACAGAAATTGCATCTGTATTTAAAGCAGCAACATAAAAGTTTACTATGAAGATATTCTGTATCTGGACCAAAGGATTGTAACATGGATTGGAAATCTAATGACAAGATAGAACTAGCAACTATGGCACAACTACTGCAGGAAGTTTATTTTCCACGTTTTTAATAATAAGCAGCTCTCCAAAAAGGGTAATACATTAAAGGGATGATGTGGCCAAAGAAGGGATGATACAGAAAATCACATGATCTTAAATCAGCACAAAAGGTGCACAGAGGCCATGAAAACTTGAGAAGGTGTAAAAACCAAGCACTGTCAAGTCAGCTCCATGGAGTTGCACCAACCCAAGTCATGCGTCCCTGTTCTCACTGAACTCGCTTTCCACCTGGGCACTCCGCTTGAGAATCAGATTACCCATTTTAAAAAGAGTTTATCTGTAAAGTAGAGATAGCTTAGGCAGAGAAAGCTAAGCATTGGGCAAGTATTAACTCCTTGAGAATTCTAAAATTATTTAGGGAGCCAAATGAAGCAAAAGAAAGTAGAGTGGTTTTTAAAGTGGGGTTCAGGTCTTTTGTGGTCTCAGAAAAAGATTTCTCTTAAAAAATAAAATAAAAAGGAAATCTGATACCACCCTTATCTCTTGCTATTTGGTTTTTCTTTAAAAATGATCAGAGATCTAAAACATATTTTCTTGGTGTCACTAAAATCTGAAAAGTTTCCACAAGATTTGAATATTATTCTATAAAGTAAGTGAACAAAAGAAGTTCTTAGGAACAAATTAATCTTTGTTATTCCCAAGCTCCCCTAAATCTGTTCTTCTATTGCCTCTAAGTTCTCAATGATTCTGGACAGTAAGAACAAAATTCTAACATTTCAGCCACCTTACTCCAAAAACATTTCCTTCAATGGCTGCATAGCACTTTTTTTTTTCTTTTTTTTCTTTTTTTTGTGAGAAGGCAAGCCCTGAATTTACAGAAATCTCTAGAATGAGATTATAAAATTACCAAAAATAACACACTTTACATCAGGGTAGAATCTGTGTAGTGTTCTTCGACATACTTGCCAATAAAGAACAGCCAGATCCTAGAACTTCTCTCTGCATTCAATAGCAAATAACATTGAATGTAAATGACAATCAGGGAAAAATGCGTGACACAAAGGCCATTTTACTTTGATGGAATCAGGAAGAAAAGTGGAACTCACGCTTTGGCCACTTATCAAGACTTCATCAGTTCAACGAAATATAAATCAGCGTGGAAACAACTCATTTGGCAAACACAACTTCTTTCCATATATTTTTCCTTCACATCAGGTTAAATGAAAGTCGCTGTCCTTTTAAAATCATTGATTACATCCCTTTTAATTAGAAAAAAGCTTACTTGCACATTTACATAATTTTATTGCTGTTTATTACAATAAGAAATGTTTAACTGATTTGTAGAATTCATCCAGTAACATGAAATTGAAATCCGTCTCCCAAGAAGACACAGTTATGGCTGAATGCATCTGATGCTCAGAGTACAGCATGAATAAGAAAAATCTTGTGTGTCATTTGGTTCTTGCCACAGTCATCTGTGTTCGTCTCTCAGAAAGCAAAAGAATCCATTTGACGTTTCAATAAATATCAAAGTAACTGCTATAAAAAAAAATAGCTTCCACGGACCAGAGATCCAAGAAAGAGCAGTTTTGATGAATGATTCCTAGAATCGAGCAAGTCCTCCTTTAGTCCAATGAGATGATGTCAGGAATGTTCCTTCCACTGCTGGTTATGACCCCTGTCTCACTCCTGCTGCTGGATGAGCTAACATGAGTATTGCTTTCATGGGGGCTGGTGGTGGTGACAGACGTACTGCTTGCTGTTAAGGGTGAGGTGAGACTATCCAAAAACATAGGAGGACAGTACTGCTTGAAACAAACAATGATGCTGATGAGGAAGAGGCTACATTGATTTCAAATAAAGAGACTAGAAATTGTTAGATATGTACAAGTGAGAGCCACGTATTTTAATCCCAATGGGATTTTTAAAATTCTCAAAACCATGTCTTTGGATGAAAGATGGCATGAATATAGATATTTTACATTACTTAGAGAATGTAGCATATAGTCTTGATTCTCAAAACTTGTAGAATTTGTTTGCTGACCAAATATATAGGTGCAATTGCAAAAATGTCAATAATATTTAATAGTGAATATGGGCCCCACAATCATGACTCATAATTAACCTCAAAAAGATCTCTTGCTACATGTGTTTACACCAGATTTAAATCACACTGCAAAAGGATAGTAAATATTTATTTTTAATGGTAGTGAGCAAAAATGCTATTTCAAAATTCAACAATTCTTTCAAAATGTATTATCAATCAGACAGTTTAGGAATAATGTTAAAATGGATCAACTAGCCCAGCCAACATGGCTCCGTGTTGAGTGTCAACCTATGAACCAGGAGGTCATGGTTGGATTCTGATCATCGCACAATCCCCACTAGGGGGCCTGCAGGAGGCAGCCAATTAATTATTCTCTCTCATCATTGATGTTTCTATCTCTCTCTCCCTTCTTCTCTGAAGTCAATAAATAACATATATATAAAAACAAAAAGCTGATAAACTCAAGAGTGGCATTTGACTCCTCTGTACATGCATGTAACAATATCTGTGGAATTGCAAGGATAGCATTCATTCTAACAGAGACAACATGGTAGCTAACTACCACGGGATGCCCAGAACAGAGAACTATCTCACGTAATCACAAAATTTCAGAATAAATCTTAAAGGAGATCTAATCTAATGTAATTTTCCTTGTAATGCTTCCCTGACAACCTTCTCCAAGAGTCCACATTTTGTTTCCTTACCAGTTTGGTTGCTGATTCTTAAACAAATTCAAACCTGAGTTTAACACTCTAGTATTGATCAAGAGAGAGAGGAAACAACTAAAAGCTTTATTTTTATAATACTATAGAATATTTTGTGAGAAATATTTTATCTTCAGACTGTATGAAAGGGTATCTGATCAATCTTATCACTTCTATAGTCAGCTATCATTGGAGATACTAAGTTACAGAACAGAATTTAAAACTGAGGCTGTTTAATTATGTGATCTATAAAATGATAAGGGGAAAAGACCCAGGTTTGAGCTGCTAGTCCATGGGAAGAACAACTAAATTCAGCTGCCTTCAAGAAAGTAATTTAATGTTTAGGATGGATAACTGTCTTGGATCATGAATAAAATGAATGCCATGCACCAAGAAATTCAAGGGATATTGATTAAAGAGGAAAAGGAATAGTTCTTAAAGAGTTCTAAAGGAAGTTAAACTCTCAAGTATTAACTTTCTTTAAAAGCAAATATATTTCCTACTTTCCAACAAAATTGGGGAAGGAATCTGGAAAAAAGGTCAGAAACTTACATTTTATTTTGCCTCTCAGGCAGTTTTTGACTGTGTGGTAATAAGAAGGTCCTCTTCTTCCTTTATAAAATGAATGCTAGATACTACAGTCCTGCTATCAATAGGATCTATACATTGAATATTTATTATACTCAGGGTGCAGGCATTTACCTCTAACTCTGTCCTTTATGTGTAATCAGCACATATCTGCACAAGAATAATGGGCAATATGGAGGTAAAGTAGAACAAATCTTAAGGATTCTATGGAGGACTGAAGGCACAACCTCTAACTCTTCTATTGCCTTATCAATTAAGTTAGCCTGACACTAAGCAGGCTAAATAGCACTATGAAATCTGAATCCTCTAGGTTCCAAGGTAATTCTTTTTAAAAGGATGGTTCACATTTTAAAAAAAAGCAGTAATATTTTAAGCCCAAAGAATCAATTTCCTAGAAAGATATAGGTATACTTTTGCCATAGATAGAATCTACTGATGTCACAAAGTCAATTCAGGGTGAGAAGAAGAAATTCTTCATTCTGTGCACGTTACCTTGGGCCAATATTTCCGGTGTTGTTTGTGTGACCAGATACAAGTATTCAAACGGGAGGCCAATACAAGACCTGTAGTTAGCTGATTTGAGCACCTATGAATTTGGTGGTCCATGTTCTTCCTCTACTCCCTTCCAACTCTCAACACACCTTTCAAAGTCTCTTTGTTTCACTTTGCCCCTGGCTTTCCCCATGCCTTTCCCTCCTCTGCTCTGCCTCTGCTACACGCCTGCCAGTGGGGTCCATGCTCACTGCAAGGTCTTCATGTTGAGACTCTGGGATACTAGAATTTCTTACTTCTGACAGAGAAAACAGGAATAATTTATAATTTATAGCAACTTTGGCTGGGGCATCCCCAAAGTCTGAATCTGATTGCCTTTAAAAATAAGGAAGACTCAAAATGATTCAAAGCAGTTTAATAGTTTTAGCTATTTTCTCTGTATAGAACAAGTGCTTTACAATTTGTCAATTTTAACTTCTAGTAATCTAGCACTGCTTCCCCTCATTTTAATCACTGAAGTGCTTGATAAATGCCACCTGATTATTGAACTAAATAAAATATAGTTTCAAATTCAGATATCAAGACCAAAAAACATCATAAATTGAAAACAGCAACTTTATTGCTCCAAATAAAACGGTGAAGTATTTATATAGTACTTTTTTTGCATCAATTTAAGTAACTGAGAGTTGACTGTCCTGATTTTATGCAACTGGTCATTTTTAGTTAGTATGACATAAGCAACAAATACAAATTAGTTGCTTAAATTCAGGATACATACCTGGGGATCAACTGGAATAAGGGAAAGAAAATCCAAACCTAAAACAAAAATGCTTTGTTAATAGTTGTCTCATATTTTGGAGACAAGAATTATTTCCCAAAATCATTTTATATTTATCACAAGCCAGAAAACATTTGGGGTTAACTGTTTACCATTCCATGATAGGCACGTTCTACACCAGAAGCAGTGCTATTTAATGTGTATAAAACTCCAAAATGAACATATTCCCTGACAAAACATCTGGAAAAATCACTTCCCAGAGACTTAAAGGAAGAAGGACTAATCAAAGCAAACATTTCTTCGCTTCATCACTTAACAGAACGAGAAGCAACAAAACGGATGAGATAATGATCTGATACGAACCATTAAAAAAACATACTTAAGCTCTTAAGATACTTCACATTTATTTTTTAGAAATACATCACATTGAACTTCATCTAAAATACCACTTCTTAAACAGATGTCTATTTCATGAAGCGCTCTCGGTCCCCCTATTCCCACATCAAAAGCAGTACCTCATCCAGGGATCAATCCAGTTCCTTGCTCTGCACAAAGCAAGCCTCGGTAATTTCTGCTCACTAACAAGCTAAATCTTATCAAGGCGTACTAGGTTATAAGCCAATGCAATTTTCTAAACCAAAGATGTGAGATTCTCCAACTAAGCTTTAGAAACAGGAATGTGGAAAAGGGTGTTAAGTACACAATTTCAAAGCATTAGAGTTATAACAATAAATAATTTAAAATTTCAGGCCTGAAAAGTCTATCAATAAACTTCTAAGTCAGTTCCCCTAGAGTCCCTGTTTGACTAAATTTCAAAACATTAAAAAACAAAAACAAAAAAAACAAAACAACAACAAATAAAGATACTAAGTATAGGTCACTAAGACAGGTCAACTTCTATTCAATTTTATACATTTTTATTTGCTGGCATTCAATGTTACCTTAAATAACAATCATTCAGAGTAAAATCTGATACTAGACTGTTACTCAAAATAGAGAATATTAGTGGAAATTATCTTTAAAATATTTAATAAGCAGAATGAGTAATTTATAACTCAAAAATTTTAAGTATATTTAGTCCCTTATAATCTCTAAATAAGCTATGCTTACAATGCTTATCAAGTAATAGAAACTATAGCACCAATCATTTGAAAGAAACCATTCCATTTATAAATCATGTAAAAAATTATTGATATGATTTTTCATTTTGTATGTCTATCACTACCTATATGACACAGCAGGGTTTGAGCCAACAATGGACAAAGAGAATCACAACAAATGTTTCCAACTTCAGTAGGCGGTATTTCTCCATAAGCAGTTTCTTTTCACATTAATGATCTTGTTCAGTAAATCCTTTCTCTGCTTCTGTTGCACACCAATTCAAAATAGGTCTAACCCTTATACCTTCCATGAGTTTTATATATTCAACATCTCCATTATTGACTGAGTCACAAAAATACTTTATTGGTGTGTCATTTAATTAATTGGTTTAATTTTATTCATTTTATTTTGCTTCAAATGGTGTAACAATTTTCTTTTTATAACTTCGGCTTTTATAGTTTAAGCTAGAGGCCCGGTGCACAAAATTCGTGCTCGGGGGGAGGAGGGGTGTCCCTCAGCCCAGCCTGCACCCTATCCAATCTGGGACATCCCTCTCACAATCCAGGACTGCTGGCTCCCAACTGCTTGCCTGCCTGCCTTCCTGATTGCCCCTAACCGCTTCTGCCTGCCAGCCTGATCACCCCCTAACCACTCCCCTGCCAGCCTGATTGATGCCTAACTACTCCCCTGCCAGCCTGTTGGCCCCTAACTGCCCTCCCCTGCAGGCCTGGGTCCCCCCCAACTGCCCTTCCCTGCAGGCCCGGTCACCCCCAACTTCCCTCTCTGCCGGCCTGGCCACCCCTAACTGCCCTTCCCTGCAGGTTTGATCACCCCCAACTGCCATCCCTTACAGGCCTAGTCCCTCCCAACTGTCCTCTCCTGCAGGCCATCTTGTGGTGGCTATCTTGTGTCCACATGGGGGCAGGATCTTTGACCACATGGGGGCAGCCATCTTGTGTGTTAGAGTGATGGTAAATTTGCATGTTACTCTTTTATTAGATAGGGTAGAGCAGTGGTCAGCAAACTGCGGCTCACAAGCCACATGCGGCTCTTTGGCCCCATGAGTTTGTGGCTCGCGAGCCGTGGTTTGCTGACCACTGCTTTAGGACAATGATTTGGGTGATACCTTAGAGCAGTGGTGTCGGCAAACCGCAGCATGCAAACCACAAACTCAAGGGGCCAAAGAGCTGCATGTGGCTTGCAAGCCACAGTTTGCTGACCACTGGGATAGGGGCCTGGTGTATGGATGGGGGCCAGCTGGTTTGCCCTGAAAGGTGTCCCGGATCAGGGTGGGGGTTCCCTTGGGGTGTGGGACAGCCTGGGTGAGGGGCCTGTGGTGGTTTGCAGGCCAGCCACGCCCCCCGACGACCCAAGTGGGAGGCCCTGGTATCTGGGATTTATTGATCTTCTACAATTGAAACTTTGTAGCCTGGAGTGGAGGCCTAGGCCGGCCAGAGTGTGCAGAAAGCTTGGCTTCCTTCATTGCCGAGGAAACCCAAGCTCCCTCCTGCACACTCTGTGGCTGCAGCCATCTTGGTTGGGTTAATTTGCATACTCACACCTGATTGGCTGGTGGGTGTGTCTGGTGGGCATGGCTTGTGGTGTAACAGAGGTGCTGTCAATTTGCATATTACTCTTTTATTATACAGGACTAGAGGCCGGTGCACAAAATTCGTGCACTCAAGGGGAGGAGGTCCCTCAGCCCGGATTGCAAGAGGGTGCAGATCAGACCAAGGGACCCCACTGGTGCACGATTGGGGCAAGGGAGGGCTGCGGGAGGTTGGCCAGCTGGGGAGGGACTGCAGGAGGGCTCCAGAGAGTGTCCAGCCAGTCTCGTTAAGTCCCGATTGGCCTGACCCCAGCAGCAAACTAACCTACCGGTTGGAGCATCTGCCCCCTGGTGGTCAGTGCACATCATCGTGACTGGTTAACCGGCCAACTGTCTGCCCCAGTGTTCGGTGCACATCATAGCGAGCGGTTGAGCAGCCTTAGCATATCATTAGCATATTACACTTTGATTGGTTGAATGGCTGACTGGATACTTAGCATAGTAGGCTTTTATTATGTAGGATTTTATATGTTCAATTACTTTTAATGTTTTTTTAATCACTCAGTCCACTTGAATAACAAACACTTTTAAAAAGCTAAGAAAGTACTGCTATCTCAGTTGGAAGATTTGTATTGAAGCCAATCACCCAAAAATGCTCATTTTTTAAATGTTTAACTAGTCCCATTTCATAACTTCAACATAAACAAACACACAGACTTGTAATTTTCAGACTGTTTTTTTTTTTACAGCTCCAGAACCGAAGGCTGTCCACTGAGGTGCAGAGACTTCCTATTTTCATTATTTCAGCTCTTGGATGTATTGTAATTCTTTACTGTTTCATGTGATTTAAGAGATTCACTTGATCTGTATCTTTTGACACCTCATCCACAGATCAATGAATATGGTGTCTTATATAATGCACTAGAGACCATGCACGAAATTCGTGCAAGAGCCTTGGCCCCAGCCCCTGCCCACCGCTGTGGCCAGGGGCCTCTGCCATATCTGCCTCAGGGCCCCTCTCCAGCCCCCCCTGCCGCAGCTTTGTCCACAAGGAAAGACATCCGGAAGGATGTCCAGTCTAATTAGCATGTTACACTTTCATTATTATAGATAGTAAAATACCTACACATTTTTCTAAACTCTTGGTTGAAATTCTAGGCTGTCTCCCCTGCATTATACAGATGCTGTCTATACAAAAATCCAATAATGTTCTAATATAAATATTTCTCAGTGAAACTTTTTCTCAAACACCATCTCTAAAATTTGATATAGTATTTCAGATATTATTCCTTCCAATAAACTTTATTATCAAAGTCTTACATTTTATATTTTAAGTAGATTATTAAAGCTCATATGAAATAGTTGAAGTTTCATAAATAAGTGATTAATGTTACTTCCTTATTTTATAAACTTAGCAAAATGCTGTTTTCTTATTTCACCATAAGTTTCAATTGAAACAACAGGTTATATTGATATATAATTATGCCCTCCTAAGCATTTCAAGGTTGAAAATGTGCTCAATTATTTTTAACTAAAAAGCAGGTTAAAAATTCTGATGGTACATTCTAAATGTTTGTTCTATTAACACTGTTAAAATTGTTGCTTTTAGATTTTCAATGTGACTTTATGTAAAACTGACTCTACGTCTTACTAATAACATCTTCCTTACTTGAGCCATGAACTTGAACAAAACATGGTTGCTACATGATTAAATATGTAAATGTTTAGCACTTCCAAATTTTAATGACACAACTTTTGAGCACCATTCACACCTGACAATATGTCACTAATAATAATAAGGCAGTCATTTTTTTCTTGAAATAATCAAGCTGTTTTCCATTCCATAAATACAAATTATGTTTTATTTTGAATTCACTGTTGCACAGTATCAGAAGATGTTCCAAGCTGCAGTTCATTATTAATATCATTTCTTCTTTGTTCCCCTGCAGATTCAGAAGATTCATGTTTATGATGTTTAAAAAGAATGTTAAGAAATGTATTAAAACGTTGTCATCTCTCTATTCTTGGTGTTCTATTTAATATTTTATTATAAATTATTAAATTTGTAAATATCAACTCTGTATAGTATGACTAATTACATAAAAATTATGCACAAAAAATAAAAGCAAATTAACTACTAATTACAAAAGAGCACATTAACAATAAAGCCAAAGTAAAAACTAAGCTATTTAGATGTAGTGACTGCTACATGATTCACAGATGATGATAAAACTGTTAATTCTTGTAAGTACAATAGACCCTATTCTATTCAGTTTATCAACTTGTAGAAAGCATTTCAATATTTTAATAACCAGTATTACCATATTGGTTTATATTGGACTGAATATTAGTCTTAGTTCCTTAATACCAGGCTTGAAGTGTATTTTATGTAATATACAGTTAACATGTTTTACTGCATTTTTCTCAACTCTTCATATTTTATAAAAGTCTCAATTTATGCCCAAATTTTGAAAAACTGTAAATTCTCTAAAGTTAAAAATTCATTCATAATCATATAATTTGAAAACAGAGCAAGTGATTTGTAAATTGTGTCTATTCTACTGCTAACTGGCCAGAATCACTTTAGTAAATGGAAAGTTTATCATCTTTTTTTCCAGATCAATTTTTAATTCAAAGTCTTTAGGAAACAAATCCTTAAAAAATATTTGTTTATAACATATACTAAGATGACATGTGGATACTCTTCAACTTTACTTAAAACTAGCCAAGGTTAGAGCAAAACATAGCAGTTAGAAATTAAGACTCTGAGTGTATTTCTTATGAACCATGAAACCTCACCTATACCTTAGCATCGAGCTTTGGATACAAAAAAAATACTTTATAACTGGTCATGGCTGCGTTTGCAAACAATTTTTTAAAATATCAATTCCCAAAGCACACATGAACTAAACATATTTAAATGTCAATTCCCAAAATACGTATGGACTAAACATATTTAAGAAAAGGTATTTACAATTTTTTGATGGATAGTATTTTTATCTATTCTTTTCCATTAAATTTTATTTGAATTGGCCAGATAACAAAGCCATCAACTGTTTCAAACAACACAAATTTTGTTCAATAGAATTTATATTGTTCTTATAATAAAGACCTCTCTAAGTGGGTTAAAGTTAACTTCAGAAATCTGGTAGGGAAAATTAATTAATTGGAAGAAGGAATTGTATTCCACTAAAAGCACCCTTTAGAAAGAAGGGAAGTCATGAATATTAAGAGGTACTGGTTCTAACTTGCTCACATTTGATAGACCAAAAATATATGTAAAACACTGGCTATACAGAGAGGGGAAAAGGGCGGAGTTTAAATGTATAATATGTATATTATGGCCTTGGTTGCACAGTTCTTGGTACTAAGATAATGCAAGTAACCTTGAATTTTTAAATGTCGAGTTAATATATATATAAAATATGTCATCAGATATTAAGTAGTGCTCTAGGGAGACAGCTGGTAGATCCTATTTTTACAGGGGCGGAGGGGGGAATCACAAGGTAAAGCTGTTGGCAACACCCCAAGTTGTGATGGACTACCAAGAAGAGTATGAGAAAATACTCTCTCCCTAACCTATAAGCTTGCATAATAAATAAACCAAGGAAAACCTCTGAGTACAAATATTCTCTGAAGGAAAATAAAATTTATAAACATTTCCTACTATCCTACTATCTTTCCTATTATTAGGAATCTATAGATTGCTCTGTAGTTAAAATGATAGGAAATGAATATGATATATTAAAACAGACATTACCTTTATATGAAGTTTCAAATTTCCTTAGCATTTCTATTTAAATTTTTAAAACTCTATTTGCTCCAAGGTTAAGATTAAAAATAAATGATAAGACTTAATAAGAAACAAACAAACAAAAAATAACTTCACATACCTGGCAAATCTGATGACATGCTTGATATTGGCGTGTGGTGGAATGGTACTGAGTAGTCTGTTAATGAAGGCGGAATAGCAGCAGGATCAACCGAAGTCACACTGGGCACCCTTACAGAAGACGGCTGATACATGAGAACCCTGTTTTAAATAGCATGGGAAATTACAAACAATCTGGCTGTTAGTTCACAGGACAGAAGGGCTGTACTACTGCGCATTCTCAGTTGTAAATTCACTAAGTTTCAGCACAACTATATGGCAGCTACTCACTACACAGCACTACACTCTACTCTCCTCTTTCATTAACAGTCTACATTTTAACATGAATGTATATGGGCTCTCAGCAGCTGTGATATAAGAGCAAGTCAGCATTAAAACATAATGTACAGTGCTCAAGTAATACATAAAATGTTCATCGACAAGTAGAAATACACTTTGCATATGCTTTTATTAATGTAGGTAACATATGTGGATATTAGTATTCTTATCTATAAAAAAAAAAAAGAAGAATATATCCTAAGAATCCCCAAACATTAATTCAAAAGAATATACTAGTATTCACCCCTATGTTTGTAGCAGTATTATTCACAAACCCAAGATCTGGAAACAGCTCAAATGCCCATCAGTAGATGAGTGGATAAAAAAGCTGTGATACATTTACACAATGAATATTACTCAGAGGTAAAAAAAAAAAGGGGGGGGGAAAAATCACATGTTTTTTTTTGACAGCATAGTTGGACCTAAAGATTATTATGCTAACTGAAATAAAGCAGTCACAGGAAGACAAATACCATATGATCACACTTACATATAGAATCTAATGAACAAAATAAACTGACAACAAAATAGAAACAAAGGCATGGATACATGGCACAGACTGACAGCTGTCAGAGGGGATGGGATTGGATGAAAGAAGGTGAAGGGCTTAACACACAGACACAGACAGCAGTGTGGTGATAGAGGGGAAAAGGAGTGGGGGGGTAGTGGAGGTGGGTAAAGAGGGGGAAACTAGGGACAGAGACTTTGCTTGGGGCAATGATAATGATCCATTGAGCTATACAATTGTAACATGTATGGTTTTGCAATAAAGTTATTGTCACCCCAATAAATTCAATTTTTAAAATTTAGAAATAAAGGACTCCTAAGATTTTATTTAAATCAGGGCAATTTATGAGAGACGCTACTTACTATAGTTCAACCAGAATTTCTTCATTCTAACTTGAGTTGTATTAATTATTAGCACTCTTTTTAAAAAAATATTTTTTTATTGATTTCAGAGAGAAAGGGAGAGGGGGAGAGAGATAGAAACATGAATGATGAGAATCACTGATCAGCTGCCTCCTGCATACCCCTTACTGGGGTTTGAGCCCACAACTCGGGCATATGCCCTTGACTGGAATCGAACCTAGGATCCTTCAGTCCGCAGGCTGATGCTCTATCTACTAAGCCAAACCAACTAGATCAATTATTTACACTCTTATCTGGGGATCACCTAAGCAAAGAAAGCCAATCCTAAAGCCTGCCAACCTGATGACAATAGGCAGCAATCAGAAATTTAAAAAGATGACTACTCAAGATCCTACCTAATAAAAGGGTACTATGCAAATAAGGATCACTCCGCTATGCCCACAATTGGGCCGGCGGGAGGCTGGGGGGCAGGACTCAGGGTGGCCTATCTGGCCGTTGAGAAGATCAAGATGGCGGCGCCCAGTCCGCTCAGCTCTGCTGCTGGAGTGACCAGCCTTGACAGGAGCAGCGAAGCTGGATCCACCTCCGGAGGGGTTTTTGATCCGCCCCCAGACACGGCAATCAGAGCCAGGACATCAGGGCATGGCGGCTTCCCTGGCAGCGGGGAAGCCCCAGGCCCTGCAAACAGAGCCAGGCCAGGACAGCAGGGCATGGCGGCTTCCGTGGCAGCGGAGAAGCCCCAGGCCCTGCAAACAGAGCCAGGCCAGGACAGTAGGGCATGATGGCTTCCGCAGCAGCGGGGAAGGCCCAGGCCCTGCAGACAGTGCCCAGAGAGCAGGGCATGGCGGCTTCCGCGGCAGCAGGGAAGCCCAGGCCCTGCAAACAGAGCCTGGACAGCAGGGCATGGGGGCTTCCTTAGTGTATCGGTGTTCTCAAAGCCCCCAGGCCTGGCAGACAGAGCACACTGCAGGGCATTGGGGCTTCCTTCACATGGCGCATGGGGAGGCCGGCAGAAAGCGGAGAGCAGGGCATGGGGGCTTCATCTCCATGGCTTCAGCGAAACCGCCAGGCCCGCAGAAAGCAGAGAACCACGGGGAGTGGACCTAAGCCATCAGTAGGACATCCGCTGAGAGCTCCTGGATTGTAGAGGGTGCAGGTTGGGCTGAGGGCCCCCTGTGCACGAATTTCGTGCACCGGGCCTCTAGTGTAAGATATAATAGCCAGAAATAAAATGTTGCCTACTATGATACAATCTATCTAAAGGGGGTTATGAGTTTGAAATTAAACACACTTAAACACTTTATAAATGGTGTTATACATATACATAATATGTATATATAATTTTAACTATTATTTTAAGAAGCAGTATAAATATTTTTTTTAAAGTTCAGGAATAAAGAGAGATAATTTTGACTTTTCCTATTTACCCCTCATTTTTTCTTTGCTCAGGGTAAACAGAACTTCAGAAGAAAAACATCTTTAATGTACAGAAGAAACTAAGCAATATTATGGGCTGATGGTGGCCAGCTTTTTGTACAACATGTCAGTAAGGCTGTAGTGGTAGCAGCTGCTCTCTGAGCTCCGTGATGTCACCCAAGGATGGTAAGAAAGGTGCCATCAGCCAAGAAAGACAAAGACCCAGTGAACAATCTGGGGGCAAGGCCAAAAAGAACTGGTCCAAAGGCAAAGTTTGGGACAAGCATATAATCTAGTCTTGACAAAAATACATATGATAAACTGCAAGTTCTCAACTATAAGCTCATAAGCCCAGCTGTTGTCTATGAAGACTGAGCATTGGCAGTTCCCTGGCCAGGGCAGCCCTTCGGGAGCTCCCCAGTAAAATATTTATTAAGTTGTTTTCAAAGCACAAAGTTCAAGTAATTTACACTAGAAATACCAAGGATGGGGACCCCCCACCCCCAGCTGCTATTAAGATTCAGAAACAGGTCCCACCAACTGTACATTTTGAAAAATAAAACTTTATTAAATAAAGGGGAAGTGGCTGGGACATGGGACATTAGGTTAGCATCCCACAGTGCTGTTAGAAAACTGTAAGTTTCATGAGCAGCTCAGAATTCTGTAGCTGGAAGGGACCATAACAAAGATGAAGAAAATAAAATGGATAGAAATTTAAGGTAGAACTATGGTCACAATGCTCATATCCAACAAAACAGACTTTAAAATGAAGGCTATCACAAGAGACAACAAAGGTAAGAACATAATACTAAAGGGATAGATCCAGCAAGAGGCTATAAATGCTCATATCCAACAAAACAGACTTTAAAATGAAGGCTATCACAAGAGACAACAAAGGTAAGAACATAATACTAAAGGGATAGATCCAGCAAGAGGCTATAAGCCCAGTAAACATATATGCACCCAATACAGCAGCACCTAAATATATAAAAAAACTTCTAGAGAACTTTAATGGAGAGATCCACAACAATATAGTCATAGTAAGGGACTTTAACAACGCTCTGACTTCACTGGATAGATCTTCCAAACAAAAACTTAATAAGGAAACAGACTCTAAAGGACATACGGGATCAGATGGATTTAACTGGCATTTATAGAAGATTTCAGTCCAACGTAGCTAAATACACATTATTCTCAAGTGCACATGGATCATTCACAAAGATAGACCATATGTTAGGACACAAAACAAGTCTCTAACAAGTTCAAAAAGATTGAAATACTATCAAGCATCTTCTCAGATCACAGTGGAATGAAATTAGAAATCAGCTACAGTAACAATACCCCAAAACATTCAAACATATGGAGGCTAAATAGCATGTTATTAAACAATGAATGGGTTACCAACGAGATCAAGAAAGAAATCAAAAACTTCCTAGAAACAAATGAAAATGAACACACAACAACCCAAAAGCTCTGGGACACAGCAAAAGCAGTCCTGAGAGGGAAGTTCATAGCACTACAGGCCTACCTCAAAAAACAAGAAAAAGCAGTAATACACTATTTAACCCTACAAATTAAAGAACTAGAAAGAGAACAAATTGAAGGAAGGAAATAATAAAAATTAAGAGCACAAATAAATAACATAGAGACTAAAAAGCAATACAAAAAAATCAATAAAACCAAGAGCTGGTTCTTTGAAAGAATAAACAAAATCGATAAACCGTTAACCAGACTCATCAAGAAACAAAAAGAGAGGACCCAAAAAAATAAAATCAGGAACGAAAATGGAGAACTAAACACTGACACCACAGAAATACAAAAGATTGAAAGAAAATACTATGAACAACTATATGGCAACAAGCTGGGCAATGTGGATGATATAGACAAGTTCCTAGAAAAATATAATCTCCCAAAACTGAATCAGGAAGAACCAGAAAACCTGAATAGGCCAATAACAACTGATGAAATAGAAGCAGTAATCAAGAAACTCCGAGAAAACAAAAGCCCAGGTCCAGAGGGCTTCACAGGGGAGTTTTACCAAACATTCAAAGAAGAACTAATACCTATACTCGTCAAACTATTTCAGAAAATTCGAGAGGAAGGAACATTTCCAAACTCTTTTTATGAGGCCAGAATTATCCTAATTCCAACACCAGATAAAGACACCACAAAGAAAGAGAATTACAGACCAATACCCCTGATGAATATAGATGCAAAAATCCTCAACAAAATATTAGCAAATCATATCCAGCAATATATTAAAAAGAACATACACCATGATCAAGTGGGATTTATTTCGGGGATATAAGGCTGGTACAATATTTGCAAATCAACAAACATGATACAACACATAAACAAATTGAAAGACAAAAATCACATGATCATATCAATAGATGCAGAAAAAGCATTCGACAAAATCCAACACCCGTTTTTGATAGAAACTCTCAGCAAAGTGGCAATAGAGAGAACATATATCAACATGATAAAGGCCATATATGACAAACCTACAGCCAATATCACACTCAATGGGCAAAAACTAAAAGCATTTCCCCTAAGAACAGGAACAAGAGAGGGATGTCTGCTTTCACCACTCTTATTCAACATAGTACTGGAAGTCCTAGCTACAGTGATTAGACAAGAAGAAGAAATAAAAGGCATCCAAATTGGAAAGGAGGAAGTAAAACTCTCATTATTTGCAGATGATATAATAATGTACATAGAAAACCCTAAAGAGTCCACCAAGAAACTAATAGATTTAATAAATGAATTTGGCAATGTAGCAGGATACAAAATCAACACCCAAAAATTGATGGCTGTTTTATACACCAATAATTAATTCTCAGAAAGAGAAGCTAAACAAACAATCGCATTTACCATTGCAACAAAATAATTAAGATACCGAGAGAAACCAAGATGGCGGCATAGGTAAACACCTAAGCTGCTGCCTCGCAGAACAATTTCAAAACTACAACTAAAAGACCAAACGAACATCATCCAGAACCACAGGAAGGCTGGGTGAGTGGAAATTCTGCAACTAGAAGGAAAGAGAAAAACACACTGAGACTCAGAGGAGCTGCAGGAGGCAGAGGTACCGAGATACACGCGCGGAGAGGACTGGCAACTGAGTACGCGGCTGGCTTTCTCAAGCGGGAGGGAGACAAAAGATCCCGACTGCACTGAACTCCAGTTCTGGGCGAGACTCTGGGGACCCAGATTCATTCAGGGAGAAACTGGACTGTCTGGCTGCAGGCGGAACTCGAGAGCGGCTTTCTCTCAGAGGTGCTTGCAGCGATTACCATGGGACACTGACACACAGGGGCCTATTAGGGCAGGGCTGTCTGTTCCACCCTGAGACTCCGCCCCATCCAAGCTGAGCACAGAGGCTTTTGCAAGTCTTGTCTCATAAGGGTGTCTCCAGCACAGAAGTTCTCCCAGCGTAGACACAGCTGATCCTCACAGCCAAGTGGCCTAGAGGTCAATTCCTCCCAGTGATACCAACAACAATCAAAGCTTAACTACAACAAGACTGTGCACACAGTCCACAAAGGAGTGCACCAAGAGTGTACACCTCAGGTAACTGGGGAGGCTGAGCCACTGGGCCCTATAGAACACCTAGCACACAAAGCCACTCTATCAACTCAGGGAAGCAGCCAAAATGTGGAGACAAAGAAACAGGTCACAAATGAAAGAAATGGAGGAAAACAAATGCCTGGATATAGAGTTCAAAACCACGGTTATAAGGTTTTTCAAGAATTTTCTAGAAAAGGCCAATAAATTTAGCGAGACCCTAGAGGATATGAAAAAGGACTAACTAGAAATTAAGCATACACTGACTAAAATAAAAAATATTATACAGAGATCTAACAGCAGACTAGAGGATCGCAAGAATCAAGTCAAAGATTTGAAATACAAAGAAGCAAAAAACACTCAATTGGAAAAGCAAAATGAAAAAAGAATCCAAAAATATGAAGATAGTGTAAGGAGCCTCTGGGACAACTTCAAGCGTACCAACATCAGGATTATGGGGGTGCCAGAAGAAGAGAGAGAGCATGATACTGAAAACCTATTTGAAGAAATAATGACCAAAAATTACCCCACCTGGTGAAAGAAATAGACTTACAAGTCCAGGAAGCGTACAGAACCCCAAACAAAAGGAATCCAAAGAGGACCACACCAAGACACATCACAATTAAAATGCCAAGAGCAAAAGACAAAGAGAGAATATTAAAAGCAGCAAGAGAAAAACAGTTAGTTACCTACAAGGGAGCACCCTTACGACTGTCAGCTGATTTCTCAACAGAAACTATGCAGGCCAGACGGGAGTGGCAAGAAATATTCAAAGTGATGAATAGCAAGAACCTACAACCAAGATTACTCTACCCAGCAAAGCTATCATTCAGAACTGAAGGGCAGATAAAGAGCTTCACAGATAAGAAAAAGCTAAAGGAGTTCATCACCACCAAACCAGTATTATATGAAATGCTGAAAGGTATCCTATCTAATAAAAGAGTAATATGCAGATTGACCATCACTGCAACACACAATATAGCTGCCCCCATGTGGTCAAAGATCCTGCCCCCATGTGGACACAAGATGGTCACCACAAGATGGCTAGCAGGGGAGGGCAGTTGGGAGGCACCAGGCCTGCAATGGAGGGCAGTTGGAGGCAATCAACCCTGCAGGGGAGGGCAGTTAGGGGTGACCTGGCTGGCAGAGGAGGGAAGTTGGGGGCAAACAGGCTGGCTGGGGAGCAGTTAGGCATCAATCAGGCTGGCAGCGGAGTGGTTAAGGGGTGATCAGGCTGGCTGGCAGAAGCGGTTAGGGGAAATCAGGCCGGCAGGGGAGAGTGGTTAGAGGTGATCAGGATGGCAGGGGAGAATGGGTTAGGGGCAATCAGGCCAGCAGGGGAGAGCAGTTAGGGGTGATCAGGCAGGCAGGCAGGCAGGTGAGCGGTTAGGAGTCAGCAGTCCCGGATTGCAAGAGGAATGTCCCTTGAGGGGTCCTAGATTGGAGAGGGTGCAGGCCAGGCTGAGGGACCTCTCCTGTGCACGAATTTCGTGCACCAGGCCTCTAGTTCTTTAATAAGAAGAAAAAGGTAAAGATAAAAATTATGAACAACAAATACATATCTATCAACAAGGGAATCTAAAATTCAAGTGAATAAAAAAATCTGATGAACAGAATAAACTGGTGAATATAATAGAATCAGGGGCATATAAAGGAAGTGGACTGACAATTCTCAGGGGGAAAGGGGTGTGGGGGATGCGGGAAGAGACTGGACAAAAATCGTATACCTATGGATGAGGACAGTGGTCGGGGGCAGGGTAAGGGCAGAGGGTGGGGAGGGAACCGGGTGGAGGGGAGCTGTGGAGGGGAGCTATGGAGGGAAAAAGAGGAACAATTGTAATAATCTGAACAATAAAGATTTATTAAATTTTTAAAAAATTAAGATTCCAAGGAGGCAAAAGACCTGTACTCGGAAAACTACAGGACGTTGAAAAAAGAGATGGAAGATATAAACAAGTGGAAGAATATACCATGTTCATGGACTGGCAGAATCAACATCATTAAAATGTCCATCCTACCCAAGGCAATCTACAGATTCAATGCAATTCCTATTAAAATACCAACAGCATATTTCACAGAGCTAGAACAAATACTCCAAAAATTTATATGGAATCCAAAAAGACCCCAAATAGCTGCAGCAATTTTGAGAAAGAAAAACAAAGTTGGAGGAATCACAATACCAGATTTCAAGTTTGATTACAAAGCCACCTTAATCACAACAGCCTGGTACTGGTACAAGAACATGCATGTAGATCAATGGAACAGAACAGAGAACCCAGAAATTGACCTATTACGCTCAATTAATATTTGACAAAGGAGGCAAGAGCATACAATGGAGTCAAGAGAGTCTCTTCAATAAATGGCGTTGAGAAAATTAGACAGATACATGCAAAAAAATGAAACTAGACCACCAACTTACACCAGACACAAGAATAATCTCAAAATGGATAAAAGACTTAAATGTAAGTCATGAAACCATAAAAATCTTAGAAGAAACCATATGCAGCAAAATCTCAGACAATATGTTTATGTTTACAGATACATCTCTTAAGACAAAAGAAACTAAGGATAATATAAACAAATGGGACTACATCAAAATAAAAAGCTTTTGCACATCAAAAGAAACCATCAACAATATGAAAAGAGAGCCCACTGTATGGGAGAACATATTTGGCAATGATACATCTGATAAAGGATTAATATCCAAAATATATAAGGAACTCATACAACTTAACAAAGGGTAGACAAACAATCCAATTTAAAAATGGGCAAAGGACCTAAATAGACACTTCTCCAAAGAGGACATATAGATGGCCAAGAGACATATGAAAAATGTTCAAAGTCACTAATCATCTGAGAGATGCAAATCAAAACGACAATGAGGTACCATCTCACACCTGTCAGAATGGCTACCATCAACAAATAAACAAATTACAAGTGCTGGCAAGGATGTAGAGAAAAGGGAACCCTAGTACACTGCTGGTGGGAATGCAGATTGCTGCAACCATTATGAAAACCAGTATGCAGTTTCCTCAAAAAATTAAATATGGATCTGCCATTTGACCCAGTGATCCCACTTCTAGGAATATATCCTAAGAAACCTGAAGCACCCATCAGAAAGAATGTATACACCTCTATGTTCATAGCAGCACAATTTACAATAGCTAAGATCTGGAAACAGCCCTAGTGCCCATCAATAGATGAGTGGATAAAAAAACTGTGATACATTTATACCATGGAATACCATGCAGAAGTAAAAAAAGAAGCTCTTACCCTTTGAGACAGCATGGAGAGACCTGGAGAGTATCATGCTAAGTGAAATAAGTCAGTCAGAGAAAGAGAAGTATCACATGATCGCACTCATATGTGGAATCTAAGTAACAAAAAAACCTGATGAACAGAATGGACCCAGAGACATGGAAGCATGGAACAGACTGCAGAATCTCAGAAGGAAAGTGGGGGGAGGGTGCGTGGGTGGGAGGTAATCAACCAAAGACCTTGAATGCATAACCCATGGACACACACAGCAGGGTGCTGAAGGCCTGGGGTGGGGACAGGCTGGAGGGAGTCAATGGAGGAAAAAGGAGGACATATGTAATATTTTCAACAATAAAGAATTCTTAAAAAAAAAAAAAAGGCTTTTGACATGTCACTGCCTCTTCATAGAATTGGCAAATACACAGGCATATGTATGTAGGCATTATTAATGTGTACACATATATTTTTTAAATTTTTTAGTCTTATTCATAATATCATAGTACACAGGTAACTTGCTGGAATGTTGCAAGACAGTGAATATTAGTATTCTAGACTGTATACTGGATCATTGAATTTATCACATTTGGTCCAGATTTAAATATCTAAAAATGGGTTAACTTGAATTATTATCCTAAAGCCTGAAATTCATCATGTGCTCCCTCCCACTTTACAATCATAAATATATTAATATAATTTTGCAAACAATTCCTAATGATCCTTAATCCAGAGAAATACATTATTAACCTCTATTTTTTGTTTCCTATCTTTAGAATACCTCCATATTAATGACAAAACCACATTCAATTTCCAGGGAATAGGGTAGGGACATAATATTTAAAATTATCTTTTCATGTAGAAAAATATCAGAGGTTTTCTAAATGTCTTAAATTAAGGTGCCAGTTTCTTCTGATAGATACTACATGATTGCATTTAAGGATTATAGTAGGGTATGCAAGGAAGAGGTTAGAAGAATCACTATCAAAATGTTAACAGTGGTTATCTGTAGACAGAATGCTTTTTACTTTTGGTGCTCTGTAAAACTGTAAGTTTTACTAAAACAATGCCTCTTAAAAAATAACTACTCACAAAATTTCTAGACTATAATGGAAAATAAGTTTTCCTGGTTTTTCATTTGTATTCCTTCTCATTTGCCAGACACTGAGGCTAAGTTCTCTCATTATCTTATTGAAATCTTAAAAAAAATCTCATGAGGTAGGCATTTTCTAACCCCATTGTAAAGAACAGAAACAGGAAGCTCAAGCAAGTTAAATGTTTCATCATACATCATGAATGAGTAAGCAATGGTATCAAACTTGGAATCCACACTTGTCAGATTCCATATTCCATAGGCTTCCTTCTGTTGGTCTGTGATGCCAAATTTGCTACTTATATGAAATACTTACACATGAGAAGATTTCAACTTTTACTTCCCAAAGATGGGAATATTTTCTTCATTTAAATATTGAAAATACTTCAACTAAACAAAGGCAAATTAAAATAGCATTCTATGATCATGTAACTATCAAAGAGACATTTACAAACCTATCCCAGTAACAGTTAGTTCCAAGTGTAATAAACTGTAGTAAACTATAAATTAACAAACCCTTTGGTTGGGCTGCTTTGTGTTTCTGACATAAAGATGCACTTCCTTTTGGCAGGAGGGTCTTCCTCTTCATCAGAAGAGCTTTCTATTGTTAGGTCTATAACATCCACTTTCTTCTTGCTTGCCTCATTGGCTACAGTCACTGAACAAGGCTTACTGAGGACACTTGAACCTGCATGTAGGGAACAGAAAAAAAAAAATTTAAGGTTGTGACACAAACTCTAGCCACAGGAGTCTTAACTGTGCAGCATGCCAGAAAGCTACATACTCTGTCCCATGGAAAGAGACCAACTCCCTAACTCCAGACATCTCTCTGTAAAATTACTAACCTGGAGAGACAGAGTGAGCTCTGTGCCCTGAAAGAGAGCCAAAAGCCTCAAACATGCTCACAGTTTTCTCCCTGGTACTACCAACGGATATGCACCTATCCTGCTGCTCACGGTGTCTCAGCAAGTAAGCAGTCGTTTTATAGACAGACATCTGGAGTTAGGGGGCTGATCTCCGGCCATGAACAAGAATACGTGGTGTCACTGACTGTGTTTTCACAGACTTGTTGCAGTGTTCAATCAGAATCAGAATTTTCTATTCTAGCAAAGCAAGGGTGCTCATATCAAAGAATGCATAGGCTCTTCACCAGAACTTGACAAAAATTTTCACCATGAAAAACCCCCAAACTTCTCACTTGTTATTCAGACATTTAAAATTTTTCTTATAAACTGCCTGTCTACTTATCACCTAGGTTCTCCTTTCTGCCCATTATGATAGTCTCATACACTCACCATTTCATAGAAAGTATATTGTGCCCTGCAATCTGTTTAGCAGTAAATGAATGCTAGTTGATAATGAAAAAGCAGCAGCAAGTAATCAACTAAATCACTATTTTTCTCAAAGATGCGGGAAACTTTTCCTTCATCATTCACAGGTACCTCAACAGGTACTCTAAAAACAATTCTGAAAAACTGTCCATAGAAATGTCATTTATAACTCTTCATTTTGTAACAAACACCATATA
This sequence comes from Cnephaeus nilssonii, assembly GCF_951640355.1. NCBI lineage: Eukaryota > Metazoa > Chordata > Mammalia > Chiroptera > Vespertilionidae > Cnephaeus > Cnephaeus nilssonii. The sequence goes on from NC_137082.1 coordinate 82,116,846, forward strand.
TTAAAATAATTTTAGATAATTTTTCATTTATTTTACATATGAAAAATAACTATAAAAAGGCTGGTTAAAAGAATGGTATACTTATAAACTTGGGCACATTTCTTAAAGAATGAATAAAAATCAGTTGGGGGAAATTACCTATATAATATATGATCAAAAGATAAAGTTATCAAAAGATAAACTTATTTTCCATTATAGTCTAGCTGGTTGCTCAGTGGGTAGAGAGTTGGCCCTCGGACTGAAGGTCGCAGGTTCTATTCCAGTCAAGGACACATACCTCAGTTGCAAGCTCGATCCCAGCCCTGACCAGGGTGCATGCGGAAGGCAACTGATTGATGTGGTCTCTCTCACATCGATGTTTCTCTGTCTCTCCCCCTCCCTTCAACCCTTTCATTCTCTCTAAAAATCAATGGGAAAAAAATATCCTTGGGTAAGGATTAACACACACACACAAAGTTAGCAAACAGAGCTTCAAATGAAGTTCTAGTGGCCAATGTTAACGATAAAGATAATGCTGCAAGAGTCTCACTGCTTTGCTCTCTGCTGCCATTCTACACATACTTTCTATTTTTGTGCACGGTTGGCTGGATACTTTCATAGCTTCTTTCTTCGGTCTCATTGGACACCAAGAGCCATCTTCTTGGAATTTGATCTCATCCACATCAGAACAGTCACTGAGAATTTCCATAAAAAGGCTATAAACCAATTAAGTAGAAAAATGTAATCAGTGGCCTTGTTCAAAAGTGAAATTATAACAAAGAAGTACTTATTACATTGGAGACAAAAGTAATACTGACTTCAGTCTGTTTGTTTTGGTAGTTCAATACTTTAGACTTTAGGACAACTATTATACCCCCTTCCTTCTATGTTTTAGATCTTTAAAGGGCATAAAAGAGTTAAATGACTTACTGAGTCATCTAAAAAATAGTGGCTAAACAGAAATTAATTGCAGTAAAGAACAACCTTCACAACATATAAAATACACATAAGCAAACAGAAATGTTATTATACAAAATCTAACTTATAAGCTTATATTATCAAGGAAAATGAATCATAGAGGTGGGGGGAAGAAGAAGAAAGCCTATCTAATAAAAGAGTAATATGCAAACTGACCATCACTCCAACACACAAGATGGCCAGCAGGGGAGGGCAGTTGTGGGCAATCAGGCCAGCAGAGGAGGGCAGTTGGGAGTGACCAGGCCTGCAAGGGAGGGCAGTTGGGAAGAACCAGGCCTGCAGGGGAGGGAAGTTAGGGGTGACCGGGCCGGCAGAGGAGGGCAGTTGGGGGGGACCAGGCCTGCAGGGGAGGGCAATTGAGGGGGACCAGACTTGCAGGGGAGGGCAGTTGCGGGGGGGACCAGACCTGCAGGGGAGGGCAGTTAGGACAACCAGGCCTGCAGGGGAGGGCAGTTCAGGGGGACCAGGCCTGCAGGGGAGGGCAGTTGGAGGAAACCAGGTCAGCAGGGGAGAGCAGTTAGGGGCAATCGGGCCAGCAGAGGAGCAGTTAGGCATCGATCAGGCTGGCAGGGGAGTGGTTAGGGGGTGATCAGGCTGGCAGGCAGGTGAGCAGTTGGGAGCCAGCAGTCGATTGGAGAGGGTGTGGGCTGAGGGACACACACACACATCCCGTGCACAAATTTTGTGCACCGGGCCTCTAGTAGCAATATAAGTCTCAATAATTTTTTTTAAATAACTAAGCATACAAATTATGTCCTATGACCAAAATAAAGTTAAATTTGAAATCATCATCAGAAAAATATCTGGAAAATCCTCATATATTTGAAAATTAACAAACAACCCATGAGACAAAAAAAAAACATAAAAACAAATTAACAAGTATTTTAAACTTTATGAAAGTAAAAATGCAACAAAATTTGTGAAATGTTGCTAAAGCAGTACTTAGAGGAAAATTTATAGCACTAATCTTTCTATATTAGGAGAATGCAAATCAACAAGCTCAGCTTCTATCTAAACAAAACTATAAAAAAAGAACAATTAAAGTGAAAGTAAACAAATGGGTAAAAACAAACAAACAAAAAACACACAAATGAAATAGAGAAAAATCAATGAAACAAAAATGCTGGTACTTTAAGGTCAATAAAATCAACGAACTTCCAGTCAGACATAAGCTCACTTAGAAACTGGGCTTTCCCCTCTTTAGGACAGGCTATGAAATATTATATTGGGAAGCAAAAAGAAAAGGAAACTACTCTACCTCTTGCCTCCAACAGAAATCATAAAGATAAAAGAGCCGTTAACCACGGTTTTAAAAAAAGATTGAGTATAATAAAGCAGAAAACACACAAACATCTTGACTTTATGCTAGAAGAGAATTTCTATGAGGCTGTACTGAATGGAGACAAAGCTAATAGTTACCCATCTAAAATTAGACTTTCATAGGCAGCTTTTTTGTCACACACAGGACAAATCCAGGTGGGCTTCTTCTCATTCATTTGCAGATAAAGGGCAGCATCAAAACACTGTAGATGTGTACAAGTCACTGCTCGGCATGGGATTGTCAGCCTCATTTTCCCTAACTACAGGCAGGATAGAAAACATGAGAAACCACTTCAGGAAGGAGAACAAAACCTCAATGGGAATAGTCAGTCATAAAAGTCTGAAAGAAGTCATACAAGAAGTTCAAAATGAAAAAGAAATTCAAAACAGAATTTACTTCCATCAAGGCTGCTGCACATTTTATTAGTATTCATTGCTAGCCCTATAATTTAAAAAAATGTTTTCACTTTTTGAAAATAGGTAACGTAAATTCACAGGTAGAACAACATCCTTATACAATGAAAACATGTCTCTTTGTCACTGGTTCTTCTATTTAGAGAAAACCACTGTTAACCAACTCTTGCATGTCCTTTCATAGATGGTCTATGTGTGTTTTAAAAAACATTTTCCAAAAAAAAAACAAAAAACATTTTCACCTGAATGGTGGCATGTGATACACAAAATTTTGAACCTTCTGTCACATAATATAAATTAGTGACTTTTTCACATATATCAGTACAAAAAAAGCTATCACAATATGAAGCTATCATATTTGATATGAAGTATATCATATGAAGGATTAAAACTTTTGCCTGAAGGTCTGTACAAAGCTTATGAATAGGAGGTCCCGGGTCCAAACACATGTCCGCTAGGACCTCTGCCACCACCTCCCCTATTGGCACTACAGACTTCTCTCTGGGTTTGACAACCAAAGATTCTCAATTCCTAAGCAATTCCAATGTCATGTAATTCTATCCCTTTTTCAATAAAGATGTTAGTTTAAGTTAATGATAATTTTTAAAAAATAAAGCTTCAAGATAAAAATATCTGCAAATACCACTATCCAGGGTGGTAGAAAGGGGGACTTATAATCAACCAAAGACCTTGAATGCATAACCCATGGACACAAACAATAGGGTGCTGAAGGCCTGGGGTGGGGATGGGGGGGGGGGGGTGTGTGTGGACGGGGGGAAGGGTTAGAGGGAGTCAATGGGGGGAAAAGGGGACATATGTAATATTTTCAACAATAAATAATTATTTTTTAACAAAAGCTTTTGGCATTTGTTACTGCCTCCTCATAGACTTATAATCAGAACATTTATTATTTTAGCCCAATGTAGCAATATGGTATATTCTGAAATGATGCCAGAAGACCAAAATTGTTATCTTTATTCTACTAGTTATTATTGTGTGATTTGGGTTAGCCAATCTTTCAATCTGAGTTTCCTCATCTGCAAAATGGGAACAACCCCCATACAGATTTGCTAAGGGAGTTAAATAAGGGGCACATAATAGGAACTCGACAAATTATTCCCTTCTCTCTCTCTCTCTCTCTCTCTCTCTGAAACAATTCTCTCTCCATTTAAAATTGTAGACGGTGAGGCGAAAGTAGGTTTACAGCCCTAGCTGATTTGGCTTAGTGGATAGAGCATCGGCCTGTGGACTAAAGGATCCCGGGTTTGATTCCGGTCAAGGATACATGCCTGGGTTGCAGGCTCAATCCCCAGGGGAGGCATGCAAGAGGCAGCAATCAATGATTCTCTCTCATCATTGATGTTTCTATCTCTCCCTTCCTCTCTGAAATCAATGAAAATATATATTTTTTAAAAAGTAAAAAGAAAGGTTTACAGTTGTTTGTATGGAAATTAATATAATAATTAATTAATAATGTAAGAATAAGCTCTATGTTTCGGTTACTCACCACTGTAAACCTACTTTTTCCCCACACTGTACATTTCTCACAATGGTTGCTGGTTACCAAATGCCACCTAAACTGCATTATAAATTCCTGATTCCATATAAAGTCCCTCTCATAAGGAATGGGTCCCCTTCAACAGTACTGATTTTAAAGAAGCCTTCATCCACTATTCCTGACCATTCCCATCTCTTCTCTGGTACTCCAATAGCACAATTACATTGAGTGGCCAGATTATTATGATCTCTGAATGCATATAATCTGGCCACTCAGTGTATATCCTATATAATAAAAGGTTAATATGCAAATTGTCCCCTTGACCAGGAGTTCTACCAGCAGGCAGGCCGGCCAACCGCCCATGTCCCCTCCCCCTGGCCAGGCTGGCAGGACCCCACCCATGGATGAATTCATGCACCGGGCCTCTAACACACACACACACACACACACACACACACACACACACACACACACACACACTGAGAGGCCAGATTATGCGTTCCAAGATCATAATAATCTGGCCACTCAGTGTATATATGGTAAGTCTTCTGCTTTTTCATGTAAGTTGGCTTTCTCTCTCAAACTAGACTATTAACTTTCTGAAAACTTTTTATCAAATCTTCAGTATTATCTTCCACAATTAGCTCAGTACCAAACACACAGGAGGAGTATCTGTGTTGCTGACTGATTCTCCCCTATAGTCTCTATGTTAGGAAATCTATATACCGTATTTTCTGGCGTATAAGACGACTGGGTGTAGAAGACGACCCCAAACTTTTCCAGTTAAAATATAGAGTTTGGGATATACTCGCCATATAAGACTACCCGTCTTCCAACGCACACCAAATAAAAATTTAAAAAACATCAGATTTGATTTCAATATGGTAATTTTAATTCAAATGCTTATGACATGCAGGTACTTAGCAGGAAAACTGTCACTTATAAACATAAGGCTGATAGTCATCAAACATGTAAACATAAAACAGTGCAAGTGGTTAAACTTTTCCTAATTCACTCTAAAGCTGAAAGGAAGGATAAGACAATAAACCCATGGGAGCTGCCACGCTGTTTGTTTTCTAAGCTGTCAACCAAACTGGAACTGATGATGATAGGAGGAAGATAACAAACAATAGAGAGAGAGCAAGTGCTGGGCAAGTCCCTGGCAAGTTAGCAACACCGCTTCACTGCAGTCCTCAGGAGCGAGATCTGAGAGGCAGAGGAGGAGGTACGGTAATAGGATACAAGGGCGGGCCAGACGCATGAAAGAGGCGTGTTTTTCTGGGCACAGCTCTATCTCTTTTTCCCATACCCCGGGCATCCCGGACGCCTGCAGCTTGTTCCGCCCTTCACTTACACCTTCCCGGTGAGGCGCCCCCTCACCTTGTCATCTGGACCACGTTAAGTCACTTCTTTCCACGAATCCTGGTGAGTGGATTTTCTTCTACCGTACTTGTACAGCGCGCCCTTGCTGCTTTCATACGGTCACCGCATACGGTGGGGGGGAGCTCAAAAATGGCCGCAGTCGCATCCCCGCCGTATGCGGCGAGCACCCGGCCGCACTCCATTCATTTCAATGGAGCTGGATAGAGACCGTATGTGGCACAAAAAGGAGCCGACCAGAGACACTTGAGGTCTCCGTCTGGCTCCATTGAAATGAATGGAGTGCGGCCGTTTTTTGAGCTCCCCCCACCGTATGCGGCGACTGCAGATTCTCCAGTCCGGCTCGGAAGTTTCAGCACCCGCCCTATAAGACGACACCCGGCGTATAAGACGACCCCCGACTTTTGAGAAGATTTTCCTGAGTTAAAAAGTCGTCTTATACGCCGGAAAATATGGTATATAAAAGTCCAATATGCAGTGTCCCCTCAGGAGTTGGACTGCTTGCTATGATGTGTGCTGACCACTAGGGAAAGGCATGGAAAAAGGAAGGCCCCCCGATCAGCCCAGATCACTGGCCAGGCCTAAGGACCATACCCGTGCACAAATTTCGTGCACCGGGCCTCTAGTATAAAATAAAAATTATTATGCAATTTAGAAGTACATTACAAATGAATTAAGACACCTTATACATTCTAAGTCATTGAGGTAGAACCACCAATTAGCATTTATTAGGTCCTGGTGATTTTATTACCATTTATAGTTTGATAAAAGGAGCAACTCTCTCTGTAGGTTTATTATTAGCTGTGGATTATATACAGCATTAACTGTATTATTCTGAATCTAAAGGACCTCTTCTCCTACGATCAAATATCCTTTTAGGTCTCTTCTTGCTTAGTCGCTGTCTGAAGAATGTTTGCACTCTTTGAAATTACAATGCTTCATCATGAAGATTCCCGAATGGGAAAATGACAGAAGTTTAGAATTCTACCATAATATATCATTCATTCCCACACTTACTTTCAAAGGAAAATTAGTGATTTATAAAAAGTAAAACACCCCAGAATGTTTTGTTGCTTTACTTACAGGGCACATCAAGGATACCCGAAGGCTAGTTGTAGCAATTTCACTATCAGGATCTGCAGTAAGTTTTTCTTTAACTTCAAAAAGAAGAAAAAGAATTTAAAATGTTTATATTAATTGTGGCATATGAACAGAATTATAGAAATATATATAATATTATTTAAAGTTTCCCCAAACACTCTGAATAAGTCAAGAAACTACAAAAACAAAACAAACAAAATGTTAAGTATTAATGTATTAAAAACAGAATTATACTTTCAGCATTAGGTTAAAGAATTGCAAACTTGTAAACTCTGTATCAGATGTTTAACTACATTTTTAAAAGTAAAATTGTAGGTAAGAAGAATTTCAGAACAGAAAGCTGTTTAAGATTTAAGAACAAAACAATTAGAAAGGAACTTAGAAAGCAGAGTTTCAATGCTGTTCTAACACACATTCATGACTTTTCATTAGAGAGTCTTGGTTGTTTCCAATAATTACTAAATTTACAAACAGAAAAGTCAAATATTTTTATACTTCCTTTGACAACTGAAAATGACAAGGGATGTGGTAATGTGTCTGAGATTTCATTCGCCAGGTAAAGTATACAAGTTACTGCACATAGAAGCTAATAAATATATGCACTCCCTTCAGATGCCTAATTCTCAACGCCATTATAGGGAGGAAGAATGGGACTGGAACTAAAGACAGTGGAAATTGGAGCAATACAAGAAAAATTAGAAAAGAGCTTCCTTGTCTTCTAGGTCTAGGCAAGAAGATCAATATTGTGCTGAGGAAATAAGAAATGGTTCAAGATATAAGAAACAAAATACCATTTCAAAATTTCAAAAGCCCTACTTAGCTCCCTTTTCAATCTATAGATTCTTTTCTCCTTTCAGGTTCATTCAGCGGCAAGGGAAAATATTTTCTTTCCCAAAAAAATGTCTTGTTTCAATTAAATTTAGTTACTGAACTGAATTATTTCCAGTTTGAGTTAGATTTTTTTCTCTACCTATTATTATATCAAAGCAAAGTACAAAATAAAACATCTCAGAAGGCAAATATTGTTGCTGGTGGATATCAACCGTTCTTCAGCAAAAAGAGCTTTTGATTATTTACAATTTTTTAAAATGTACATTCTATTAAACACTGGGGTTTTTGAAAACTTGCATTCCTATTCTCAAGTTAATGTATACAACCAAACTACCATGAACTTAATGTTTATTTAAATAAGTTTTAATGACAAGGCCCAAAATCACACTAATAGGGGTTTAAAATTGATCTTCTTGGGAACAGTTTCTAAGAGAAGGGTTTTTTTCAATTTATAGGGCAGTGTTTTGGGAGTATTTTTAATTCAATATTCATTTTTGATTTCTAATAATTGTTCCTAAGTTATTCCTACATTGATGTATATGTGAGGCTTTTTTTTTTCCATTAAAGCATCTCATATGCTCAACCTTACAAACATTACTTACTTAGTGCTCTGGAATGATCAGGGTTTCTAATACCTTTCATTTTTAATCTCTGTAATAACATGGCTGATGTGAGCTGCCGTACAAGATATACAGACATGGAGTAATTCTACAAAGAAAGATAATCTGTATTAAAGACAAGAGATAATAGTCTCTTTATTTACATAAAATACTTGTCTAAGAATCTCTGGTTTCTAAAAATGACATTCAAAATAACTTCCACAGGAAGGTCAACAAAATCAGCTATGGAAACAAAATCAGCTCTTTCAGGGAAGATAAAAGCCCAATCATATTAAAGGTATTTCTCAATCACTTATCACTTTAAAACATACATGGAGAAGATTACATACCTCAGATCAGTGGCTTTCAAACTATGTTTCTAACCTAGCAAAACTGGTACCTCAGGGACCATATTGATATGAATAAAAATGTACTCTCCCCTGCCGACTTCTAACTAGAATTTTTGTTTTTATGTATGGGCTATCATAATATTGTCATTGAAAAATGGGTTCCACTGCAGAAAGTTCAAACACCAGTGGACTGAATTAACATTTCAAATCCAGAATTCCACTTACTTCATGGCCTTGAGCAGAAGAGACCACTTGCTGCATGGCCTTGAGCAATCATTTAAATGAACCCCAAATCAGCTTTCTTCTGAGAAAAACTCTAACAAATTAACTCCTGTTCTGAAATAGGCATTTCACTAGGAAAGGGGCAGCTACTGGAATATGTAAGACACATGAAGACATAGTAAAATAGACAAGGCCAGAATAACATCAATCCATACCTCTTAAATCTGGTACAAAGGGACCTTCATTAGCTATTTATAGAGCTATAAAGGGATGAAATACAATTTTACCAAAATGCTAAAAATCTCTTACCTTTGCACTACATATATGAACCCAATCAATTCTATAATAAGAAAATACTTTGAGTAGTTGCCAAACCAATTATTTAAAATATTATTTTTAATGTCCTGAAACAGTCCTTTTAAATATCTGAATACCCAAGATAGTGTGCAAATTTTAAGTCAATTAATATAATTACAAAGAAAGAATATTATTCTCGTTGTGTGGCAAAAAGAAAAATATTAATTTTTTAATTTAAAAAAATGCCTACAACCATTTATTCAAAAACCTGAAAGTTGATAATCATTTCCAAAAAAATATATTATTCTGTTCAAATTCCACTCACTAGGCTTTAAAGTACTAATACTTGCTCATTTGATAATGTCCCTTACATTTGTATACAACACTCATTCTCAAGATTTTACCTATTCTTTACAGTAAGTAGGCCTCAGGGAATTAGGCAACTTTGCCAAAATCAAACAATGGCCAACTTAGAACTAAGCCAAGATTTTCTGAATCCTTATCCAATGCTTTATCACTGCACATTCAGTTCATGCAAATGAAAAATACTAGAAATTAGTACCCTATGATAATACTGAGAAGTTATAGTAAAAATTCAGAAATGGGAGCTCAACAGAACAATCATTAGAGAGAGAGAGTAATATAGTCTAAAATTAATACAAAAATGCCCTTCTTTATGTCCATCTCTGCAATTACCTTGGTAATAAAACCAAAAAATTCTTCCTACAAACATGTCACTCAACTTCTCTATCCACAAAATACAAAATAGTATACTTTTTTCCTATCAAATAGCAACATTCAAGTTTATGTTCAACTAGTGATCCCCAGTGGGGGGCATGTAGGAGGCAGCTGATCCATGATGTTTCTCTATCATTGATGTTTCTATCTCTCTATCCCTCTCTTCCTCTCTTTAAAAAAAAAATCAAAAAAAAATCAATAAAAACATTTTTTAAAGTCTATGTTCAGAAATTAAGTGAAATTTGCCTATTATTTCAGTTATATGAACAAATAGTTCTAAAATGAAAATGCCTTGTTGTATTAACCAGTAATTCATAACTGATATAATGCATTTTAAGACTAAGAATCAACAGAGAGCCAGATAATCAACCTAAAGGTATAGAGAAAATAATACAATTCTAAGTAAATGTGTTCATGAGATGCCCACATATTATCTGAAGTATCAGCTGTTTCTGTTAAGGCTGGAACAGATTATTTCTCATTACAACATGAATATATTTAACTATTTTCCCCAAAGCTAGATAAAGCTTCTTTGTTACTCTTCATAAATACAAAATATCACCCAAAATTTCCAATTTTTTAACATGTTATTTAAACACTATTTAAACCATTACCTTAATAAATATTGTAATTATATTTATTTCCTTTTGAGGAAAATAAAGAGATGAGACTCAGGAAACCTTAAAATTTTTAACTTTAAGAATCTCCATACCTCCATCCCTGAATTGGAAATTACTGCTTTTTAGAGATTAAAATCAGAAAACGGAACAAATTGGAGCTAGTAGCCTAAGAAAAAACAACAACAAAATATATCAACTAGTGGGATTACTTTCATGTTGCTCAGAGGAGAGAATTTTTACCTTCCCAATTTCTGATGCCCAAGAAATGGAAATCTGGTTTGGCACAGCTGAAGATAGCCTAACTAAAGATGTAATATTCAAAGGGCGTCCAGGGCGCTTCTGTTCAATCCCATTTTTAGGTGGTGGTGCGTAGCCCTATAAACATAAGAAAGAAAGAAAATTATCTGTAGGCATTAAACATTTTCTCCAAGATAGATACAGAATCTTGTGTAATTTCAGTTACACTAATTCTTTTTATTTTATACCAGAAATCACATAGTCCTCACCCTAAGGTCACCAATCCAAAAGAGAAAAATGACATTTATTAAAGTTATAAAATATTTCACAAGTTCAGAAAATATGCCCCTCCAAAATCAAAATCCTTGTTCCACCATTAAAATTTAAAATGCTGACATCTTGTCACATTGGTTAAGAATCTTTTTTCTCTTTACAAACAATAAAGTTGCACCTCTTTGTATTGCTTCATCTTAGAAGCTCCCATTCAAAATGCATTCAAATACTAGGAGTGGGAAAGAGGGAAAATAAGCTTTGAGAATTAAAAAGAACAAAGTAATCAATTTCAAAAAATTATGAAAATCTTGTGATAATTGGTATTAAATTGATGGCTATAGTAATATTGCTATTTATGCTTTATTCCACTCTTCTAGTCATTAAGTATTTGCTTTAAATAGCAAATGTACTCATTTTTTATTTATGGTATATCCAATTTTCAATCACCACAGAACTTTCCAGTTTGATTTTCAAAACCAAATAGAAAATTAAAAATTCTAAGCTGCAAAAATATCTATGTATTAAAAAATAGATATAATATTTTACTAAATAAGATGCCATTGATGTAATTTAACTATGCACCAATGAGAAGAAAAAACATTAAGTTAATGATACAAACAAGTGTATCATTACTTATTTCTGCATATATAGCAAGGAGATATAAGCAAATAAATTGGCTAACATATTCCTTTTGGATAAGAATCTCCTGAATTACTTTTCACTCAGTCATCAGTAGATAAGTTTTCCACATAATATTCTCCTATATGCCACCATGAGCTCTGGAGATAAAGGTATTCTATATATTTATTGTATCCTATATAATAAAGAGGTAATATGCAAATGTTTGTTACACTGTGACAGTAACGACCAATCAGCAGGAGGGTGGGGCAGTGAGCTACAATGCAGCGCAGAGCTACGAGCGGTGGTGGGCAGGGTGGCCAGCTGAGGCAAGTGGCAGCGAGCTACGCCACTAATTTCAATATAAAACTATACTCTACCTCCACTCACATCTCTTAGATTTTCTTGCAAGTGACTGAAACCCTTACATTAACTGCCCGTGTTACTGCTGATACACTCTGGATCTTAAGAGAATACTAGAGGCCCAGTGCACGACATTGGTGCACTGAAGGGGTTCCCTCAGCTCAGCCTGTGCCCTCTCGCAGACCGGGAGCCCTCGGCGGACATCCCCCAAGGGGTCCTTAGCACTGCCAAGGCGGCAGGAGAGGCTCCCACCTCCGCTGCTGCGCTCACCAGCTGTGAGACCAGCTTCTGGCTGAGCAATGCTCCCCCTGTGGGAGCACACTGACCACCAGGAGGCAGCTCCTGTGTTGAGCAGCTGCCCCCTGTCGGTCAGTGTGCATCATAGCGACCAGTCGCTCCACTGTTTGACCAATTTGCATATTAGACTTTTATTATATAGGATATCAATGAGTGGTATTCACACTGGATTTATGAACCTTCCTCAAAATGTACTTAAATCACTGTTGACTGAAAAACCCAGGGAGTGCAGCTGACCAGTCATACCATGGAAATAACATCAAGGTTGTATAAGTGCAGGCAATGAGAATATGTTACAGCTGCCACCTGGTCATTAGCAACTGTAAGACAACTCTAGATTTTAGGAATGTTAAAATATATGCATCTTAGAAAAAAAATGAAATACTCTATTGATGGTATTACATGGAAGAGCTAAGGAATACATTCTATCACAAGTAGGGAACATCCTTCACTGCTTCATAGGAGGTAGGATAGTAATTAGTAAGTGGGAATCACATGATTACTTGTAATCTACAACTTGCGATAAGACTTTGAATATCATTAAAAACAGTGTGCAGGGGAGTATTAGGCAAAGAAAATAACTTCCATTATACTATGAAAAAGGGAAATGTATCTCTATGTACTAATATGTGGAAGAGGGTTATGCTCCTCTAAGGTTGTTCAAGTAAAATAAATCAACAAAACACTCATTTAAAAACTCTAGGAAATGGTTCAATGAGCAACAAGCACATGGAATATCAATACCAATGTCTGGGTAAATTTGAATGGAACCTTTGTTTTGCCTATATTTGGCCTGAAAGGTAATTCTGTCTTCTGGTACGTCTACTGGTAGGTTAACCAAATAAAAACAAGATGATAAAAACTCATGAACCAGCTAAACAGTGAACTCTGTAAAATAGAATTTTAGACACTAAGTTACAATGTTTTAAGTTAGTCTGTGAAAAAGGGCAATAATAGGGGGTAAGAAAATAATAACAATGACTATAAGAATGAGGTGTTAGCATATTCAAAATCAAATATGGGTACTACTCCTAATCACCTCAAGTATTTTAACTTGACTAGTTTGATTTCACTGGTAATTCTGAGTTATCTGTTAACATGTAGTCTCCCTCTGATTATCAGCATCACCTCCATTCAACATCTATTACCGTTATTAAGAATAGAATATACGGTAGTTGGAAATTTGTAAAATATAAATACTTAACCTTCACATATTTCTAACAATTTTCCATGCCTTACGCATAAATAAAATGAAGTTCATTTGACAGGGGACCTCTGAAGAAAATCTAAAAGCTTTCTAATAAAGGCTGCTGAAGAGCCAGTGTAAGATTTTGTTTCAGTCTCAATCTAACATTTCAATAAAAGATATAGTCAAAGAACCTTTTCTGTTACATGCTATGATGACATCCTATCTTATTTGTAATTCTGACAAAAGTTAAGAATGCTGTTCCTTTAGTATTTTCTAATTAAAGTACTACTACTTTAATACTACCAATACAGATTTACTTTTGTACTTTATATTTTAAAACTTTTCATATACAAAAGAAAAGAGAACAATAAGTACCCACCAATCAGCTTCAATAATTATCAACATGTTGCTAACTGTGCTTTGTTTGCTTCTGGCCTCATCAGCCCACACCAAAATACACACTTCACACATACACACATTTGGTTTTGCCCCTTAGTATTTACATGCAAATTCTAGGCATGCTATTTAATCCACAGTAACTCTTATATGCATCTTTATTAAGATCTTAAAAAAAAAGTATCGCAACCTTACAAAATTAACCATAATTTTAAAAAATTATATAATGTAAGGTTTATATTCAAATTTCCCAATTGCCTCAAAGATGTCTTTTGTCTTTTTGTTACTGAAAATTTCAAAACATATACAAAAAGAAAGAAAAAATATAATGAACTCCCATATACCCATTATCCAATCAATAATTTATTTACTCATAATTAGTCTTTACCTACTCTACCGGACCTCCTGGTGAATTAAAAGCAACTTACAGGCAAAGGAAAAAGTTTTCCATTTACTTTTATACATAGACTATTTGGATAGTTATCTTCTTGAGGGCAGCTTGTCTCTGCCAAGCAAAGTCTGCATTAAAGAAGAAAAAATAAATTATTCTTAAATAGAATACTCAAACATGCTTATGTATTTTCAAAATCATGACTATATGCACATAGTTAGCAAATATTATTAGAGTAAAAGAAAATTTCAAACTTGCCTCAGCTGAACTTGGACTGTATAATCTCTTCTACCACCTGGCAAAAAATCCCTGTGGAAAATAGAAAGATATTGGGTTAACCAACCTGAAAGAATGTCTAATGGCCAAAGGTAGAACAGTTTGAGGAACAACATAATTACTTATAGCATTGAATTACAACCCTCAAAGTACCCAAGAGCCCACATGGACACATAGATACAAGTAAGTAAGTAAGTAAGTAAGTAAGTAAGTAAGTAAATAAATAAATAAATAGGGGAAAGGACCTGCTCTTCCATAAAAAAGAATAACTCCAGCCCTAACAGGTTTGGCTCAGTGGCAGGCGTCCTCAAACTACGGCCCACGGGCCACATGCGGGTGTTTTTGCCGTTTTGTTTTTTCACTTCAAAATAAGATATGTGCAGTGTGCATAGGAATTTGTTCATAGTTTTTTTTAATCTATAGTCCGGCCCTCCAACAGTATGAGGGTCAGTGAACTGGCCCCCTGTTTAAAAAGTTTGAGGACCCCTGGTAGAGCCTCGGCCTGCGGACTGAAAGGTCCCAGGTTCGATTCCGGTCAAGGGCATGTACCTTGGTTGCGGGCACATTCCCCAGTAGGGGATGTGCAGGAGGCAGCTTATCGATGTTTCTATCTCATCAATGTTTCTAACTCTCTATCCCTGTCCCTTACTCTCTGTAAAAAATCAATAAAAATATATATATTTTAAAAAAGAATAACTCCAATGAGGAAGAGAATAAGGACAACAGAAAATCACACCATTGAAACAGAGTGCTTATCATGAAGTAACTGCTAAAGGCAATAACCACAAGTGAATGCTTAAATTGGTGAGCAAAACTCTAAAGAGAAACAATATGTGCCTAATCTCAAAGTACCTCCTCCTCCCAAGATATTTTTTTTATTGATTTCAGAGAAGAAGGGAGAGGGAGAGAGAGATAGAAACATCAATGATGAGAGAGAATCACTGATTGGCTGCCTCCTGCACGTCCCTTACTGGGGATAGAGCCTGCAATCCAGGCATGTGCCCTTGACCAGAATCGAACCTGGGACCTTCCAGTCTGCAGGCCGGTGCTTTATCCACTAAGCCAAACCGGTTAGGGCCGTGGTCGGCAAACTGCAGCTCGCGAGCCACGTGAGGCTCTTTGGCCCCTTGAGTGTGGCTCTTCCACAAAATACCACGGCCTGGGCGAGTCTATTTTGAAGAAGTGGCGTAAGAAGAAGTTTAAGTTTAAAAAATGTGGCCCTCAAAAGAAATTTCAATCGTTGTACTGTTGATATTTGGCTCTGTTGACTAATGAGTTTGCTGACCACTGGGCTAGGGCTCCCAAGGTATTTTTTAATAACAAAGGGAAAACAGCAACTTTACAGTACAAAAATCTAGTAGGCAACAAGTGACCAAGATTAACACTGCCAAAAATAAGATGCATCAATATTATGTAGCCCCTGATATGATACATGGAGAAGGAAATATAACTTGGGCATTCTTGCCAAAAATGCCTGATCTCAATCTAATCATGACAAAACATCATACAAACCCAAATTGAGGGACATTCTACAGATACCTGACTAGTACTCTTCAAAAGTATCAACAGTTTGCCCTGACCGGTTTGGCTCAGTGGATAGAGCTTTGGCCTGAAAACTCAAGGGTCCCAGGTTCGATTCTGGTCAAGGGCATGTACCTTGGTTGTGGGCACATACCCAGTAGGGGGTGTGCAGAAGGCAGCAGATCAATGTTTCTCTCTCATCAATGTTTCTAACTCTCTATCCCTCTCCCTTTCTCTCTGTAAAAAATTAATAAAATATATTTTTAAAAATGCATCAACAGTTATAGAAGACAATGCAAAACTTAACAAACTGTCAAACTGAAAGAGATTAAAATGAAACAATTAAATATAATTTGGGATCTTGGATTGAATCCAGGAACAGAAATTCAATAGTAGAAAAACTGGTAAAATCTGAATAAAGTCTATAATTTAGTTAACAGTATTGTATTAATTTCTTTGTTTTGATAATTAAAGTATGGTTATGCAAGATGTTAAGGGAAGTCCCGGGTCCGGGAGAGGCCATGCGCCCCTGGGTCCAGGTGAGGCCACACGCCCCTGGGTCCGGGTGAAGCTGCATCCCGGGTCCTGGTGAGGCCGCGCGCCCCTGGGTCCGGGTGAAGCTGGATCCTGGTCCCGGGTGAGGCCGTGCGCCCCTGGATCTGGGTGAGGCTGGGACCCGGGTCCGGGTGAGGCCGCGCCCCTGGGTCCGGGAAAGGCCACGTGCCCCTAGGTCCGGATGAGGCTGGGTCCCGGGCCCGGTTGAGGCCGCGCGCCCCTGGGTCCGGGAGAGGCCACGCGCCCCTGCGTCCGGGTGAGGCTGGGTCCCGGGCCCGGTTGAGGCGGCGCGCCCCTGGGTCCGGATGAGGCTGGGTCCCGGGCCCGGTTGAGGCTGCGCGCCCCTGGGTCCGGGAGAGGCCACGCGCCCCTGCGTCCGGGTGAGGCTGGAGCCCGGGCCCGGGTGAGGCCGCACGCCCCTGGGTCAGGGTGAGGCTGGAGCCCGGGTCCAGGTGAGGCCGCGCACACCTGGGTCCAGGTGAGGCTGGATCCCGGGACCGGGTGAGGCTGCGCACACCTGGGTCCAGGTGAGGCCACGCGCCCCGGGGCCCGGGTGATGCTGGGTCCCAGGTCCGGGTGAGACCGCGCGCCCCTGAGTCCGGGTGAAGCCGTGCCCCTGGGTCCGGGCGAGACCAAACCAGAGGGAGTCGGACCTGCATTACCACCATTTGTCCACCATCCAGAGCTGAAAAGTCAGTGCCGACATGTACACATAAGGAACTGGTGGACATTGAAATTGGGTCTCAAAAGAACTGTTGGTCCAGAAAGAAACTCACTACAGACTGATTCATTTGCCTGTCAGTATAACTATTATTGCTCGTCTCACATTCGGTTCTTATAAGTATATTTCTAGTAACACATGATCTCACTCATCTAGAGGAAATGATGAACAACATAGACTGATGAACAAGAACAGACCCAGAAACAAGGAGGCATCGATCGGACTGTCGGGCCTCGGAGGGAGGGTAGGGGAAGGTGGGGGTAGTGGGGAGAGATCAACCAAAGGACTTGTGTGCATGCATACGAGCCTAACCAATGGTTAAGGACAACAGGGGGGTGGGGGCATCCGTGGGGAGGGGTGTGGGATGGGAATGGGGGGATGAGGACAAATATGTGACACCTTAATCAATAAAGAAATTTAAAAAAATGTTAAGGGAAGCTAGGTGAAAAGCATATCTGCGCTTTTTACAACTTTTCGGTAAATCCATAATTACTTCAAAGTAAAACTAATTTAGGAATACAAAGTAATACATGGGCTAGACATTGTTTTATATTAAGGAATTATGAATTATGATTTAATTATGATTGTGTTAAAAAATAATCAGAGATGCATTTTGAAATATTTCTGGGTGAAATTATATGATGCCTGTTATTTGCTTTAAAATATTTCAGGAAAAATGTGGAGGGGAGGTCATATATGGTACAGACTACCAAAATTTTGATAATTACTGAAGCACAGTAATGGATACCAAGCTTTTACTTCCACTTCGGAAGGAGAGTTTTGATTAGATGACTCTGATAAGGTTGGGGTTTTTATGTACATGTGTATGTGAGTTTTATTTTTTCTTTGGAAGGAGAATTGTAAATAGACTTACTTTTGTTATTAATTTGAAAAATGTTTTTGAGCCCTAACCAGTTTGGTGTCAGCCTTCGGACTCAAGGATCCCAGGTTCAATTCCGGTCAAGGGCATGTACCTTGGTTGCGGGCACATACCCAGTAGGGAGTGTGCAGGAGGCAGCTGATCGATGTTTCTCTCTCATCGATGTTTCTAACTCTCTATCCCTCTCCCTTCCTCTCTGAAATCAATAAAAGTATATATATTTTTTAAATGTTTTTGATGGTGCTCAACCAGCATGGCTCAGTGGTTGAGTATCAACCATCACCATCACCCATCTCTAGAACATAATTAAACTTGTAAATTAAAATTAATTAAATTTTAATCATTCATTTCTTAATTAGTGAATATATTCACATAGATCAAACTTTAAAAATTTATTTTAAAATGTATCTTGAAATCTACTTACTCTAAATAATCTTCCTTCAAAGGCCCACGCAACACTCTAGTGAAGCTTTCCCAGACCACCAAGGTTAAAAGTAATCTCCGCCTCCTATAAATCAGCTCTCACTTGTCCTTACTGAATTGGCTCTTTTCATATGACACCTCCCAATGCCAATGATCATTTTATGAATATAAACTGGTTCACTAACAAGAGTTGTGGAAAACAACTTGTAGAAAGGAGTTATCATAATATATAAAAACTCAGAGTCTGTAATGACCAACTGAAGGCTCAACCGAATCATGGAAGTCAGTCCTGCCGACTGCCGCCAGCGCGGATGCAGTGACCCAGCACTGACTGCCAAGGGGGCTGCGGATCAGGCCCGGATAGAGGCCCGAAGAGAGGCAGGGTCTGATCCACAGCCTCTGTGGCAGCTGTTGATCAGCCGTTGCCTCTCTCTTTCTCTCCGGGCTTTGCCAGCAGCTGTGCCTCTGTTTCTCTCTGGGCCTCCTCTCTGATCAGGCCCAGAGATAGGCCCAGAGACGATGACTGGCATAGAAACCGACCAATCAGAACCAAAATGGCCGGCAGGGGAGGGCAGTTGGGGGTGAGATCAGGCCTGCAGGGGAGGGCAGTTAGGGGCAATCAGGCAGGCAGGCAGAGGCAGTTAGGGGTGATCAGGCAGGCAGAGGAATTAGGGGTGACCAGACAGGCAGGCAGAGGCAGTTAGGGGCGATCAGGCAGGCAGGCAGGTGAGTGGTTAGGAGCCAGTGGTCCCAGATTGCGAGAGGGATGTTCCTGATTGAAGAGGGTGCAGGCTGGGCTAAGGGAAATTCATGCACCGGGTCACTAGTACCATATAATACAGTGCTTTGCACCCAATAAAACACTTAGTAAATGCTAATCTCAAGCAAGGGATTATCCCTAAATAACAAACAAAACTTAAGATTAATAACATGGTTTTGGATATGAATTATAATATTGTACTTTTCTATTTGTTTGTTAGCTGATTTATTACTATCCTCAAGATTAAAAGTACTTCCAATTTACACTAACTCAATCCCTTACCACTGATGAGCATGGACTACATCAAGCTACATTCATTTTCTTCTTTGGCAATTTCCTCCTCTAAATTTTCTCTATTTTTTTCTGAATCCCCTAGTTACTTGGATTTTTTGGACTAATCTTTGTACTATGCTCAGAACAGTACCAGTTGATGTTCTTATCTCATAAAAATTACTAATGTCTACTTTCTAAAAATGCCTCAGTTTGGATGATACAATATATGATCATCCTGTCTTTGGACTATCACAAAATCTTTTTTATGTTGCTATATTTGAAATAAATTTTTCATTAAAAACATTATTGCCAAATGTGACAAAAAGTAATTCAGAAGATACTCTGGTGTTTTACTCAAAGTTTAAATATTTTTCTAATACTAAATATTTATTAAATATTCGGTAATCTTAGTCAAGATATATACCACACTTACTTAAAAAGAAGTAGTCCAATTGGTATGAAATGAATTGCATTATCCCAAAATTCCTATTGAAGCTCTAACCCTTAATGTGACATATGTGGAGATGAGAACTTTAAAAATGTAATTAAGGTTAAATGAAGTCACAAGATTGGGGTTTTAATCCAATATGACTGATGTCCACATAAAAAGAGAAAGAGACACCAGAGATGCACAGGTGCACAGAGGAAAGGCCATATGAGTACACACAGCAAGAAGGCAGCCATCCAAAAGCCAAAGGACTCAGGAGAAAGCAAATCTGTAAACACTGAATCTTAGACTTCAAGCCTCCTAAAATGTTAAAAAATAATTTCTGCTGTTTAAGCCACCCAGGATGTGGTACTTTGTTACAGCAGCCTTAGCAGACTAATACACCAATGTTCATGGAGAAATATATTCCAAACATTCCTCTTACCTGGATATGCATATCTCTCTAACTTGTTGAGGAGTCAGAGCAAAAATAAAAAACTTCTCTTGAAATCGTTGAATACTGCTTTGAACTGGGGAGGGAAGAAAAAGGTTAATATTAAAATAACAAATCCAAGGATATTGTAACCTATAGCAACTGGGTAATTCTGATAAAGCGTCTGCCAAATTCTCAATTTTTTATGGCTAAAATACTTCAAAATAAATAAGTACTAAATTGCAATCATCAAAGTAAAGTCACTCTAAAACAGGTCCCATTTTAAGCATTTTTTATTCTCGCACACATTTTTTATTCTAACACAACCCTTCAATATTACATTTCATTCTTGACTATATTGTATCATCTAATGAAAATCTAATCAAGTAAAAAAAATCCCAAATATTGTCAACATTTAAGAAATCTGTATGTATATGAAATAAAATAAATAAATAACATTGAAATTTTAAAAACTTCCCCCAGTTGAACTCTATCCCAGATTCAGGTGTCTTTTGGAGTTTTTTCTGTTTTGTTTTGTTTCTTTCTTTGCTGTGTTTGTTTTTGATACGTTATATTCAACTAGAGGCCCGGTGCACAACATTCGTGCACTGGAGGGAGGAGGGGGAGGTGGGCCCTCAGCCCAGCCTGTGCCCTTTTGCAGTCCGGGACCCCTCAGAGGGGTCCTTAGCACTGCCACGGAGGCGAGAGAGGCTCCCACCACCACCTCTGCGCTCGGCAGCCATGAGCCTGGCTTCTGGTTGAGCAGCGCTCCCTCTATGGGAGCGCACTGACCACTAGGGGCCAGCTCCTGCATTGAGTGTCTGCCCCCTAGTGTTCTGCTTCCCAACAAATACCGCAGTAACATACAGAATAAGGCAAAATGGCCCTATGTGTTACTGGCCAGTTTTCCTAATGCATGAAGATAAACAAGATGCCAGCTGAACATCTAATATCAGAAGTCTTCAATCCCCAGTCACACCAAATCAAGAAAAATATTAACTCCACGAGTAAAAAAATATTTTTTTTCTTTAAGCATAGGTAATTTGTTATAGCAATTATGCTCCCAGAACATTTAAAAACAGAGGGGAGGGAGGATGTTTATGATGAAGGCCTAAAAGGAGGCAAACTATGTCATAAACATAACTATGGCACATAAAACACAAACACAGAACTACAGTAGTAAGTCTCTCCACTTCTTCAATTCCTGTTCACTCTTCAACTCTTTCTTGTGCAGATTTTACTTTCCACTCTCTATCGAGGGCTAATATTACCGATGACCTCTTAACTGTCAAATTTACCAACCTACCAGGTATATTTGGAGATTAGAGATAAACACACTGCATTTTCAATCGTAGTTAATGTATGAGCAACTAGTCTCTCCTGCCAGAAACTACAGTCTAACACAGGTACAAATGGAGTCCCATAAGAAGAGAAAATGGAGTATAAAAAAATAAAATAAAATAATACGTAAAAATGTTTAAAGCTTGCAGAAATAATGGAAGAATATCTCCTAACTTTGAAGGAAGGGGGTAAAGTCCTTACAGATCAAACCCCAAGTAAAAGAAATACAGTAAAGGGAAAAAAACAACAACACACACTTAGTCAAATCAAATTCAAATTATTGAAAACTAATGATGACTATAAAATCTTGAATGCAGTTAGAGAAAAAAACAAACCATACGTACAAGGGAACAATATGAATAAAGGCTGACTTCTCCTCAGAAACAAAGTAGGCCATATGTCATCTTCAAAGTAGTGAAAGGAAAAAATTGTCAACTGAAAATTCAATACTCTTCAAAAACAGGGTGAAATAATGACTTTTAGATAAATAAAAGCCAAGAGAATTGTTGAAAGCAGACATACACTACAAGAACTGTAAAAGGAAATTATTAGGATAAAAATGATACAAAATTCAAAACCAAATTTTCGGGAATGAAAACCACCACAAAAGAAGTTAATAAATGGTAATGGTAAAGTAATATGCTGTTTTTTTATGATTTCCTTAAAAATATAACTTTAAAGCAAAAGTAACAGCACTGAAAGGCAGGAGAAAAGGGGACAGGACTATTAAATTATCTACTCAACATCTGTAATTCTTGATTCATTCTGATAAGCCTGATTAACATGTACCCAAAATGCAAAGCTGGGTGCAAGATCTTTAGTGAATTCACCAATGTAAATCAGGAGGATTGATATTTCTCTCACAGAGATGTTTCGCTCTCGCTCTCGCTCTCTCTTCTTCCCTCCGTCCCTCCCTCTCTCCCATCCTCCCTCTGTCTAAAATACTAGTAAATAAACATATTTTCTATCCTCAGGTGAGGATTTAACAAAAAAAAAAAAATGGGTAGAGGTTTCACAGGTATTAATTTCATTGATACTCCTTACAACTTAATGTTTTATATATAATCTTTTGTATAGACTGAATATAGACAAGTTTTTAAAATAGACAATTCTCAAAGGATTTCACCTTCAAAAGAAATTCTTAAAGAAAAAAGAAAACTGAAAAGAAAAATACTGTCTGTGAGAGCAAATCAGAATAGCTACTTAAGATAACAGAGATTTTGGTTCATTTTTAGATTAGGGGATTGTCCATTAGTTACAGTATAATCATAGGTACAGAGAACCTGATATGGTATTGTGTCCACTCAGCTTTTCTAGATGCCAGTCTGCCATTTCAAATGCTAACATATTTTAATTTTAATCATTTTGAATAAAAATGATTCCAAACTGCCAACTATATAATAAGGTATCTTCTTAAATAGAATATACTCATCATCATTGGTATTTTTTAGTATCAATCTGTGTGCCATGCTGTAACAGCAATTCTTTCAATACTAAAGATCTTTTGGATTCAATATCACAAGAGATTCTGATTCTAGAATGGTATTTTTAACCTCTTGTATCTGTTTCTCCTACCAGGGCTCTTCCAGTCTCTCCTATGTTGTCAATTCCTACTTAACAATATGTTGACAGTTTAAAAATCCTCTAATCAATTGTATATAAAATAAAAAACACACAAACTGGCTTGTAGTTGTCCAAAATATATGCTTTAAAATTTGGATTTGGTATTTCTTTTGAATCCTGAAGATTTTTAATTCTCAGTTCCCAAATTTAAACAGGTTTCTCCATAGCAGTATCCAAATAAATAAGTTTTCCCAGAGATTTTTATTTTTAAAAGTATTTTCAACATCATAAAAACCACACCATATTACATTGCCTTAGACATGTGAAATAAAAAATTTTCAACTAAAGGTCATTACTGGAAAACATTAAATTTTTCCACTTTATTTGGCAGACTATATGGTACTATGCTGATTTTTAAACTTTCTACCTCAAAGTCTAAAAGACTTCTTAGTCCAGCTGGAATGGCTCAGTGGTAGAGCATTTCCGGTCAGGGCATATGACTGGGTTGCGGGCTTGATTTCCGGTCAGGGCACATTACTGGGTAGAGGGTGTGCAAGAGGCAGCCGATTGGTAATTCTCTCTCATTATTGATGTTTCTATCCCTCTCCTTTCCTCTCTCTGAAATCAATTAAACATATTTTTCAAAAAGAACATTTCTTAGGGTTTCATTGAGTGTTTCATCAATCAGACATAATAAGACTAAAAACATGAAGAAAAAATTTTTTTCTCTTTAGGGAAGAAGGCAGAATAACAAAATGTTTAAGCCGTGTTTTAAAACAAGAATCAGTTTATAATGCTTATAAAAACAATGACAGACAGAACTCCTGAAAAATATATAGATAAGTTTTAGCTCAGAGGTAAGAAGTTATTTTATAAATTCTGAGATTATACATATATATATATATATATATATATATATATATATATATATATATATATATATATATATTTCTTACATTCTAACCATGAGCAAAACACAAGTTTTTCTAAGCCACTTTTCAAAATACTTCTGGCAGTATTTTATCTAAGCCAAATGAAATACAAAAGTTTTATTTTAGTAAACTTATAAAAATCCTCCTACTTTTCTTTAAACTTACTGAAGTTAATGAAAGAGAAACACTATGAAGAACACAGAAAAGCAAGAATATTTCTATTTCTGAACAAAGCAGGAAGCTTCTCCAGAGTTCACCCCTTAGTGCACCAGGGATACCAATAAGCAGAGAAGACACCCTGCTGCATCTTCTCTTTCTAGTCTTTTTTTCTGGGCATTCAACCATGTCTCTGAAACACCTTCCACTGCAACCATGATCCCACAGGCTCTCTTATTTTCTCAGTCCTCACCTTGTCCATATTCCTGAGGAGTTCCATGAGGTAGGGTCACCTAAACATATATCACAAGTCTAAATTTTTCTCAAAATACATATAAAGAAATAGTTGCTTTCTTGCAATAATTGCTGAGAAAGAAACATATGTATGAGCCATGATATTGTGCATTGGTAGCATGGTATAAACCAAAAAACCATGACAAAGGGAGAAATAAAATTATGAAAACATTTTAACTAGATAAATGAAGCTGTAAAAAAAAAAGTTAAAGATGAAAAAGTATTTTAAAAAGGCAGAGGGTAATAAACATTTGAAATGTTTGCTCCTATTATTAATTTTAGAAATAAAATAATCTAAAGAAGACACAAGTTTTTATCCATCAAAATACAAAGATTTGTTTTTAATAACTAATAAAGGCAGGAAATAAAATGCAATGACAGACATTCCTCACTTTGTGTAATTTAAACTAGCATAGCTCTTCTAGAAACTAATTTAGCAATATGTTATCAAGAGTTTAAAATGTTCTTATCTTCGATGCAATAATTCTACTCATAGGACTCTGTACAAATAATAAAAATGCGAACAAGTACAGAATCCTTATTGCAGAATGAATATAATGGAAGGATAAAAATGCATTACTCTACCTGCCTGGCTCAATATTGTTAAATGAAAGCAAAGCAAGGAGACAGGGCCTGGAAAAGCATAGCCACCTTGGCCTACCAACCAAGCAGGCCATATGACTCCATTAACCAGCTCTGCCCCTCAAAATTTCCTTCTGGCACAACCAAGATGTGCTGCAGTATAATCCTACACAAAGGAAAAGAGCACACTAATATATATGAGTTTTCAAGTAACTGGAAACAAAAAGGGTCTTCACTAGATGGAAAAAAAAGTAATCGCCCAGGTTAACTATGAAATACCATTTTCCAAACAGTTTATTTCATCAATAAATCCAAATACCTCTGCATATAATTTCATTAAGCAGTAAGAAATTATGCTGTTCCAACATAGAAGTCATCAACCCAGATAAAAATTTATTAGATACCTTTATCAACTTTAAGTAGTATGATAAAATTTATATTTTCTGAGCAATTAATGAATATTAAACAAAAAGCAAAGAAATGTGTCAAACTTCTTTGCCACTTCAGAAAAAAAAATCCTATATAATAAAATCCTAATATGCTAAGTGTCCAGTTGACCGGTCGGCAGTTCAACCAATCAAGGCGTAATATGCTAATGATATGCTAAGGCTGCTCAACCGCTCGCTATGATGTGCAATGACCACCAGGGGGCAGACAGTCAACCAGTCGACCAGTTGCTATGATGTGCACTGACCACCAGGGGGCAGATGCTCTGACTGGTAGGTTAGCTTGCTGTTGGGGTCCGGTGGATCAGGACTGAGCAAGATGAGCCGGACATGCCCTGGAGCCCTCCCGCAGTCCCTCCTTGGCTGGCCAACCTCCTGTGTCCCTCCCCAGCCCTGACTGTGCACCAGTGAGGTCCCTCAGCCTGGCTGGCCTGCACCCTCTCACAATCCGGGACCCCTCAGGGGATGTCAGAGAGCCAGTTTTGGCCCGATCCCGCAGGCCAAGCCGAGGGACCCCACTGGTGCACAAATTTGTGCACTGGGCCTCTAGTTAAGTATAAAAAGTTTATTTCTTAGGAAAGCAGTTTAAAAGCTATGTTAAACAAAAACTAAGTCTCTTTGTAAAAATAACAAAAGAATCAAAACACAGAATATCACAGGCAAGAAGATTTGTGTCTGTTCCCATACATATACATACAAAGGCAATTTGAGTTTTAAGCCAAAAGAATGAGAATGTTGAAATCAACAGTTTTCTGTTAGGTTTTAGTAATGGTTGCCAATATTTTTTTATCTGTACATTTAAGCATTTAGCATTAATGCCTCAATTTTATCTTTTAACAGCAAATCAGGTCTCTTGCTTTATTTTTTATCTAGAAGAAATGGATTTGTCTAACACTTACCTAAACTCGTGGGCTTGATGAGAACATCAAGAACATCATAAAAGGGCAAGTTTTTTAACTGCACATCAGGATGGACTGGAGGAATTGGGGGAGATGGCTGCTGCATCTCAAACGTGGGCTTAGTATCTTGAAGCAACACAGAACCAACAGGAGAGGACGGTGAGTGAGGTGTAACTGAAGTGGAAGGCAACGTGTGGATTCCAGCCACAGCCAAGTCAGGTTCTACAGGTGATGAGCTACCATCCAAACTGAAAACTGATGATTTGATTGTGGATAAATCAGAGAGTCCTTCAAGAGTCCGTGGGTATCGGCGTCTATACAATTCTCGAATTTTAATTTGAACCGCAGGGCTGCAGCCACTCTTCAATAAATGCAACGCCCTCATCAGGAGGTCATGCTTGCGTCCACTTTTATTCCGTCCAGCAAAGCCTAGTAACACTTGTAGTTCAGAAACCCTAAAACTAGAAACCATATTCTAAAAGGAAAGAAAAAAGAAACATAAGCTAATAGCCAAGAACATAAAAACCCTATTTAAAATCCTATATAATAAAAGGTTAATATGCAAATTGACTGGATGGTGGAACGACTGGTCACTATGACACGCACTGACCACCAGGGGGCAGACGCTCAATGCAGGAGCTGCCCCCTGGTTGTCAGTGCACTCCCAAAGGGGGAGCGCCACTCAGCCAGAAGCCAGGCTCATGGCTGACGAGCACAGCAGCAGTGGCGGGAGCCTCTCCCACCTCTGCAGCAGTGCTAAGGATGTCTGACTGACGGCTCTAGGTGGAGCAGGCCTAAGTCGTCAGTCAGACATCCCCTGAGGGCTCCCAGACTGTGAGAGGGCTCAGGCCAGGCTGAGGGACCGCCCCACAAGTGCACGAATTTCAAGCACCAGGCCTCTAGTATAATATAAAATCTTATTTTCCAGCATTCTATCAATTGGCATGTGCTAGTAACCAATATTTCCACATACCAGTTAGAATCATCCCTGTTTATGCTGCCAGCCCACCCACACCAAATTACATTCAAGTTATGGTGTTAGTTTTGTTTTGTTGTACTCTTAATTTTGGTAGTCTATTAATTCTATTAACCACCTCATAATCTGCTTATGCTCAAGTGAAAACTTTGTATTTGTTTGACTATGAAATTTATAACCAATAAAAATGTTCCTTTTTAAAACTAAGCCCTACCAATACATAATATTTGTTACAGCATTATCATCAATTGACCAATTAGATTTTTACAACACTATATGCATAACTTCTGATACTAAGCAGTAAATTTACGATATCAAGACAGATTTTTTTTAAATATATTTTTATTGATTTCAGAGAGGAAAGGAGAGGGAGAGAGAAATAGAAAAATCAATGATGAGAGAGAATAACTGATCAGCTGCCTCCTTTACGCTCCATACTGGGGCTTGAGCCTGCAACCCTGGCATGTGCCTGACCAGGACTCAAACCCTGACCTCCTGGTTCATAGGTAGATGCTCAACCACCGAGCCACACCAGCTGGGGCAAGACAGATTTGTAATCCAAAAGCCAATTAATATTTTACCCCAACTTAAATATCAAAGGGCAATATAAGAAAATAATGTTTTTAATATTAAAGCTAAAAATCCATACATCTTATATAACAGTAAAACTTCTAGAACAACTGAATTTCCAAGCTAGCTGAGTATCCAATGAGGAAAATACCTTTGAAGAGCAAGGAAATGAGTGATCACAAATCTCAAAGGATGCCCAGCCTGTGTGGTTCAGTGGTTGAGCATTGACCCATGAACCAAGACATCACCAGTTGGGATTCCTGATCAGGGCACATGCCCTGGTTTCGGGCTCGATCCCTAGTAGCGGGCGTGCAGGAGGCAGCCAATCGATGTGTCTATCTCTCTATCACTCTCCCTTCTCTCTAAAAGCAATAAAAAAATTTTTTTTTTAATTCTCAAAGGACAAGATTTCCTCCATGCCACTCCCTAATGACTTGTTCTTGGGTATAAAATGAGGGTAACAGGCAGTTCCTGCTTCAGATTTTACCATCTACTTATTCAACAAACCCTAGTTTATACTTTTAGCCATTTGCTGCTTCATAAATCCACCTACTTGGTGATTCTCAGTCAATTCTGAACTCAGAGGTAACCCTCCTGTGGGTCATATTTATTTATACACAAGTGCACCATGAAGCCAGAAAGAAGAGTAAGACGAGGAGCTGACCAAAATGACTCTATATTTGAAACCAAAACTTTTAAATAAGTGATAAATTAAAGAATCCACAGAAGAAAATAGAAAAATATTCACAAATGAAAACACTCCACATCAAAACTTGTGTGAACAAGGAAAACAATACATAGAAATTCCTGGTCTTAACTGCCTATGTTAAAATTAAAAAAATAAGCAATCAGAAAAAGAATAGAAATAAACCCAAAGGAAGTATAAAGAAAGAAATGGGCAGAAATTAATGAAATGGGAAAGTATACATTTAAGAGCATATAAGACAAAAACCCAACTCTTTGAAATCTTACAAATTGGCAAACTTTTAGCTCTTAACACTGATCAAGGAAAAGAAAGCTTTTTCAAAAAGATAAAAGGGACATTAAAGACAGGTAACACAAAATTAGAGATTAACAAATTAATGCCATAAACTGAAGAATATGGATGAAATGGACAATTTTCTACAAAAGTATATCTAACAAAACCGGTTTGAAATTGAAAATACAAACAATCCTACAAAGCAATTACAGTTAAGAAAGTGCCCCACAAAGAAAAAACCAGTAGCAATTTTACAAGGGAGTTCTATCAAACATTTGAGAAACAGATCATTCTAATCTTACATCAACTCTTCCAGAAGAAAAGAGGAAAAGTATATATACATATTTAATTATAAGTCAATATTACACATTATTAGAGACAAAAATCCTGAATTAACTGTCTTCAAATTGAGACACACACACACACACACACACACACACACATATAAGAGAGACAGACGGAGAGAGACAGAGACAGAAAGATCGGGTTGACTTTATACTTGAAACACAAGGTTGACTTAAATATTAGAAAATCAATCAATGTAGTTCACCATGTTAACAGATTACAGAAGAAAAACATTAACAGGTTACAGAATAAAAACATGATCCTCTTAAAAGATGCAGAAAAGGCTTCTGAAAAATTCAACATCCATTTTTTTTTAAAATAGCAAGCTAGTAATAGAAAGGAACAGCCTTAACCTGAAAAGATTATCTACAATAAACCTACAGCAAGCATCATACTTAACTGTGAAACTTTGAAAGTATTTCCTCTAAAATCAGGAACAAGATCAGGATGCCCCCATCACCGCTTCTATTCAACATTGTACTGGAGATCCTAGCCAGCACATTAAGACAAGAAAAAGAAAGAAAGAAAGAAAAAAAAAAGCATAAGAATT
Organism: Cnephaeus nilssonii; assembly: GCF_951640355.1. Classification (NCBI taxonomy): domain Eukaryota; kingdom Metazoa; phylum Chordata; class Mammalia; order Chiroptera; family Vespertilionidae; genus Cnephaeus; species Cnephaeus nilssonii. The sequence goes on from NC_137082.1 coordinate 82,146,839, forward strand.
GGAAAGAAGGAAACAAAGAGGTTATTATTCACAGATAGGTTGGTCTGCACAGGAAATCCAAAAGAGTTCTACAGATAATTTATCACAATTAGGAGTCTAGCAAGATTGTTATACCAAGTCAAATTTTACTTCTATTTACCAACAAGACAGAAAATATAATTATAAAAAGGTACCACTTATGATTTGATACAAACATAGGGTACCTAAAAATAAATCTAACAAAATATCTGCAATAGTTTAGCTGAAGAAAATTATAAAACTTTATTGAGAGACACTGTAAAAGATCTAAATACTGGTAAATGGAGATTACAATGTTCATGATTAAGAAAACTTGGTAACAAAATGTTAATTTTCTCCAATGCATTTCCCATAAAAGCCCCAAAAGGTTGTGTGTGTGTATCTACATAACTTCAAAAGATGACTAAAATTATGTGGAGAACCTAACAGTCAAGAAGCTCCTTGAAAAACTGCAATGCAGAAGGACTTGGATATCTTCCATGTCCCCCAATGACTGACTTTTACTTTGTCTATTAAAACCTAAAAGTTGAACATAATATTAAACACATATGTTTGAAGGCATAAAGCACTACAAAGGCAGCAAGGACCTGAGAAGCCAGGACTGTGGGAAGAAGGGAAGCGTAGAACATGGGATGCCTCTTTTCCCCTGGAGATATTTGCCAATGGGAAAGGGTGTTGGGTAAGTTGAGAAGTCAAGCAGAACTCTGAATAGACTTACAGAGCTGGTTATCTGCAAAATATAATCTGTAAGAGCTGGTATCTAGGGTATATAATGAACTCTTACAAATAAGTATGAAAAAGACAGAAGGCCCAATATAAAAATGGTCAAAAAACTTGGCAAGTCACATCACAAAAGACATCCAAATGGCCAGTAAGTATATTAAAAGGGGTTTTATATAATCACTTATTAGGGGAATGTGGGAATGCAAATTAAAACCACTAAACATCTACCAAAATGTCTAAAATTAAGAGTGGATAACAAAAAACAGGACATGGAATAACTGTAACTATATTATTTTGTTAGTAGACGGGTCTAAACAAACACAACAATATGCATGATACTCAGAAAGGGAGGGAGGGAGGGAGGAAGGCAGAAGGGAGCAAGGATAGAAGTCTTATATATTAAAAATACAATTACTGAAATAAGTTCTACAGAAAAGTTCAAAGGCCAAGTAAAAGAGGAACTCTTCCAGAGTGTAATAAACAAATGAAACTTCAATCTAGGAAGTCCAACATTCATCCATCAAGAGTCTTAGAGAAAACAAAAAAGGAGGAAAGAAATGATCAAAGATAATTCCCCAGACCTAAAGTCTTAAAACTGAAAAGGTACCGTACCTGCCAGAAGGAATGAAAAAAGCCTACTACTGAACACATTTAACAGACCCAAGATAAAGATATCACCATAAAGACTGTAAAGAAGGTTACTACAAAAGGATAACCACCACATTAGCAACATTGGGGTGCTTTAAATCCTAGAGCAAAACTTTAAAAGTTCAGAGAGAAAAGTTGTATTACCAACTTAAAATTCTATATCTAAAATTTCAATTAGAAACAAAGGCAAGCCATTTTCAAATATTCAAAACTTACAAAGTTTATCACCAGCATATCCTTCCTAAAACAACTACTTATGATTATACAGGGTGGAGCAAAAGTAGGCTTACAGTTGTTCGTATGGAAAATAATACAATGATTGATAAATAATAATACAAGAATAAACTCTGTTTCATGTACTCACAACTGCAAACCTACTTTTGCCTCATCCTGTATTCCTCTAAAATAAAAATGTAATTAAAAAAAAAAGACATGGAATCCAAATAATAGCCATAACCCAGGAGTGTAAAGTAATCCCAGAAAGACAGCTGTTTTAACGAACCTAGAAAGAAAATGCCCAAATTAGAAAAGGAAGGTTCAGAACTAAAGAATACCTATCTTGAAGAAAAACTGAATGGCTACAAGATGAGAACACATTGTAATACCAAATTTAAAATATAATGTCCATGAGCTCTCCTCACTCAAGCGGGACTTTGTTATATTTCTCCTTTAAGGGGCAGAGGTTTATTTTATTTTTAAAGAATAATTTATTGATTTTTAGAGAGAGAGGAAGGGAGAAGAAACATCGATGTGAAAGTGCAATATTGATCAGCTGCCTCTAGCACACCGCCTACCGGGAATAGAGCCTGCAACCAGGGCATGGAACTAGGGCACTGCTTGGTGCATGGGACAACACCCAACCAATTCAGCAACACTGGCCAGGGCAGCACAGGCTTGGTTAACAGAATTTCCTCTACAGCTCCACACTACTTGGTTCTAACAGTGGTTAATACTTACATAACGAAGGCTAGTTATTAGTACTTAATTTCTAGAATCTCCTTTAGAAGCATTAAAAAGTTATAAACCAAATAATATAAATCTTGACAATAAAATAGAAAATTAAGGCTAGAAGAAAAGGAAGTGTGGAGCTAGGAAAAACAAAGAGAAATAGATGGGTGTTAAATGCTTGGAACTGAAGATGTATTGTCTGAAACTGATAGGCCAAGAAACAGAAATTTACTGCAAAAAGTTAAGAATAATCAACACCGGAATAGGAACCAAAAATAATGTAACAGCAGAATTAGAAACAAAGTGGAAAACAATAATGACCTAAATTTCATATTTACTAGAAAGTCAAGCAACAGATACTGTTTAGAATTGAAAGAAAAATCAAAATATAGAAAGAGATGTGGTATTTTCACAGTTGGGAATTAACCTAAAAATTAAAAAGAAAAGAAGAAGAAAAAAACAGTTTAAGGCAGTTATATCAGGCATGAGACTTAGTGGGAAAGGATGGACTTTCACTTTCCTTTGGAATTTTTCTGCACTATCTCCACAAGGACTGCTTTTATTTGGGGGGGAAAATGAGGAATGGAAATAAAAAATACAAAATGTTATTAAAACCATTTTTCAGATTAAGGAAAAAGTGAAATAACTTGTTCAATGTCATAAAGTCAATATCCATGCAAACACTAAAAATATATATACATTTTGTGGCATAATCAAGATTTGCTTTTACTGACCTACATGAATAAGCAAATGGAGAGCTCTGAATGTCTTTGTTAGGTTTATATTGCTCTCTGCAAAGTCAAAAAGCAAACAAACAGTTTCAAACCATTTTTCCAAAAAGTCTACGAAAAAAAGCCACTTCGCTAGGGGGTTCAAAATGTAAATTCATAGAAAATAATTTGGACTATGATACTAATTGATTCCACATAACACTTTTACTTCGATTCAACTTTCCAATTCCTTATGTTGAGGTACCTGAATAAAAACAGATTATCTGTCAAGACAACTCACAGGGAAAAAATTGTCTTTAAAAAAAAAGTAGTGCTGGGAAAACTGGTTATCCACGTGCAAAAGAAGTTGAATCCCTCACACCATAAGCAAACATTAACTCAAAATGGATCAATCACCTAAATGTAAAAGCTAAAACTATAAATATAACCTCTTAGATGAAAACAGGCATAAATCTTTATGACACTGATTGGGCAATGGTTTCTTAGAATTGACATCAAAAGCAACAAAAGAAAATGTAGATAAACTTCATCAAAATTAAAAACTTTTGTTTCAAAGTACACTATCAAGAAAGTGAAAAGACAATCCACAAAAAAGAAAACATGCAAATCATATATTGGATAAAGAATTTGTATCTAGAATAAAGAACTTAAACTTAATTTTTAAAATAATCCAATTAAGAAATGGGCAAAAGGTTTGAACAAACTCTTCTCTAAAGAAGATATACAATGGCCAATAAGCACATGAAAAGATGCTCAAGTCCTGGCCAAGGTAGCTTAGTTGATTTGAGCATCATATCCATACGCCAAGGTCGTGGGCTCAATCCCTAGTCCGGGCACATACAAGAATCAATTAGTAAATGCATAAATGAATGAAACAGCAAATCGATGTCTCTCTCTTCTTTTTTGCCCCTCCCTCTCTCTCTCTTTAAAATAAATTAATAAAAAATGTTTTAAAAGAAGCTCAATATCATTAGTTATTGGGGAAATGGATATCAAAACCACGAGACACCACTCCACACCTATGAGTTTGAGGATGTGGAAAAGTTAGAACCTTTTCACTTTCTTGATAGCACAAGACCTACCTGAAAGTACTGATGAGGTATTTATTTAAAAGACTGATTGGTCTATCATCCAATCTTGCAAACAAAAAGAAAGGGTGAACCAATCTCAGACTATAATACAAGACTGGAAACCTTTTGTGTGCAACATTCTGGGCTTTCTTTATTAAACCCAAGCACAGAAAAAGCCCTGACTTCCGTATTCATTAGCAGGCTTCAGTCTGAACTAAGTAGCCTAATAAAGAGACATACATAAGCTGGACTGGAAAGCTGCCCCTCTTACTGAATTAGCTGAGCAATCTGAGAAAACCTTGTAGAGCAATGTAAAATTTTAAAGTCAATAGACATGGCCCCACAGTTACAACAGCTCCAAGGGCCGAAAGGACCTTCACATACACATTCCAAGCCAGAATCTAGAAGTCCTCCACTCAGGAACACTGTGCCCTGAAATCTCTGCCTTCATTGTAAACAACCAGGGTCCTGGAAAAGGGAATGGCCCTACAGAACCCGTCCTTTAATAGACCTCCACCTTTTGCCAGACGGTTCTTCCATAAGAGAAGTCTTAAAAGATTTGATCTCTATAATAATAATGATCATTGATGGGGCTCCAAAGGATCCATTGGAAAGTTGCTCCTCATGATACCTCTAAATGAACAAGAGGAAACTAAGATAAAAATTAATGAAGAATCGGTATAGTACTGGTGGATACCAATGCCACTTTATCTACTTTTATAAACAGCAAATCCCTAAGAGTAAAGAGAATATTTTTGTAGTGGGAATTTCTAACCAAATTCAATGGGTCTAAACCAATCCAGATGACACTAGGGCCATTTGGAAATGGCCCTAGTGTCATCTGGAAATCACGCTTTCCTTCTATGTGACACTACCCCAATAAACATAGTTGAAGAAGATTTGCTTTCTAAACTGAGGAATCATATAAAATTTAACTCAGAAGAAATGTCTCAGAAATTCCTAACTCTCCTGAACCTGAGCTGCTCTGCTCCTCTGCAACAAGGGATTGGTGAAATTGAGAAAATCTGAAAACCCCAATCTCCCAGAAGTGCCTGAATGCCTACAGGCTTCTTCTTACACTGAGAAAGACAAAATTAAGAGCTCCGAACCCACAAAATTCCAAATATATCATTCCAAACCCCTGCCTAAATCCCCTCAATATCCACTAAAACCAGGAGCTATCTCAGGGCTTTCACCAATTGTAGAAAACTTAATTAAGCAAGGACTTAAAATGCCACGAACTAGCCCCTGTAATACTCGGATCTTACTCATTAAAAATCCAAATGGATGAAACTGGGGATTTGCTGCGTGCAAATAAAACTGTGAGACTAAGGTAGTTTCAAATTCCAATACCTTGTTATCTAATGTACCTATAGTCTCAAAGTGGTCCACAGTGGTGGATCTTTGCTCTGCTCTTTCCTTAGTATCCCAGTTGACAAGGAGAATCAGTATTTACTTACCTTCACTTAGAAAAAATAACAACATACCTGGACTATAATGCCACAGTGTACACTGAAGCCACATCCTATTTTCGAAGGTTTTACATCAAGACTTGGCAACTTTACAGTTTCCTAAGAAATCTTCACTCATTCAATATGTAGATGACTTATTTGTTATGTTCCTCTACTAAGGAGGATTCAGAAATAGATTCAATTTAAATATTACAGCAATTAGTTTGTAAAGGCCATAAGGCCTCAAGGAAAACTCCAATTCTCAAAAAAAGGTTCACTACCTAGGACATGATTTGACTGCAGAAGGCATTTCCCTCTCACTTGAAAGAATAAACATTATCCAAAACTTTCCTAGACCTACATCAAAATGACAATAAATGAGTTTCCTTGGACTTGAAGAATATTACAGATCTTGGGTTACAAATTTTTTCTCTGATCGAAACTCCTGTGTATGAGCTTGCAAGGAACTCAATCCCAGACCCCAGACTCTGGGAAGAAATTCACGAGCAAGCCTTTAGCCAATTAAAATGAGCTCTATAACAAACTCTGGTCCAAGGGCTCCCAAATTATATTAACAATTAGACCCAGTAATCAGAACATATACAAATGTTTAAAAGCAGTAGCCAAGGCAGCTGAATTGGTAGAAGCCTCAACTGAATGAGTATTAGGATATGACTTATACTTCATGCTGTTGAGAGTCTATCAAGCTCCAATCAGACTCAACATTTTTCAGAAAACAGGCTAACATCTTATGAGATCCTTCTCCTTTCACCTTCTAAACTCCATCTTAAGCACTGCAATTTGCTCAACCCTGCTACCCTTGCCTGACAATGGCACAATTCACCGTAACTATGTAGACATGGTGTCATGGTTATTAAGCCCTTGTACTATCTTGCAAAATACACAGATTTAACACCCTTCTCATCCATGGGTCCTATGCTATAATTGCAGAGGGAAATATCAAGCACAACATGCTGTTAACAACTCAATATGAACTACTGGAAAGGGGAATCCTCCCTCATTTTAAGTCTGCTCAACCAGTAGAACTACATGCCCTCACTTTAGCTTGTTAGCTATCCAAAGGAAAATCCGAAAACATTTTATAATGACAGCAGATACACCTTTGGGGTGGTCCATGACTTTGGTATGTTACAGAAACAGAGAGAGTTCCTCACTTGTAGTGGAACTGCTATCAAGAATGAGCCCCGCCATAGCTGGTTTGGCTCAGTGGATAGTGTCAGCCTACAGACTGAAGGATCCCAAGTTCGATTCTAGTCAGGGGCACATGCCCGGGGTTCTGGGCTCCGTCCCCAATCAGGGGCATGCAGGAGGCAGCCAATAAATGGTTCTCTCTTTTCATTGGTGTTTCTATCTTTCTCTCCCTTCCTCTCTGAAGTCAATAAAAAATATATTTTTAAAAAAAGAAAAAAAAGAATGGGCTCCTAGTAAATAATTTCCTTATCTTGCTTCTACCTTTCCTCTATACGTTTTCCCCTAGCTCCTATAATTGAGTGCTCCTAACCACATCTGGTTTAGTGCTGCCCAATTCAAACTGATTTTTGCTCAAATAAATTTCTAAATTGTAATGCCTGTGTTTATCTTTTAATACCACTAATAGCTTTGAATCACATGGTAGATTCTATTACATCTATCATCAATTAGACTATTTCCTTGCTCAACAGTTGGGGAGTAGGGGGAATGAGGACCTCTAACTTCAAACCCTCCTTAACTTCCCATTCTACTTCTACAACTAAAAAGCACCTGAAGCTACCAGAATGGCCAGTCCTACTAGGTGTAAGGAACCAAATACTCAAGACTTCTGAACAGAAAATCTGTTGTAAAATTACTTAAGCCTCTTAGTATAAAAGATTTTCTGTATTGGGTTTACCAGTATCTATTAAGAAGGTTATTATCACTGGCTCTTTCACTAGCCCAAATACACACCCAGACACTTACTCAAACGTTCACTCTTGTTTTGACAAACACAGAGATAATAAACTCTCAATGCATAAAAGGGTATGAAGAATACAGAAAAGAGAGTCTTTAAAAAAGAAATCTTAATACAATAGATCCTCCTCTACCCCTACACTTGAGTGGAGGGAAGTAGGGAGAGTAGATTAACCAGGTTAAATTGCAGCAGGGGCCTTTTTAAGGATGGCTGAAGGGTGACACCAGCATGAAATGGTGCAACTGGAGGAGAAAGGCAAGGGTAAAAAAGCCACTCTGAAGAGATCAGGGACTTCAGAACCCCAACTATTCTGCCTCCCCTCCACCTCTATGCTTGGCTCTGCTAGGGACTAGAAAGCAGGGTGGCAGTGACAGAAGTCTAGGCGATCAGCTCTTATGAGCTTGTCCCAGGTTAATTCACTAAATTTGCAAACTAGTTAATCCACAAAACCTTACCAATGTAAGTGCTGTAAAATAAGCAACTGATGAATTGAATAATTTCTCCCTCCAACACCCTGGAAGCTTCTAATACGTGATTCATTATTATAATCATCCTTGGTGATTCAGCTCAGAATTTCCCTTCACAGAGAACTTACCCAGTCCTTTCCCTCAACCCACCAGAATGATCAAGTGCAGGGAGAAGCAATGACAACTGATTTACAGAAAGAGATGATGAAGCTGACCCAGAAAACAAATGGGAAGGGGAAAGGGAGAGAGACAAGGAGAAAAGCTTCTTTGGTTTCCAAACCACTCTGCAGTTCCAGGTTCTACTCCGACCGAACCACTAACCACCTGTTCTGCCCTATACCAGTAAATAAATTCTCTGATTTTTGTAGAGGGCCCCCTGGGAAGGCACATGGGCATTCTTTAATTATTGTCAGCTGAACCCAGTGGCCTGAGGTCCCCTATCAAGCCTCGCCGGGGGGTGGGGGGGAGGGCACGCAGCCTCAGGTCCCCTGTCAAGCCCCACTGGGTGGGGGGGGGGGGGGGGGCGCGGCCTGAAGTTCCCTGTCAAGCCATACCTGGTGGGGGGTGTGGCCTGAGTTCCCCCGACCCAGCACTGGAGATGCACCTTGAGGTCTCCTGTCAAGCCCCGCTGGGTGGGGGGCACAGCCTGAGATCCCCTGTCAAGCCCAGCAGGGCAGGGGGTGCGGTCTGAGGTCCCCTGGCCTGGTGCCGGGGTGGGAGGCGCAGCCTGAAGTCCCCTGTCAAGCCCTACCTGGTGTGGGGCACAGCCTGAGGTACCCTAGCCAAGCACCAGGACGGGAAGCACACCTTGAGGTCCCCCGTCAAGATCCGCCGGGTGGGGGACATGCCTCAGGTCCCCTGGCCTAGTGCTGGGGAGGGGGGCATGAGGTCCCCTGCCAAGCCCTGCCAGGTGGGGGACGTGGCCTGAGGTCCCCTGTCAAGCCCCAAGGGGGCGGGGGAGGGAATAGCCTCAGGTCCCTGCTGACTGCTTGTTAAGGCTCCTTATGGGAACTTGGCCTCAGCTGTGGGTGCAGCCATCTTTGTGACGGAGTGAAGGTCAATTAGCATATTCCCTCTTTATTAGATAGGATATATATACATACACACACACACACACACACACACACACACACACACACACGAGGCCCAGTGCACGAATTCATGCACGGGTGAGGTCCGGCGGGCCTGGCCCCAATCGGCAGATCGGGGCCAGGCCTGTCAGGAGGAGGAGACAGTGGGAGGTTGGTCAGCTGGCCTGCCCCGATTGGGGCCAATCAGGGCCTGGCCGGCTAGGGGGAGGGGCTTCGGGCAATTGGCCGGTGGACCCCGCCCCCAATTGGGGTTGGGGGGTGATTGGGGGCGGGGCAGGCCGTGGGGAGGGGCTGTGGGCAGTGGGCCAGCTGGCAGATCGGGGCCAGGCCTGTTGGGAGGAGGGGCCGTGGGAGGTTGGCTGGCCAGCCCTGCCCCTGATAGGAGTGGGGGGGGGGGGCAATCAGGTGTGGAGCTGGCTGGGGGGAGGGCTGCAGGCCGATTGGGGTGGTGGAGGCCCATCAGGGGTGGGGCCACAGGCAGTTGGCTGGCGGGCCCTGCCCCTGATCAGGGTCGGGGAGCCGATCTGGGGTGGGGCTTGGTGGGGGGGAGGGGCTGCGGGAGGTTGGCCGGCCGGCCCCACCCCCTAATTCAGCCAGTTCGCTAAGAGTTTAAGATCAAGATGGCCGCCACTGGTTGTTAAGGTCCTTACGGTGTTCCGGTTGCTGGCTTTTTATATATACAGATATACAGATATACAGATATATATATATATATATATATATATATATATATATATATATATATATATTATCTTACCAAGTTATTTCAAGACTTTGAATAACTTTCGGACATTTTATGGGCCCTGAAATGTTTTCAAAAGTCTGTTCTCTCTTAAAAGAAATATTCTTTAATTAAACTGATTGATACTTGAAATTGCATGGAAAGCTTTATCAAATAAAAATGAATCAATATATTTTACCTATATACACATTTTAAATGTTATGAAGGTTTTGGCCTCTAAGGAGGGCAAAATATTTCTTAAAATCCAATAGCAAAATTTTAAGACGGAATTTAAAGTAACAAAAAGCCCATAGCCGCCTGCAATTTAAATAGGTTGGTTGTGGGGCAGCATTTGCGCTTTATGAATCAGACCTATAAGTTTACTAAATTTGCTTGCTTTGCCTTTTTAATAAAAATACCTACTTGAATTACTTTATAAATTAGCTTTTTAAAATATAATCAAGGTCTCATATAAATTAAGTTACATGAGAAGCCAATGTTTTTATAAGTAATTGAATCCAAGTAAAACCTAAAAACCGATTAGAAGCCGCCATGAGGACTGCCTGGCTTGGCAGCCGCTATGTTGGCCTCACAGCTTGCTGCTCCCATGGAGGCTGCCATCTTGAAAATGCAAAGGCCAACCCCTTCCTTTGAATAAGCCAATGTCTTTGTAAGCAATTTGATTAAGTCTTCTAAGAAAGTTACTGAGACCTCCCATAATCCCTCTGTATATGCAAAAAAGCCAAAGGGGATACTCTTTAAAAATAAAATTCTAGCTTAATAAAAAGGAGAAATTTGAAAATTTTGAAATCTCTTCCCCTGATATTTACAGTATAAACTAAGATTGTTGTTAAAGTATTAAATCTGACAGTAAAATAGTAGTCAACTTAATTGTAATGAGATTTCTTGTAATATGGCTATTTGGCAATATCTGCCAATTTTAAGCAGCAGCCCTGTAGGCTGGTGTAAAAACAAAGGTTTTTAAATAAAACTCTCTGTGGCCTGAAAATTATTTTGGAAGGAAATAAAGACAGGTTTCCTTCAAACATCTTAAGAACTAATTAAAAGTCTATATATTTGGCCTCTTAAACTAAAGTAAATAATTTGTGTTTTTGCCTCCCTGATAAATTTTATGTAAAGTTAAAGACTAACTGCAGAAATTTAATGTCATTTATTATCCATAACCTAGGACAAATAAAGTTAAAGTTAATAAATAAATTAACCTTATTTCAGACTAACTTAAATTGGCTAATTGAAATAAGTGAAAATTCATAAAAACTTAATTGTACTGGACAAAAAAAAAAACTGTTCCTGAAGTATTAACAAAAATTTTTATTGATGGTTCATCTCATATTAAAATTGCTAAGCATGCTATGAATCCAAAGCAGTCATATTATTTTTCATTTATAATGCTGATCACAAGACACCCATAAAATCTTATGGTGTCAAAATAAGCCAAAGGAAAATCATTTGGACAAAAATCAAAAGGATCCCAAGTCTAATTTATAGAAAAGATTTCTTTATTAACCTTTGGTGGAGAATATGTTTGTACATTTCCAGAAAACTCCAAGCCCTGTGGATTTCTGCAACAACAGATCCCAGAGATAAATTGACAGGACTGCTCCAGCCACAGAAATAACAGTGGCCCACAAGGACAGAGGAGAAACAGTCCAGAAATAAAGATGGTGAAGACGCCTTGCCATACTAGCAGTCAGCAGCTGTGCATCGCTGCAGGTTGCCCAGGACCAAGGGCAAAGAAGGCCGGTGTGCACGCGCTTCCAGACCATGTGTGCGCACCCTTCTGTATAGAAGTCAAAATGTTTGATGTTTTGTGTTCTCCACATTAAAAGAGATGTTATACATCAGGCATTAACCATTTTTACAGATGGATCCAGTTCTGGAAAGGCTGGATCTACTGCATCAGGGGAGCAAACTGTTAGAGAGTGGGAATTTTTGAGCATGCTTCCTCCTAGTCGACTTGGCCTTGAATCCCAGCTGCACCTCAAAAAGTAAGACTACTCCCATTCCAGAGAGGCCGTGGACTATGCCCAGATAGAGTTGTCAGTGCTGACACCAGGCCAGGCCTTGAGACACGGTCTCATGGCCCCTTCCCAGCATGTACGCCTTCTTTCATAGATCACTGTCAGCTTTCTTGGGAACAGGATGACCCTGTAAATAACATGGTCATCAATAACATGACCCTGACATTACTTACGAAAAACTGTTTTGTCTTAAATTACTTACTCTGCAAAAACAAGATGTGGTAAATGGGTTTAAAAGCAGTCCTGTACAAAGGGTCGGGGCTGCTCTCTGGACTCCCTGCGTGGAGAAAGGTAAAGCAGTAGCCGGCCGGCTAATAAAGGCTCCCTAAATTTTAATTTGGTCTGGACTCCAGTGGTTGTTCACTCACCTTCACTCCACAGTAGAGATACAAGTAGAAATACAAGCTCTTATTTATGCCTTAACAGATTTTGATACGGAGCCCATCAACCTATAGTGATAGTGCTTATGTGGTAATTATGGCCAAATTTATTGAAACAGATACTATAGGGCACACTAATTCAGAGGAACCTTTTCATTTATTTTTCAGCCTTCAGAATGTTATTTGAGAACGACAATTTCCATGTTTTATTGGAAGCAATGTCCTCAGTGTGTTATCCACCTCCCTGTGCCAACTTTAGGGGTAAATACCCGAGGACTTAAACCTAATCAAATCTGGCAAAATGGATGTCACTCAATAGTGGAAAGAGCCAATCGTACTCTTAAAATGCAATTACTAAAACAAAAAGGGGGAGACGGATGTTATGTGTCACCTCAAAACAAACTCAGTCATGCTCTTTATACTTTAAAAGTTTTAATTGTGATGCAGATGATCGTACAGCAGCCAAAAGGCATCAGGCCTCCTGTACAATAGCCTCCACCGAGTTAGCTAGGTGGAAGCACAAACCAGAATAGAGTTTTATCAGATTAACCCTTTGCACTCGCTTGCTTTTTTCTCGATTCATTCTACGCGGGATTTAATTTTTTAAATACCCCAGATTTTACAAAGCGCGGCAGTAGAATAAAAAACTGGAGTTTCTTTTCATACAAACTTATTTATTTGGATTTTTTTATATTTCAAATTATTGATACATTCAATACAATTCGACATACAAGCTGCTACCGATGCTAACCATGTCGAGTCACACTCGACATCTGAGTGCAAAGGGTTTTAATAATGTGGGGAAGAGTTTGTGTTTTATATCTTTCCAGGAGCAACACAGCCAATTTGGGTGTCAGAGCATTACGTGCGTCACCACAATGGACCCAGAGAAGCTTCTTGTCCCTTCATTCAAAAGGACTGAGAGTTGCCCCAATGACAGCAAAGCAGAAGAAGAAAACTGAAGGCTATGCAAGGGACTGAGGTGCCAAATGGGGTCAACTGAAGAAGCTGACCACCGATGCTCAGCAAGTGGTGAAAGAACAGGGGGTTCAGGTAACCCCCTCCAACCTTTTTCTTGCTATGATGGCACTTGTCAGCTGCCAGGTAAGTATGGCTGCAGCAGAAACTTACTGGACTTATGTTCCAGATCCCCCTATGATCAATCCAGCCACCTGGACCAGACAATCAGTGCCAGTGTTTACTAACAACACTAATATGGTCAGGGGTAGCTCCGACAAGCATATAACTCCTTCTTCCCAAGGTGATTATACTTATAATGGCATTAGTGGGGAGCTCCCTATTTGTTTATCAAAAAGGGGGACTTCAGGATGTTTGCAGCTTGGCCAAGAAAATAAGACATCCTATGGAGGCACATTACTTACGAAATTAATGACTTTCTTAATTTTACTGGCTCTTTCTTAGCTAATGCTTTGGAAGCTGTAGCGATAGGACTAGGTAATCAATTAGAAAGTATCAAGGTTAGACAGCAGCTGCAATGCCATGCTGCTTTTACATATATTTGTGTGACTTCAGCCCCCTATAACATTGCTAACATTGAAGGCCCCTGGGATATGAGAAAATATGTTCAGACAGTTACTAAACTAGGATTTCCTAAGGCCACTCGATGGCTGTCTGATAAGCATCCCCCGCTCCCCTCCTGCCCTAATAGCACCACTACTGAGCTGGGAGCATTTCCTCAATGGCAAGATTGCGCCAATCCTGTACCCGTGAGACATAATATTTCTGGCTCTGACTTGTATGTATTAGATTGGTCCCACAGGCTTCATGCTAAATATCCCTTTCACAAGCCTATGTCACCAGGAGGTTTTGTAGGTAATGCCCTAACCACGAAAACAGGAAATTTACAGAAAGATCTGTGGCGTTTAGCCGCTGCTCTTGACTTTCTTAATTTTACTGGCTCTTTCTTAGCTAATACTAAAGGAGCATGTACATCGAGCCCTTGCTACGGCTTACTAGCCTGTGTCCAGCCCCCATATGTATTGGTGACTGGAAATGTGAATATCACCAGATTGGACACCCATTATGCTGTCCAATGCCATTACTGTAACCTTACCAGTTGTGTTTCCAGGCATAACCTGAATGAATATATTAATTTTAAATCAGCCTTCTTTATTATGCTTCCTACCAACATAACAGGAAAATGGTATCATGATGTGGGCCTCCAGGCACTGCAGGAATTACACAATCAGCTATCCCGGGAAAAGCGTGCTTTGGGACTTATTATTTCTGGTATTGTTACCCTAATTACTGTTATTGCATCTGCTGTGACTGCTTCTCTTGCATTGACCCAAAGCATCCAGAACGCAAAGTTTGTCAATGAATTGGCTCAGAACACCTCAACTACATTTCATGATCAAGAAGATATAGACAAAAGGCTAGAAACAAAGCTAAATGCTTTGGAAGCTGTAGCGATAGGACTAGGTAATCAATTAGAAAGTATCAAGATTAGACAGCAGCTGCAATGCCATGCTGCTTTTACATATATTTGTGTGACTTCAGCCCCCTATAACCGTTCTCTATGGGACTGGAATAAAATCAAGATGCACCTACAGGGAATATGGCATCATAATAATATGAGTATAGACCTAGTGCGGCTACACAAACATGTGCAAGCCATTCAGAATAGTCATGATGAAATTATATCTCCAGCAAAACTGGCAAAAGAATTGCTGGATGATTTAAAAGAATTTAATCCATGGAATATGTTAAAAAAATAAATAAATAAAAAACACTGCCTGGTACCTAATTGAATTCCTTTGTGTACTACTAATCCTATCCTGCTTTTTTTCAGTCAGCAGCAAGCTCCCTCAATCTCAAGTCCGAAGGCTCCAACTAGATGTCCACAAGCTACATTTAAAAATGAAAAACAAGGGCGATGTAGAGGGCCCCCTGGGAAGGCACATGGACATTCTTTAATTACTGTCAGCTGAACCCAGTGGAGTTGGCAAAGCCACACCCTGGGAACACACCTTGCCAAAAGGACAAGGGTGTTGTCAGCTTGATCTTCATTTCAGCCCATGGTGTGTGGAAGTGGGTTTTGATATGTAAATCCAGTCAAGCACCAGGAATACTCAGGGCCTACTCAACAATGCAAATAATCTCCTTTGTCTTGACCTTTTGGTGAAACTTCCTGGTATTTGGGGGTATAAAATAAACACGCTGCATGGGTTCTGGGTCACTGTCTCTCCATCAGAAGAGGGCAACAGTCCACCCGGCCCCAGCTTTTCTTTCTAACTCCGTCTAGTCTTTCTTTGATTTCTCAATCCCCAGCCTCCTCTACTCAGGAATTGGACCCGCTCTCTAGCACCGCTGGACGCGGAAAAGAGAGAAAATAGTTACAGCTTTTTACTAAGCTTTGACCAACATTTATAAAAGTGTAACGCAAGACTTGAAAAAGTTTTCATCAACAAAATACTTTAGAAGAGGAAAAAGTGTTATACATCCGATATACACAAAAATTAAGAAAATACTGCAGTTAAAAAAAAAAAAAACTTAACTTCAAACTTCAGTCTTCTCAAGCCATCCTAAATTTAATGTATGAATTTACACAGGTAAAACTCAGGCCTGCTCCATCCAAAAGATCCACAGACATTAAAAGCTCTACAGCTAGGGCTCTGAGACACTAAAACCCTTATACTTGATCATTATGAACACCTTTTATTTATTGACTTGAGAGAGAGACAGAGAGAGAGAGAGAGAGAGAGAGAGAGAGAGAGAGAGAGAGAACGTAAAGGGAAGAGAGAAACATCAATTCATTGTTTCCCTAATTTTTGTATTCATCAGTTGTTTCTTGTGTGTACCTGACCCAGGCATATGGAGACTACGCTCTACCAGTTCTTTTGCTGATGTCCACCAGCCAGGTAACCAGCCAATATCCTTCCCTGACCCTCTTATCCCTCGCCAAAAATAAATAAATAAATAAATAAATAAATAAATAAATAAGCAAGCAAGCATACATAACTGAATCTTTTATCTGATTCCTTTTTCCGTCTCATTTCAAGTAACCCTGACATCAGACGTAAGTTATACAAAAGGTTTGCATTTACCTTAAGTTCAAGTTCACTTTCATCTCCACTTTGACTTTGTTTTTAAAATCGGGGGGTTTCCGGCCCTAAGTATTCCAGTTATGTCGCCAGCAAATTCAGCGAGCCATAAAAAAAAAAAAATAAACCCGGCTCGTTTGTCACAGTTTTGTTACGTTGAGGACTCTGAAGGTCAGGGGGAAATATCCTTTCCATTCTACCCCCAGCTCCCCCCTTTGGGAACCTCTGTTATACAAAGGTATCGACAATCAAGTTGTGACCTCGTTCCAGGGCCAGCAGGAAAAAGGTCTTTTCCTCCAGAGCTCTTCAGGCGAGTTTACAAACAAACCTCACGCCAACACGGACTTGGCTTGATTTCTTACCAGGGCACTACGAACACAACCAGGTTCAAGGCGGATCCCTGAAGCCAGGGTTCCCCACAGACCACGCTTCTCTCCAAGAGGTTGAGGAAGCACTGGTGCAGGGGGCCCTTCTCCTGACACCTCCGA
This sequence comes from Cnephaeus nilssonii, assembly GCF_951640355.1. NCBI lineage: Eukaryota > Metazoa > Chordata > Mammalia > Chiroptera > Vespertilionidae > Cnephaeus > Cnephaeus nilssonii. Next base: position 82,163,629 of record NC_137082.1, read on the forward strand.
CTGAACGGCGGCATCAGCCCGAGAGAGAGAGGAGGATTCCTAAACGCAACTTCACGTTTGGGAAAACAAGTCTCCCACCAAGTGGGCAGCATGTGGACTTCTGAATCGCCATCCACACGGACACCCTCGCGATCCCCCTCAGCCCTGAACCTAACAGGGAGGTCGCATCCTCCTTCAAGAGGACGCCCGGCCCCCGCGTCAGGTGTGAGGAGCCCGGGAGGGACCGGCGGGCCGCTCGCCCTGGGCCCCAGGCCCCCCCCCCCGCCCCGCGCGGCCCGGCGCCCTCCGCCGCCTCGCTCCCCTCCCACCCCCACCTCGGCGCCCCCCTCAGAGGTGGGCCGGGACGCCGGGCCCCGCAAACCCGTCCCCGCACAGCAAAGAAGGTGGCGGCCAGCGACGTAGCTTCTTCCCCCCGCCTCCTCTCCCCTCCCCCGCGGCCTCCGCTCTCCATTCCCGCGCCCCCCGCTTACCCTCAACTCCTCGAAATCCGCCATTTTATACCACCCGCGGGTGCCGCGGTCGCCACAGCACCCCCTCCCGCTGCCGCCAACGACGCCGCCGCCACCAGGGCCGCCACCGCCGCCTCCAGCAACATCCTGCACTGGGCGCCGCCGAAGACGCCGCGGCCGCTACCGCCGCCACCGCCGCCAGGCCCGTCACGTGACAGACACCGAAGCCCCGCCCCCGGCGCGCGCGGCCCCGCCCCCCCGGCGACCCCTCGCGCCCAGCCCGCCACTTTCCCTCCGCGTCTTCCGGCCGCGCTCCCCTGCGCCGCGTTAGCCTCGCACCGCTCCCGCCCTCCCTCGGTCTGGCCTGCCCGCCGCCCGCACACCTTCCGGTCCCGGCCCTGTCGCCTTACTCTTCTCTGCTCCGCGCTGCGCCCCCCTCCCCCCCCGCTTTCCCGCACGGAGGAACGCCAGACCCCCCCGGAAGCGCCGTCGGACCTCAGCGTTACCTGCGGAGCCGGAGCAGGGCCTGGCCCCGGGGAGGGGCAGGCAGGAAGAGCCGGCCCGGAGTCCCGGCTGGAACATTTCGGGGGTAGTGGCTGTGGACGGAGGAAGCAGCTGCAAACAAAACCATCCCCCGGAGTAGTTGTGTCGGAACGATATAAACATGGGTGTTGGGTTAGCTATTGTTCCGATCTGACGACGCGGGGTTGGTGGGACCTCTGGAAGGCTAGATATCCTTGTCGATTTAAGAAACGTCCCAACCTGTAAGAATTGTTATGAGTTTTATTGGAGCCAAACTGAGGATAATTGCCGGGAAGCAAAAATCTCAACGGATCGTGCTTATGCCCCGGGAGAAGGGCAGTTTTGCTCCTTATTTTATACACTAGAATCAAAGGAGAAGACGTAAGGAGGTTACATGAAATCCATTGGTGATAGACTAGGGAGGCGGGAGAAAGCCAAGCGGGGAAATCTCTGGGATTGGATAAAAAGTAAAAGGACTACACACATACTTCTTTTACATTGGTAGGGATCGGATAATTAACAGCTAATTAGCACGATAGCAATAACAAGGGGTTCTGTGGTCCCCTGCTCTTGTGGGAGATTGTGCCCTGAGAGGTCTGGGAAAAGGAAATAACCCTGACATTCCAAAGGTAAATTAATCAGATGCAAAAAGGCAATAGACAGGCTCCGTTAAGGTAAAGATTGGCCTTTGTCAAGGAGACACCAACCTAGGACAATACATGACTCGCTTTCAGTTAGGAATTTTAATTTCAGACCATCCTATGTGGTTACTTTAGGTCTCTGAATTTGTAAATCCCCTCCCCCCACCCCCATGACATGCCTCCCCTGAGTTTATCAGGTTTAGTATATGGCCCCTTTTTTGTCCACACTTCCTTCTTTTGGTCATAAATCAATCCAAAGGATGCATTGATGACCAACCTTTTGGTTGGATAATGTGCTAGGAAGGCTCATTCCTAGGAAAATTTAGTGTCAGCGCTTGTTTTGCTGAACAATGGGCCATTGGGGATGAGGTAAGACCCAACCTTGGATGAAGTCAACGCCAAATTTTCTCAAAAGTGAAAAGTATCTAGTATAACATTTATTTATAGTTTCAGAGCACACCATTCAACTCCAGTTTTCACAATCTGACCATGAGATGGATCCCCATGTACTATGGCCCATCTATTTCCCATTGGAAGCTCTCAAGTGCCATTCATTATTAATTTTATTCTTGCTGGTTGTGCAATTGAGAACTGTAACCTTAAGGTTTATTCGGGGACAAGGCTATAAGAACACAATGCCCCATAGAGTGAATTCTGAGTATTTTTTTAGTCATAAGCTCTTTGTTTTATTGATTACTCTCTTCGAATAAATATTAATTCATCAGTCCTATCTCTTTTTCTCTACTAACCCCGCCCCCTCGTTCCAGAGTAAACCCTCTGGAATTCTGTATTCACAACCTCACTTAAATGTCACACCATCTTCAGCAGACCTGTTCTAGACATGCAAGAATGAGGGGGGAGTTTTCAAAAATGACAAGAAATGTACTTGCCTAGTTGCAAACCCTGTGACAGTCAACTGTAAGTCATCTTTAAATATATATTGTTAAAACTCCCCTTTTTTATGTTACTAAAAATGTATCTTGTAATTCTTTAAAAACTGTCAACTCTGTCAATGGAAAGAGAAAAAGCTTTCATCATCTAGACATCCTGTGTTGGTATAAATCTCTCTCTGTCAACAATTGTTGATATGGAAGAATGAAGAGCCTTTATGGGAGCTTACCCAAAAGTAAGTGAAATCTGGTTTTTTTCCCCATCTCTGCTCAGTGTCATTTTCTAATATACCTGAAATGGTACCAAAATATGTGCCCTGTCTTCCTTACTTCATCTCAACAGCAGCCCTCTTGCTGCCCTTCCTACAGCCACGCATAGCAGTTCAGAGCCCCTCTGAAAGGAAGGAAAGATAGACAGCAAGGAAAGTCCCCCAGGCCAGGATTGGCATCTTTACTGCTCTACAACTTTAGGAAAGGTGTTGGACCATTCAGGCCTTGTCTCCTCATCTGTAAAATGGAAACAGTAAGACACTCCCATAGTGTTGCAAAGGAAAGACTATCTCAGTCAAGTTTCCTTGATTAAGAGATTGTTTGCTTTTTGTATTTCTGGGAGAATGAATAATCAACAAAACAAACCTGTCCATATTAGTTTTAAAAATGAAGGGAGTGGGTTTTACCAGAAGGATAGCTGGTAACTGTCATCGTTAAACCAAGGAACATTGAACAACAAGGTTCAGAAAGCACAGATAGCAGTGCAGCTTCAAGGACCTCTGCAGCTGTTCCCTTCACTCAAAAATGTCCTGCCATTAGCATGACTCATCTTCAAACGTCCTTAGCCTGCATGTCTCTTAGCACAAATTTTCAAGAAAAAGAATGATTGCTTTCCCCTGGCTAACAGGCTTTTCTCAGCCAGCATGCCATCCAGATCCAACCAGTTATGGCTAGGCGGAGCCTCCCATGACACATAGGTCTGCAGGGCCTAGGAGGATTGCAAGGCTGACACCCCCCAAAAGTATGTGCTTAGAAATGCTTAGACATAATGAGCACTTAGTGTGTCTTAGCTATTGTTACTGTTGATAGAGTACTGTGTAATTTCCAACCTCCATACATTTTGTTACCATTATGTTTTACCACTGAAATGTTATTCTTCCCCTTTTTGAATGAAAATGAAATCATTCACTTATTCACTGATCCAGAAAATATTTATTTCATACTTAATATGAGTCAAACAATGTTCTTGGCAATAGGGATATAGTAGAAAACAAAATTTCTGCCTTGATGAAACTTATATTCTAGTAAGGGCTGGGGACTGCAGGAATAATTACCCATACACCTGAATTAATATAAATTGGGGTAGTAAGAAGTTCCAAAAGGAAAACAAATCAGTTCGAGGAGATAAATAATGATGGTGGGGGGGAAATAAGGGCTAAATTGCACAATAAAACAGGGCCTGTGGACTGTGATAAGAAGTTTGATTTTTTATTTTTAGAGTGATGTAAACCCATTGAAAGGTATTGAGAAGGGGGACGATGAGATCAGACTTATATTAATAACGTATCATTCTGACTGTTATATGGAGAATGGTGGTAGTGGAACAAGATGGAAAGCGAGGAAATGAAACCAGGGACTGCTGCAGTCAGCCAGGATGATGATGGCAGCAGCAGTGAAGCAGTGAAGAATGTATTGTGTGTTTTATTATTAAACCTTTCAAGTGTACAAATATAGAGATTAATAAATTGGTATGTCCAACTTCCAATTCTATCTTAATATTTTGCCATATTTACTTCAGATTTTTTTTAAAGAAAGAAAACTTTATAAATGTAATGAAATCCTCGAGAATGGCCCACAGATTACATTTCTTTCTTCTCAGAGGTGCCCCTGTCCTGGTTTTGATATTTATCATTCACATGTGTTTTTGCATTTCTATCACGCACACACACACACACACACACACACACACACACTCCATATATGTAATATTTTAAAATATTACATATAAGGATTATATGTGTATGTATCCTATCTAATAAAAGAGTAATATGCAAATTGACCATCACTCCAAGACACAAGATGGCTGCCCCCATGTGGACACAAGATGGCCACCACAAGATGGCAGCAGAGGAGGGCAGTTGGGGATGACCAGGCCAGCAGAGAAGGGCAGTTGGGGCAGACCAGGCCTGCAGGGGAGGGCAGTTGGTTGGGGGGACCCAGGCCTGCAGGGGAGAGCAGTTGGGGGGGGGGGGCAGGCTTGCAGGGGAGGGCAGTTAAGGGTGACCGGGCCAACAGGGGAGGGCAGTTGGGGGCAACCAGGCCTGCAGGGGAGGACAGTTAAGGGCGACCAGACTGGCAGGGGAGGGCAGTTGGGGGTGACCAGGCCGGCAGGCGTGGACAGTTAGGGGGACCAGGCTGGCAGGGGAGGGCAGTTAGGGGTGACCAGGCCAGCAGGCGCGGGCAGTTAGAGGCAATCGAACCGGCAGAGGAGCAGTTAAGCGTCAATGAGGAGGGCAGGGGAGTGGCTAGGGGGTGATCAGGCTGGCAGGCAGAAGCGGTTAGGGGCAATCAGGCCAGCAGGGAGGGCTGTTATGGGCAACCAGGCCAGCAGGCAGAGGCAGTTGAGCGGTTTGGAGCCAGCAGTCCTGGATTGTGAGAGGGATGTCCCAGTGGGATCGGGCCTAAACGGGCGGTTGGACATCCCTCAGGGGATCCCTGATTGGAGAGAGTGCAGGCTGGGCTGAGGGACAACACCCCCCCCCCTCCCATGCATGAATTTTGTGCACTAAGCCTCTAGTTGCTTTATATATTGAGGCACTCCTATGTTGGGTGTGTAGATATTTATGATTATATTGCTTTTGTTTTTTCATCAAACCTCTTGACACTAGAAAAAATGTTGGCTTTAATTAAAACTAATTTTAAAACAGGGTAAGATGATATTGCAGGGCATATGAGGGGTGTGAATACTCTGGGTCTGGGCCACCACACAGGATTTTGTAGGCAGTAGTGTGATAAGTTCTCTGTTCTAGAAAACTAACTTTAGAGTAACTCAGTGGTCAGGTGATCTCCAAAGATCTCAGAGTCTTTTCCGTAGTCTTAGTTCCTGTCCTATTATTTCTGATCTAGACTACTTCCATAGCCTCCTTTCTGACCTCCCAGCTCCTGGCAGTCACCCTTTCAAAATCACCTTAATTTCTGAACAATATTTTCACTGGATATAGAATTCTAAGTTGAGAGTTTTTGTTTTCTTTCAAACTTTAAAGATGTATTTCTATAACCATTTGGACTGTTAAGTTGTTTCTGTGTCTTGGCTATTATAAATAATGCTGCTATGAATATGGGATGCAGAAATCTCTTCAAAATATAATGATTTCACTTCCTTCTGATATATATATATATATATATATATATATATATATATATATATATATAATCTTATGATAGTTCCATTTTTAATTTTTTTGAGAAACTTCCACAGTGGCTGAACCAATTTACGGTACATCCTCACTAATAGTGCAGAAGGGTTCCTTTTCTGCACATTCTTGTCAACACTTGCTTTCTCTTGTCTTTTTGGTAATATCCATTCTAAAAGGTGTGGAATGAAATCTCATTGTGGCTGTCATTTGCGTTTCCCTGATGATTAGTGATATGGAATACTTTTTCATGTACTTGTTGGCCATTTCTATGTGTATTCAAGTCCTCTGCCCATTTTTAAATCAGATTTAAAATATGAGACAGCAGATTTTTTTTTCAGCCTAAATGGACCACGTGCAAGGAATTGCAAAATAAAGCAGGAACTTTTAAACCTTGGTCTTAATGGGGAGGGAAAGGGGGCCCAGAGAAGAAGAGATGTCTTAAGTACAGTCTTGAGAACACAGGCAGTGGATCACAAAAGCCTGAACAACCGCCAAAATCAAGGACAAATTCTGTGGTACATCAACTTGAGTTAACTTGCATTTTATTTTATTATTTTATTTTTAAATTTCTTTATTGATTAAGGTATCACATATTTGTCCTCTTAACTTGCATTTTAGAGACAGAATGAAGAGACCCAAAACAATTGCGCGCGCAAACACACACACACACACACACACACACACACACACACACACACGCCCCAAGCCCTGTCAATCATCCCCTCTCGATCTCTTGATTGGTCAGGGCCATGCAAATACTCCGAATTAGACATGTTAATTTTAACATTGATTGGCATGATAAAGAAGCCGTCTCTGCCCTGTGATTGGCTGACCTGTCTAGGCTCTGGCCAATCCTGTAAGGGGCAGGCGGGTTAAGCGTCAGATTTCTCCGAGCTGTCTTGCTTGGATTTACTTACCCGTTGATCAGCAAGTGGCTCCTTCTCTTCGGGCCTAACACTGTGTCTGATGGAGCTTTCTTACCAGACCATAAAAGTCACGCATCAGGCACGGGAAGCGGTAAGGAAAGCAAATACAAAAAAAAGAACTGTACCAGGAACTCCTCTCCCCTTGTTGCTGCAGGCCGATGTGTGTGTCGCCGGTTGCTATGGTGACCGAGTGGCGGGGCGGGAAGAGGGCCTCTAGGTCCTATTGGTAAAGTCCTGGGGGCTGGGCTTGAGGTTAACTCCTGATGCGGATAGGATGGGTCTGGGACCGAGGCGGGTTTGAGAGTGTCAGAGGGTTTGATGAAAGGGAAGGCAGGGTCGATGAGTGACTGAAGAAACGGGGTGTCGAGGGGGGAGGTATTGCTTAGAGAATCTGAGTTTTGAGAGGTGAGTAGGTTTGGGGAGTGGTCAAAATGAAGACTGTTGAAAGGCAGGGCAGCGTGACTTGAGAGTTGGGATACTGGATTCCTGTTCTGATTCGCCACTACAAGGCCCAGGGACTTGAGGAATTTCCCTTTCAGGCTTCATTCAGGTCCCCCATTTGAAAGTAAGGAAATTGGACTGTACTCCTTTTCACACGAAGATTACATAAACTTTGCAATGTGTGCAGTGGTTTCCCGTTGTCTGTATCATCTGCTAACCAGCCAGCAATACTTTTTACAACAAGGAACACGAATTGAGGACATACTCTATGCCAGGCACTGACTGGGGAAGTGAAAACAATGCATGGGGTGTAGGCGGAGGATAAATGAAATTTAAGTAAAAAAATATACTGCTATCTTGGCCCCACCTCCAGAGATGTTGATTTACTGGTTTGGAATGGAGGCTGTGCATTGATATATTTTTTTAAAAACTCAGCACGTCAGCAGGTAATTACAGTGTGTAGCCCAAGTTATGAAACACTGCTGTAATACCTCTTACCTTAAAAAACAACAACCCTAATAATACAAAAAATATATAACTTTCTGCTTGACCTCACATTGCCTCCCCACCCCTCTACTCCCCTAATAATAACAACCTCTCTTTCTCTCTCACTGCGGGAAAGGGTTTCTGTGGCTGCTTCCTCATTTTTGAATTGTGCTTAAGCCCATTCCAATCTGAGCCCGAACCACCTGCATCAGAACCTTTTAGGCTGGCTTTTAGTAAAGCAGATTCCTGAACCTCACCGAGACTTACTGAATCGGAAATACTCTGGGATGGGAGTCATTCTTAGCGGTTTCTTCCTCTTAGTCCCGCCCCTCTGTCCTCTACATAAAGAAGAAATCAGCAAATTTTATTGATTCTACTTCTATAATGAGTGTCTTTTTGTGGTTGTTGTTGTTAATCCTCACTTAAGGATAGTTTTTCTATGAGTTTTAGAGAGAGTGGAAGGTAAGGGAGGAAGGAGGAAAGAGAGAGAAACATCCATGTGGGAGAGACATATCAATTGGTTGCCTCCTGCACGCGCCCTGACCAGGGTCAGGGAGCCAGCCTGCAATCGAGGTACGTGCCCTTGACCAGAATCGAAACCCGGACTCTTCAGTCTGAGGACCAACGCTCTATCCAAACCAGCTAGGGCTAATCTACTCACTTTTATGGAAAACAGAACATTTGGTTTTCTTCTTCCTCTTTCCCCTTATTCTCCCATCAGCTCACACTTACCTTTTCCCATTCTCCCAAAATCGTTCTGTCACAATTTGGGGTTAAATAAAGATTCAGTATTTATAGTAATCCGAATATATAAATATTATTCAGAGCTGAGCCATATGGTACACTATGGTTATATTTTATTTAACTTTTGGTGCAGGATTCAGTCATATCTTAACTAGAGCCTTATTCTTTGGCTTAGTTTTCTATACACAGTTCTGATGCCACTTCCTTCCTACACTTTCGGAAAGAACTGTAAAACTCCTCTCTTATGGTGAAGCTCACCAGACGTTTTTCAGTTCCACTATTTTTTTCTTATAGACATCCTTTCTGGCCTTGCCCTATGTATCTCTTCTCTCTGGCTGTTCCTGAATCATATTTTATAACGGACCTGTGTCCTAGTAGGTAAACAAAACAAGACATGGCACTGGTGTTTTGAGATATCCATAAATGGGAGCGTCAGTACTGTCAATTATCCTTAGGAAATGCCTCTTCTCCTGGTTTTCATGCTAGTCCCCTCTTGGCCTCCCTGATGAGCTTCTCTTTCTCTGCCCCTTAAAGTCTTGTTCTTCTGTGTGTGTTTCTGGTTTAGAAAATAAATCTATTTATCCATTTGTTGCACAAATATGCACTGAGTGTTGATGTGCCAGGCATCGATTTGGGGTCATGGAATCCATCAGAGAACAAGTCAGGTGAAGAAGTCCCTGCCTCAGGGAACTTCCCTTCTAGGAGGAGAAACATACAGCAGACAAATGAATGCATGCTATAATCGGGAAGTAGTTTGCGTTCTGAAGAAAAATAAAGCGAGGTAAGCCCTAGCCAGTTTGGCTCAGTGGGTAGAGCATTGGCCCGCGGACTGAAGGGTCTTGAGTTCGATTATGGTCAAGGGCCCTGGCCCATTTCAATGGGAAAATATCCTCAGGTGAGGATTAACAAAAACAAAAACAAAATAAATAAATACAGCCCGTTGAAAGAATAAACGGTGATGTGGTGGGAGTGGGACTGTTTCATACAGGATGGAGAGGCAGACTTAAAAGTATGTATGAGCCCTCGTCGGTTTGGCTCAGTGGCTAGAGCATCAGACGGCAGACTGGAGGGTCCCAGGTTCAATATACTAACCCTCTCCTTTCCTCTCTGAAACCAATAAAAAAAAACACAATCAAATAAACAAATAAATGAAAATAAAAAGTTTGCACGAGACCTGAAGGAGAAAGGAGCATAGCAGGAGCCTTGGGTCTAGTACCCACCTGGAAGTTTGGAGATTAGCAACTGAAGCCTCCAATAAGGTACTTGGCTTTGGATATAGTACTAACAGGGCTTCTTCTAGAAATAAAGCCGACACTGCCCAAAAGGTAAAAACTGATAAAGAAGGAACTAGGTCTATTTTTCAACAATCGGAAAGTAGCCTCGTAAAAACGAGGCCTCGAAAAATTGAGTCAAAACTCACAATTGTTCCTCTCCACGGAAATCTTTAGTAAAAGGCGAAAGATTTATGCGATCTGAAGAGAAACCAGAGTATACCTGCTGGCCTCCGCCCGGATGCCTCAGACCACGCTCACCCTCAGCTCGGTTATGGTTGCCGCTTGCCCGCGGGTCCGCGCTCCGCCGGGCGCTCGGAGAGACCCTGCCTTTGTCGCGGGCGGTGCGCCCAGCGGCGGTGGGAAGTTCCCGCGGGTCTGGAGCTCCCGCGTGGGAACCGGCTTCGTGGTGCACGATGGGTATGCAAATCGCAGACCGCTCGGGGCTGGGCCGCGACACCAGCTGCTTCCGCGGGGCGGCGCTGTGGGACCCGGGGCGGCCGCTCTTCCTCTCGTCCCGGCGGGTCCACCCGAAAACGCGCGCCCGGTTGGCCCGGAGAGAAAGCGCGTTTCCCGCCGGTGCCGGGTCCCTAGTCCCTTCCGGGGCTGGGATTAAGGAAATCCCAGTCGTGGAGGTTCAGCCCTCTCATTCCATCCACGCAGGGACCCCGCCGTCCTAGGGCCAAGAGCGGAGACTGTCCCGCACAGAACAGTCTCACGGGCAGCGGGTGCACGGACGAAGCGCATCCCCGCCGCCCTCCCTCCCCAGGAGGTGGCATCCCGTGTACCTGCAGGAGGGTTCGGTCAGGGGAGGGGGACGGTCCTTTAGCGGAGGGAATGGCGTGCCGCGTCTTGCTCTTGAGGATCTGCATCTATCTGCCTTTCTTGGTGAGCCTGCCTCCCAAACTCGACGAAGTGCCCATCCCCGGAAAGTATAAAGGAATTGTTCCTTGTGGGTTCCGTCCCTCCATCCAAGTAGGCTCTGGGCAAGTTTCTTTTCTGACTAGTAAACGGCATCTTGCTTCTGTAGCTTTCTCCGTCTTTAATGTGCACACTAAACCCTGGGGTGTTTTGAAAATCCAGATTCTGATCCGCTAGTTCTGGGGTGGGGCGTCTCTCCTAAGCTCCCTTGTCACACCGATGCTACCGCTGATCTTCGGGTGCAAAGATCTGGGAATGGAAAATGTTCTCCTCTTCCACCTTAAATTTTTAATGTTTAATTAAAATAAGACTATATTAAATCCGAAACACCTCTGCCACTTTATTCTTTTCCAACCTGCATGTAAGATCCTCTAGAATGTGCTAAGGGCAAAGAAGCTCCGCGGAACAATTGCTTCGGTATTTTTAATTTGACCACACAACTAAAACAACAAACAAACAAACAAACAAACAGTAATTGATATGAGTGCGTAAGAATGATTTTGGAAAAGCCATAATTGATCCACGCATTCATGTGTACTCAAATAATCCTGAAACAAAGTTACTTTCATTTATTCTCATGTGTCATTGTGTGTATTTTTCAAAAGTTGTGACTGCTTATGTGAGACTTTTATATTTAAAAATGTCTATTATAAGCATTAGCTAATTAATTAAGTGGTTGACTAGGTTTTGAAATGAGGGTTTTTAAATGTCTTAGCTTTTATTAATTGCATGGTCTCCTAAAAAACAACAACAGAGTAATTGAAAACTTAATTACATCAATGTTTTTCTTCAAAGAACTAAGGCTTATTAAACTTTAAATGTTCAAACATTTAAGCATCTATTGAAATACCAATAGCTATAAACAATGTGCAGTTCCAAACACTAATTAAACAAACTCTAAATCACCATAAAGCTAAGTTGGATTTTAAGTAACTCATGTTTTAAGTGCTCTGCTCTTACATAAGAACGATTAACCACTTCAGTACTGGCCAGGTGCAGTCTTGTGGGCCTCTTTTAAAACGCTGTGGCTGCTGTTGAACCACATTCTTCCTGTATCTGGGCCAAGAAAGGCAGACTGATCAGACAACCAGGGACACTGCTAATGTCACATTGCTACTCTTGCAGACTTGTTCTTTTTTTTTTTTTTAAACTACTAACTGAAACATGAGAATATGTACATATGAATTTGTATATTTGGTGTTTTTGATTAAAAACATCTCTCTTTTGCCCAGCTGGTGTGGCTCAGTGGTTGAGCGTCGACCTATGAACCAGGAAGTCACAGTTCCATTCCCCAGTCAGGGCACATGCCTGGGTTTTGGTCTCCATCCCCAGTAGTGGGCTGCGTGCAGGAGGCAGCTAAGCAATGATTCTCTCTCATCATTGATGTTTCTTTCTTTTTTTTTTTTTAAAAAAATATATATTTTATTGATTTTTTACAGAGAGGAAGAGAGAGGGATAGAGAGTTAGAAACATCGATGAGAGAGAAACATCAGCTGCCTCTTGCACACCCCCTACTGGGGATGTGCCTGCAACCAAGGTACATGCCCTTGATGGGAATCGAACCTGGGACCCTTGAGTCCGCAGGCCAACACTCTATCCACTGAGCCAAATTGGTTTCGGCTCATCATTGATGTTTCTATCTCTCTCTCCCTCTCCCTTCCTCCCTGAAGTCAATAAAAATATACGTATATATTTAAAAACAAACATTCTCTCCTCCTTTTGTAAAAATGGCATCAGGCTCTATTTTTAAATACAAAAAAAAAGGTATATATCTCACTACCCAGATAATTCTTGAAAACGTTTTAAAAAACCGAGATAGCCTTCTGCTTTCAAATGTGATAGAGTGGCTGGTACCTGACTAGTGTTCCTGCTCTATGCAGCTGGAAAACTGAACTAAGTATATGAATAATCTGTTTTCAGACATTGGACAATGTGACCATGGGAGAAGGCCTTCTGCCCCGTAGCAGTTAATGGGTTCCGCCACATGAGGGCGATCATAGCAGAGCACAGCAGATGAGAGGGAGAGTAGAGTTCGGGAAGACTCAGGTGGTTAGAATTGGAAGGGAAGAGGAACAGAGAGAAGGGAGCTGTTGCAAACAAATTGCTTCACAATTCGGAGTTTTAGGCTGAATACTAAGCTGTGCACATATACAGTGAAAATGAAGGAAGCTTGAGGAAAGCCCAATTACTATAGGCTCAACAACTACTGGTGCTCATATAACATGGAAAGGCATTTGAATTCTAAACAACCTGAGTGGAAAAATCTTGTGGGGCAGCATTTAGAGATTTGGGCAAGGCTATGCATTAAGAGTATGCAGAACTAGCCCTAGAATAAAGATTACTTTACATGTAGCTTTCCTAATAAAACTTAAAAATAAGCCTTGAAAGGGTCAGACTTAGCTGCAAATAACTAAACTACATGCCAAAACAAAATCAACACACTTAAAAAGAAGATAATAAAATCCAGACTTTCACAAAGACTGGTATTCAATAAATAATTTACTAACAGTCATAAGAAACAGAAAAATGTGACAAAACCAGCACCCAAATCAGTCAATATATTCAAGTTCATTTCATAGGACTATTTATATTTTAAAATTTATTTTGGTGTCAGTTTGGTATGTTGTGTTTTCTTGGAATTTGTCCATTTCATATAAACTTTCAATTATATTGGTGTAATTGTTCATAATACCTCATTATTTTTGTACAAATATATACAGGATCTGTAACCATCTTCCATTTTTATGCTTGACATTGGTTATTTGTGCCTTCTCTCTTTATTTTCCTCATCAGTCTTGCCAGTGGTTTATAAATTTTGTAAATCTTTTCAAAGAAGCAACATTTGCTTTGTTAATCCTGTCTATGGGAAATTTGATTTCTATTTCACTTTTACATTCTTAAAATTATTTTTTTCCTTCCTCCTACTTTCCTTGGGTTTATTTTATTATTCTTTTTCTAATTTCTTAAGATGGTTGCTTTTCTCATTAATGTTTTAACCTTTTTTCTCTTCTAACAACTTCAGCAAAGGATTTAAACTTCCCTTCAATTATTTTAGAGGGAAATAATTTGCCTGCTTCCCACATTTTAATTTGTAGCATTTAAATTTTAAAATGTTTCCTTCAGGCCGAAACCGGTTTGGCTCAGTGGATAGAGCGTCGGCCTGCAGACTCAAGATCCCAGGTTTGATTCCGGTCAAGGGCATGTACCTTGGTTGCAAGCACATCCCCAGTAGGGGGTGTGCAAGATGTTTCTCTCTCATTGATGTTTCTAACTCTCTATCCCTCTCTCTTCCTGTCTGTAAAAAAATCAATAAAATATATATTAAAAAAAATAAATAAAATGTTTCCTTCAATTCCAAATATTTTCTAATTTCTGTTAGGATTTTTCTCTTACCCATAAGTATTTAGAAGTGTATTACTTACATAAAGGAAGTCTATTGTTATCTTTTTGACACTGTTTTCTAGTTGAATATCATAGCCCAGCTGCTGTGACTGAGTGGTTGAGCATCTATTAACCAGGAGGTCATGGTCTGATTCCATTGGATTCCCAGTCAGGGCTCATGCCTGGGTTTCAGGCCTCCTCCCCAGTAGGGGGTGAGCAGGAGGCAGCCAATCAATGATTCTCATCAGTGATGTTTCTTCCTTTATCCTTCTCCCTTCCTTTCTGAAATCAATAAAAATATATTTAAAATAATTTCATTGTACTCATACAGTAATATTCTAAGTGACTTCAAACCATTGACATTTGTTAAAAATTGTTTTATGGCTCAATGAATGGTTAAGTTTTTAAATTGTGTTGTTCAAATCTTTTATATCTCACAGATTTTTTTCTTGTTCTATCAATAACTGAGGAAGTCATATTAAAATCTCTCACTGTGATTGTATTATTTTTGCCAATTTCTCCTTTTGCTTCTGTCAATTTTTGCTTTGTTTATTGTGATGCATGTTATTAGGTACATAGAAATTTAGGACTGCTATCATCAATTAATTTGTGTGTTTGATGTGAGATGGGGTTAAGCTTCATTCTGGGGGAATCTAGTTGCTAAAGCATCTTTTTATTTTTATTTTGTTAATCCTCACTTAAATATATTTTTCCATTAATGTCTAGAATGATTAGAGGGGGAGAGACATAGAAAAGCATCAATGTGAGAGAAATATATTGAATGGTTGCCTCCCACATACACCCCAACTAGAGCTAGAGATGTAGCTGGCAACCAAGGTAACTAACCCATCACCAAATAGAACCTGGGATCCATCACTCTGTAGGGCCAACACTCTATCAACTGAGTCAAATTGGCTAGGGCTCTAGCATCTTATTAAAAACTAGAAGCCCAGTGCATGATTCAATCTTGCACGTGTAAGCTGTCTGTCCGCTGGTCGGCAGCTCCGAAGTCCCTGGGCCCCTAGGGCGAGGCGGGGCGGGGGTGTGGTCCTCCTGCAGCCGGAGCCCAGGCCAGGGTCTTGCCTTTGCCTCCCGCCCAGGAAGGCTGGGGCCGCCGCCACGTGCTCCTGCGGCCCAACTGCCGCCAGACCCCTACCCGGGGATCCGCGCCGCCCGCCCACCGCCCACAGCCTCCAAACCTCCAAAGGCCGGCTTGGCTCGCTGCCCCAGAGGCCTGTCTGTGCCCCAGCACAGCCAGGGCGCAGATGCTGAGCTCGCGTCGCTGCTGGCAACGCGAGCTCACCCAATAACCACCCAAGCCACCCCGAGTCCCGCCCCCTGTGTCACCCGCTGGCCCAATCATGGGCGTAGGGGAGTGATGGTAATTTAAATATTACCTTTTTATTATGTAAGATTTGACGTACATAGCCAACTTTGTAAAAGAAATCAAATTACCATATATTCCTGGGCCTATTTCTGAATTCTCTATTCTGTTCCATGGATATATTTGTCTGTCTACATGCCAACATCAAACTACCTTAATTACTGTGGCTTTACGTGAAGCCTTGAAAACTGATAGCGTAAATCCTCTGATTTAGCTGTATTTCAATACTATCTTGGTTATTGTAATTTTTCAACATAAAATTTGTACTCAGATATTCACTTTATTTAAAAAGTCCCGTTGAGCTTTTCATACGATCCCATGGAATGTATAGGTCAATTTGTAGGAGAATTAACATCTTAACAATATTGATTTTCCCAATCGTAAACGTTGTATCTTCTTTAATTTCGCTTAGCTATATTTCTGTCATTTTCAGCAGAGCAGTTGTATGAGCTTGCTGGGGCTGCTGTAACAAAATACTTGATGGAGTGGATTAAACAAAAGAAATTTATTTAATCACAGTTCTGAAAGCTAGAAGTCCAAGCTCCAGGTGTCAGTAGGTTTGGTTTCTGCTAAGGCTTCTCTCCTTGGCTTGCAAATAGCCGCCTTCTTGTTGTGTTGTCCATCATACGTTGGGGAAGGGGACACAATGCAGACCACCAAAAAGCCTTAGGCCAGTTTTGTTAAACATGTTCCAAATACATGCTATTGGAATGGTTTTGGTTAAAATAGTTCTTTTAAAGTCTGTGTTTGAGAGTTCCAATATCTGATGTTTGATGGTTATTATTACTGATGTTTCTCATTGTGTTGTTCTTGTTTTTGACTGTTCGGGGCAGTGTAGTTGATCATTTGTTTCTAGACCTAATTGGAGATGAAGGGCGATGCTACCTTCCTGTAGAGGGGATTTGGGTGTGTCTCTGCCCTGTGCCTGCAGGGGGCTGCATCTCAATCCAACTTCAGAAAGAGATGTTTGTTGTTGTTTTTTCCTTCTCTGGGCCACACAGAGAATGGAAAGCTGAGCAGGCCAGCTTCTCTTCTGTGTTTATCCCTAGGACTGAGATCTTCACAGATTTTACCTATGGTCCCCTACAGGCTTCCCTTCCTTGCTGGGTCCTGGGCTCCAATATTTGTACCTGTACCTCCTTGCCCTTTGTTTTTTCTTTATTTCTTTTTATGTTAATCCTCCCCCGAAGATATTTTATCCCCATTGATTTTTAGAAAGAGTGGAAGGGAGAGAGGGTGGGTGAAATGCTCGCGCTCCAAAAAAAAGATAGATATACATAGAGAGAGATTGATTGGCGACTGCCTCCCGCATTTGTCCTGCCCCTACTGGGCTCAGGTTTGAACCTGTAACCCAGGTACATGCCTTTGATGGGAAACAAACCTGTGACCCTTGGGTGTGTGGGCTTATTCTGCAAACACTGAGCACACTGGCCAGGGTGAGGTTGTCAGATGCACACTACTCAGCATCTTAGCCCCAGAGAAGCAGGCAAATGTCCTTGAGGAAAAGTGGCTTCAAATGGCACAATCAAGTGTGTGCAGTAATAAACACACACACACAACACACTAACACGCATGCGCGTGCACACACACACACACACACACACACACCCGGTTATATCTGGAGGATAAAAATCCTATCATTGAAATTGCTTTATCAAAGAGCTTGTATTTGTGTATATTTGACGTATGTGCATCCACTCTTGAACCATCGTACCTATCCATGTCTTCTTCCAGAGCCTTCCGGATGCCAGTATAGAAACGCATATGCACTCATACTGTGCATGCGGGAGGCAGGGGCTGTGTTCCACGGATTCCCAGGCACAACACTTAGAAACTCTAGGAGTCATTTACTTAATATCATTTATTGAGTTGAGCAGTCTGTGTTTCCCTCCTTGCAGAGGGTTTAAAAGATACACCGAATCTCGGACTTGATCAGATCTAAGAATTCCTGACAGTGATGACTGAGCATTATTCTTAATAGTATACCATGCAGTTCACATGATGCACGATTAGTTACAGACTCAGAAATCCATTGTAAGCAATTGCTAGGTAACAAACACAGTAAATCAAAGAAGTCCACCACATTGCCACCACGCAGAGACACTAAAGCGGAACCTTGTCCTCTGTGGGTCCAGACCCTTCTCTGTGTGTGGTATGTGCATGCCTGGGCAGACGCACTCTCCTGAGTGCGCTGGCAGGAAGGCACACAGGTGCAACACTGGAAAACTGCAGGAGTCCCGTCCCACGGTGTCCTCAAAGCCAAAGAAGCTGGTCTCCCGCGGAAGGACCGCTCCCGCCCTGTGCTGGCAGGCCTCCTTCCAAATGCCATGTGCGGGGCAAGCCCTGGGTTCATCGTCGGGAGTACCTGTTCTTGTAATCTCTGATGGCCTTGGCCATCAGCGGTGCCATCTTCTTCACAGGCTTCTTGTGGCTGCTGAGCACCTGCTTCCCAGGCATGGGGTGAGCGCTGTGGCAGCCAGCGGGGTCGGAGGGAGCATCAGGGCTGCCTGCTGTGGGGGATGGGGCCGGCAGGACTTCTTCCTGGACAGCTGCTGCAGCTCCTGGTGTGTCAGAAAAAGCCCTCTTTGCGGGCGGGTCCCTGGGCCGGTTGGCGCTGACCTGCAGGACCTGTTCTGCCCCCTCCTGCTCTCGGGGCTCCCGCAGGGACTTGGGTTCTTCCCGCGTGTCTTTCCCCAAGGCGCGCTGACAATGCTCCTTCCACGAGGGATCTGTTGGTGCAGCTAGTGCTCCATGGCGATCCTCCAGGCGAGGGAGCTGCTCGGGCGCATCCCGCTCCAGAACCGGTTCCAGAAGAGAACACGGCACTCCTCTGGCTCGAGAGAGCAAGTAGACGCTGTCTTGCAGGCTCTGGACGCAGTCCTGGAGCAAGGCGAGCATTCTGCTGCGCCTGGCCCTCTTGGGCCCAGAGAACACCTGCGTCCTGGAGCTCAGCCTGATTCCCATCAGCCCAGCTCCTTCCTCTGGGCGAGGTGAAGGCAGGGCCCTTGGCCTCGCTTGGAAGGAGGACGTCAATGGAAAGGCAGCCAGTGGGGGCTCACTGGGCTGGCACGGCCCGAGGACTGGCAAGGCGGGACACGCGGTGGGGTCCGGGGGCTCCACTGGGCGCGGGGCCCCGGCTGCCCCAGGTGGGGGCGGCTTCTGGGACTTGCCTGCCTCTGCCTTGGCGCCTGTGGAGTCCTCTTTGCCAAGACTCTTTGCTTGAAGCGCGGTGGCTGCAGTCTTCCCGCTCTTCCTCTTCTTGCTGGCGGGAGGCTGGTCATAGGTGAGGTAGGCCTCGAAGGACATGGTGGGCGGGTCTAACTCCTGCTCCTCCGCGGCCGCCCCCTCCAGCTCAGGTGGGGGGCCCGCTGGCTTCCTTGCCCAGTGAGGAGCTTTGCCTTTCCCTTCTGGCGTCTTGGGGTTGTTCCCCACCTTCCCCCTCACCTTGGGCAGCAGCCCCCCCGGCCCCTCTCGTGCAGAGTCTAAGCCTTGTGGACGCTGCCCCTGTGGGTGGGATTGGATGTCCCCCGAGTGTGTGCGCTTTCGCTTCTTCTCGGGGTTGTGTGCAGCCCCCTCCGATGGAGGCTCGGACTTCTGGAAGCTGCGGCGCTCTCTTTCCTTCCCCTTCTGGACGCCCCGGGAGGACAGCCTTCCCCCGGGTCCTTGTGGGCAGAGAGGCGCTGGGCTGTTCTCCCTGGCGAAGGCTGGGCGAGGTCTCTGGGGGATCCCAGCAGAGGGCTCCTCCTGGCCCTTGGCCCCCAGCGGGGGGCTGTCCTTGTGGGAAGGCGGGTGCTCCCCTCTCCGACTCACAGCCCCTCTGCCCTGGGGTGGCCCCAGGTGCCTGTCCAGAGAGGCTGCCAGGCGGCCTTCTGCAGGCCTCTGAGGTGCCCCGTGGGCCCGGGCCGGGCCCCGCTGATGGGCCCCAGACATCCAAGGAGCACCCGCCGCCCCTGGAAGGGCCGGGGCTCCGCCGCCAGAAGGCTCTGGGTGGCCGGTCCTTGTCTCCTCGGTCCACTCACGACAGTGGGGCCCTTGGATGGGCCTCTGGAGCGACCAGGGCGCTCTGTGCTTCCTCCCTGGGCGCTCGGAGCTGTGGGATGGACCGCGGGATGCTCGGGGGTTTCCCTCCCTCTGCTCCTCCAGTTGAAGAGATGGGAGTGGGGGGTGTCCGGAATGCCGCTCCTCCCAGCACGTTCCTCCCTGGGCTTCCTTCCCCGGGAACCAGCTTCTCGAACCCAGTCCGGGGCAAGGCTGCTGAGAGGTCCGCGCTCGCACTTGCGACCGTGTCGCTGCTCAGTCTCCAGCAGAATGGTCCCGCGAAGGCCCAGCAGCTCTTTAGGGGAGGTCTGGCGTGAAGGGTGGGGCGAGGCGTGCCCAGGACCAGGGGCGGAGTTTGGCCCCGCCCAGGGCTGAAGCAGGTGCCAATGACACCTTGAGGTCTTCCCTTGTGGTTGGAACCCAGCCATGGGGTGGGTTCCATTAATCCAATCTTCTGGAGGGGGAAACTGAGGCGGAGGGAGGCGAAATTAATTTGCATACGCGGGTCACGTAACGGGAAGAGGGCAAGCAGGAGTTGAAAAAGTTGAGGTCCAGTGTGAGCCTACCCTTCTGAAGAGGGTGAAGAGCGGGAGCTTAGAGGGAGAAACGCATGTGTGTGCACTCAAAGAGCTTCGCCCTAGCGGGGGCAGGAATGCCCCCCCTGTGTGTGGGGGCGCCCGCAGAGCAGGGTGTGCCCGAGGCCTCCATCGGTTCCTCTGGAGTGAATGGCTGAATGACCTTGTGCTCCGATCACCTGAACATCAGCAGTCGGGCCTGACTCAGACCAGCCCTAGACACTCCAGTGTTCTTTTGTTTTTGTTTTTTAAAAGTTCTGTTCACTGACTTTTTACAGAGAGAAAGGGAGAAGGATAGTGAGAAACACCGATGAGAGAGAAATAGCTGTCCTCGCCCCTCCGCCCCCCACTGGGGGTGTGGCCGCAACCAAGGTCCATGCCCTGGAGCGGAATCGAACCCCGGATCCCTGAGTTCGCAGGCCTAAGCTCTATCCACTAGGCCAAATCGGTTAGGGCCACGCCCATGCGCTTGTGGGCACTTCCCTTCACCCTAGAAGGACGCAGTTTCATTCACTTTGTGATGACTGCCCCCCAAGAACGCCTTCCCAGTCTCCACACTGACTCCAGCTCTTTGACTAGAGAAGAACTAATGAGATGACGGCTCGATGCCCTGGAATGAACCTGCACTGACCCATTGGGCAAATCAGGGAGGCTCCGTGGTTGCTCCGCCTTGATTGGTTTCTACGTGAAGTTGTTTGGTCCCTTGAACCATTCTCTAGGCAGGCCTTTGTTGTTTTGCCCTCAGATTTCCCGTTGTCTTAACGTTATTCACCTAGCGGTCTGTATTTCCCCTGTCATTCTGGGTTTGAAGGATCCCCCAAGTCTTAGGCTCGAGGAAATCCGAGAATTCCTGAGTTTTTCATATTCTCAGAAGGCCCCATTGGCCCTTGTAACACTGCATGATTACTCAGAGTCATAACTCAGTTTTGAGGAAAGGATCTGTAACGAACACAACGAGTAAAATAACTACGCTACGTTCCCACAACTCAGAACCAGGGAGGTGTTAACCAGGGGTGGAGCTTAATGGTTC
The DNA here is from genome assembly GCF_951640355.1 of Cnephaeus nilssonii. Taxonomy (NCBI): domain Eukaryota; kingdom Metazoa; phylum Chordata; class Mammalia; order Chiroptera; family Vespertilionidae; genus Cnephaeus; species Cnephaeus nilssonii. The sequence goes on from NC_137082.1 coordinate 82,184,735, forward strand.
TCCATGCATCCTTCTACATCTTTTCCTTGTGTGTAGGCACACACCAATGCACACACCGAGCTTTTCATCCAAAGGAAGTCAAGTCAGAAATATCGTTCTTCCATTATTTTTAATCCTCACCCAAGGATATTTTTTCATTTGTTTTTATCATTACTGTATTTTAAATTTTCATAAAATATTTTCATTGATTTTAGCGTGGAAGGGAGTGGGAGAGAGAGATAAACATACATCATGAGAATCATGGATTGGCTGCATCCTGCAGGCCTCACACTGGGGACCAAGCCCAGACCCGAGAAAGCGTCCTTGACAGGAAATGAACCCGGGACCCTTCTGGAAGGCCAGTGTTCTGTCCACGGAATAAAATGGGCTAGGGCTCCCTTGATTTTTAGAGAGAATGGGACAGAGATGGAAAGACAGAGAGAAATACCCCCCGCAGGTGTCCCAACGAGGGTGTGGGTAGGAGCCTGCAAACAAGATAGTGACCTTGACCATAACTGAACCTGGCACCTTTCCACTAAGCCAACATGGCTATGGCTTTTGCATCTGTCTTTTAAAAATAAAAATGGAATTACACAGCCAACATTGTAAAAACAACAAAATTACCATATATTTGTGGGCCTATTTTTTGAATTCTCTATTCTGTTCCATGGATATAGTTGTCTGTCTACATGCCAAAATCAAACTACCTTAATTACTGTGGCTTTAGGTTAAGCCTTGAAAATTGATAGTGTAAATCCTCTGATTTAGCTCTATTTCAAAGCTATCTTGGTTATTGTAATTTTTCACATAACATTTGTATTCAGATGTTCAGTTTATTTAAGAGACCTGTTGAGCTTTTAATGCGATCCCATGGAATCTATAGGTCAAATTGTAGGAGGATTAACATCCTAACAATATTGATTTTCCCAGTCGTAATCGTTGTATCTTCTTCAATTTCTGTTCGCTGTATTTCTGTCGTTATCAGCAGAGCGGTGGTATTAACTTGCTAGCGCTGCCTAACAAAATACCTGACAGAGTTGCTTAAACAACAGAAATGTATTTCCTCAGAGTTCTGGAAGCTAGAAGTCCAAGCTCCGGGTGTCAGCAGCTTTGGTTTCTGCCAAGGCTTCTCTCCTTGGCTCGCAAATAGCCGCCTTCTTGTTGTGTGGTCCATCATATGGTCTTTCCTGTATGGAAGACCGTCCCTGGTATCTCTTTGTGTGTCCAAAGGTCCTCTACTCATAAAGACCACCAGTCCTCTTGGATAAGGGCCCAACCTAACCGGGTCATTTCAGGAAAATCGGCTCCTGAAAGTCCTATCTCCAAATACAGTCCCATTCTCAAGTAGTCAGGGTTAGGGCTTCCATGTATACGTTGGGGAAGGGGACACAATGCAGACCACCAAAAAGCCTTAGGCCAGTTTTGTTAAACATGTTCCAAATACATGCTATTGGAATGGTTTTGGTTAAAATAGTTCTTTTAAAGTCTGTGTTTGAGAGTTCCAATATCTGATGTTTGATGGTTATTATTACTGATGTTTCTCATTGTGTTGTTCTTGTTTTTGACTGTTCGGGGCAGTGTAGTTGATCATTTGTTTCTAGACCTAATTGGAGATGAAGGGCGATGCTACCTTCCTGTAGAGGGGATTTGGGTGTGTCTCTGCCCTGTGCCTGCAGGGGGCTGCATCTCAATCCAACTTCAGAAAGAGATGTTTGTTGTTGTTTTTTCCTTCTCTGGGCCACACAGAGAATGGAAAGCTGAGCAGGCCAGCTTCTCTTCTGTGTTTATCCCTAGGACTGAGATCTTCACAGATTTTACCTATGGTCCCCTACAGGCTTCCCTTCCTTGCTGGGTCCTGGGCTCCAATATTTGTACCTGTACCTCCTTGCCCTTTGTTTTTTCTTTATTTCTTTTTATGTTAATCCTCACCCGAAGATATTTTATCCCCATTGATTTTTAGAAAGAGTGGAAGGGAGAGAGGGTGGGTGAAATGCTCGCGCTCCAAAAAAAAGATAGATATACATAGAGAGAGATTGATTGGCGACTGCCTCCCGCATTTGTCCTGCCCCTACTGGGCTCAGGTTTGAACCTGTAACCCAGGTACATGCCTTTGATGGGAAACAAACCTGTGACCCTTGGGTGTGTGGGCTTATTCTGCAAACACTGAGCACACTGGCCAGGGTGAGGTTGTCAGATGCACACTACTCAGCATCTTAGCCCCAGAGAAGCAGGCAAATGTCCTTGAGGAAAAGTGGCTTCAAATGGCACAATCAAGTGTGTGCAGTAATAAACACACACACACAACACACTAACACGCATGCGCGTGCACACACACACACACACACACACACACCCGGTTATATCTGGAGGATAAAAATCCTATCATTGAAATTGCTTTATCAAAGAGCTTGTATTTGTGTATATTTGACGTATGTGCATCCACTCTTGAACCATCGTACCTATCCATGTCTTCTTCCAGAGCCTTCCGGATGCCAGTATAGAAACGCATATGCACTCATACTGTGCATGCGGGAGGCAGGGGCTGTGTTCCACGGATTCCCAGGCACAACACTTAGAAACTCTAGGAGTCATTTACTTAATATCATTTATTGAGTTGAGCAGTCTGTGTTTCCCTCCTTGCAGAGGGTTTAAAAGATACACCGAATCTCGGACTTGATCAGATCTAAGAATTCCTGACAGTGATGACTGAGCATTATTCTTAATAGTATACCATGCAGTTCACATGATGCACGATTAGTTACAGACTCAGAAATCCATTGTAAGCAATTGCTAGGTAACAAACACAGTAAATCAAAGAAGTCCACCACATTGCCACCACGCAGAGACACTAAAGCGGAACCTTGTCCTCTGTGGGTCCAGACCCTTCTCTGTGTGTGGTATGTGCATGCCTGGGCAGACGCACTCTCCTGAGTGCGCTGGCAGGAAGGCACACAGGTGCAACACTGGAAAACTGCAGGAGTCCCGTCCCACGGTGTCCTCAAAGCCAAAGAAGCTGGTCTCCCGCGGAAGGACCGCTCCCGCCCTGTGCTGGCAGGCCTCCTTCCAAATGCCATGTGCGGGGCAAGCCCTGGGTTCATCGTCGGGAGTACCTGTTCTTGTAATCTCTGATGGCCTTGGCCATCAGCGGTGCCATCTTCTTCACAGGCTTCTTGTGGCTGCTGAGCACCTGCTTCCCAGGCATGGGGTGAGCGCTGTGGCAGCCAGCGGGGTCGGAGGGAGCATCAGGGCTGCCTGCTGTGGGGGATGGGGCCGGCAGGACTTCTTCCTGGACAGCTGCTGCAGCTCCTGGTGTGTCAGAAAAAGCCCTCTTTGCGGGCGGGTCCCTGGGCCGGTTGGCGCTGACCTGCAGGACCTGTTCTGCCCCCTCCTGCTCTCGGGGCTCCCGCAGGGACTTGGGTTCTTCCCGCGTGTCTTTCCCCAAGGCGCGCTGACAATGCTCCTTCCACGAGGGATCTGTTGGTGCAGCTAGTGCTCCATGGCGATCCTCCAGGCGAGGGAGCTGCTCGGGCGCATCCCGCTCCAGAACCGGTTCCAGAAGAGAACACGGCACTCCTCTGGCTCGAGAGAGCAAGTAGACGCTGTCTTGCAGGCTCTGGACGCAGTCCTGGAGCAAGGCGAGCATTCTGCTGCGCCTGGCCCTCTTGGGCCCAGAGAACACCTGCGTCCTGGAGCTCAGCCTGATTCCCATCAGCCCAGCTCCTTCCTCTGGGCGAGGTGAAGGCAGGGCCCTTGGCCTCGCTTGGAAGGAGGACGTCAATGGAAAGGCAGCCAGTGGGGGCTCACTGGGCTGGCACGGCCCGAGGACTGGCAAGGCGGGACACGCGGTGGGGTCCGGGGGCTCCACTGGGCGCGGGGCCCCGGCTGCCCCAGGTGGGGGCGGCTTCTGGGACTTGCCTGCCTCTGCCTTGGCGCCTGTGGAGTCCTCTTTGCCAAGACTCTTTGCTTGAAGCGCGGTGGCTGCAGTCTTCCCGCTCTTCCTCTTCTTGCTGGCGGGAGGCTGGTCATAGGTGAGGTAGGCCTCGAAGGACATGGTGGGCGGGTCTAACTCCTGCTCCTCCGCGGCCGCCCCCTCCAGCTCAGGTGGGGGGCCCGCTGGCTTCCTTGCCCAGTGAGGAGCTTTGCCTTTCCCTTCTGGCGTCTTGGGGTTGTTCCCCACCTTCCCCCTCACCTTGGGCAGCAGCCCCCCCGGCCCCTCTCGTGCAGAGTCTAAGCCTTGTGGACGCTGCCCCTGTGGGTGGGATTGGATGTCCCCCGAGTGTGTGCGCTTTCGCTTCTTCTCGGGGTTGTGTGCAGCCCCCTCCGATGGAGGCTCGGACTTCTGGAAGCTGCGGCGCTCTCTTTCCTTCCCCTTCTGGACGCCCCGGGAGGACAGCCTTCCCCCGGGTCCTTGTGGGCAGAGAGGCGCTGGGCTGTTCTCCCTGGCGAAGGCTGGGCGAGGTCTCTGGGGGATCCCAGCAGAGGGCTCCTCCTGGCCCTTGGCCCCCAGCGGGGGGCTGTCCTTGTGGGAAGGCGGGTGCTCCCCTCTCCGACTCACAGCCCCTCTGCCCTGGGGTGGCCCCAGGTGCCTGTCCAGAGAGGCTGCCAGGCGGCCTTCTGCAGGCCTCTGAGGTGCCCCGTGGGCCCGGGCCGGGCCCCGCTGATGGGCCCCAGACATCCAAGGAGCACCCGCCGCCCCTGGAAGGGCCGGGGCTCCGCCGCCAGAAGGCTCTGGGTGGCCGGTCCTTGTCTCCTCGGTCCACTCACGACAGTGGGGCCCTTGGATGGGCCTCTGGAGCGACCAGGGCGCTCTGTGCTTCCTCCCTGGGCGCTCGGAGCTGTGGGATGGACCGCGGGATGCTCGGGGGTTTCCCTCCCTCTGCTCCTCCAGTTGAAGAGATGGGAGTGGGGGGTGTCCGGAATGCCGCTCCTCCCAGCACGTTCCTCCCTGGGCTTCCTTCCCCGGGAACCAGCTTCTCGAACCCAGTCCGGGGCAAGGCTGCTGAGAGGTCCGCGCTCGCACTTGCGACCGTGTCGCTGCTCAGTCTCCAGCAGAATGGTCCCGCGAAGGCCCAGCAGCTCTTTAGGGGAGGTCTGGCGTGAAGGGTGGGGCGAGGCGTGCCCAGGACCAGGGGCGGAGTTTGGCCCCGCCCGGGGCTGAAGCAGGTGCCAATGACACCTTGAGGTCTTCCCTTGTGGTTGGAACCCAGCCATGGGGTGGGTTCCATTAATCCAATCTTCTGGAGGGGGAAACTGAGGCGGAGGGAGGCGAAATTAATTTGCATACGCGGGTCACGTAACGGGAAGAGGGCAAGCAGGAGTTGAAAAAGTTGAGGTCCAGTGTGAGCCTACCCTTCTGAAGAGGGTGAAGAGCGGGAGCTTAGAGGGAGAAACGCATGTGTGTGCACTCAAAGAGCTTCGCCCTAGCGGGGGCAGGAATGCCCCCCCTGTGTGTGGGGGCGCCCGCAGAGCAGGGTGTGCCCGAGGCCTCCATCGGTTCCTCTGGAGTGAATGGCTGAATGACCTTGTGCTCCGATCACCTGAACATCAGCAGTCGGGCCTGACTCAGACCAGCCCTAGACACTCCAGTGTTCTTTTGTTTTTGTTTTTTAAAAGTTCTGTTCACTGACTTTTTACAGAGAGAAAGGGAGAAGGATAGTGAGAAACACCGATGAGAGAGAAATAGCTGTCCTCGCCCCTCCGCCCCCCACTGGGGGTGTGGCCGCAACCAAGGTCCATGCCCTGGAGCGGAATCGAACCCCGGATCCCTGAGTTCGCAGGCCTAAGCTCTATCCACTAGGCCAAATCGGTTAGGGCCACGCCCATGCGCTTGTGGGCACTTCCCTTCACCCTAGAAGGACGCAGTTTCATTCACTTTGTGATGACTGCCCCCCAAGAACGCCTTCCCAGTCTCCACACTGACTCCAGCTCTTTGACTAGAGAAGAACTAATGAGATGACGGCTCGATGCCCTGGAATGAACCTGCACTGACCCATTGGGCAAATCAGGGAGGCTCCGTGGTTGCTCCGCCTTGATTGGTTTCTACGTGAAGTTGTTTGGTCCCTTGAACCATTCTCTAGGCAGGCCTTTGTTGTTTTGCCCTCAGATTTCCCGTTGTCTTAACGTTATTCACCTAGCGGTCTGTATTTCCCCTGTCATTCTGGGTTTGAAGGATCCCCCAAGTCTTAGGCTCGAGGAAATCCGAGAATTCCTGAGTTTTTCATATTCTCAGAAGGCCCCATTGGCCCTTGTAACACTGCATGATTACTCAGAGTCATAACTCAGTTTTGAGGAAAGGATCTGTAACGAACACAACGAGTAAAATAACTACGCTACGTTCCCACAACTCAGAACCAGGGAGGTGTTAACCAGGGGTGGAGCTTAATGGTTCTCCATGCATCCTTCTACATCTTTTCCTTGTGTGTAGGCACACACCAATGCACACACCGAGCTTTTCATCCAAAGGAAGTCAAGTCAGAAATATCGTTCTTCCATTATTTTTAATCCTCACCCAAGGATATTTTTTCATTTGTTTTTATCATTACTGTATTTTAAATTTTCATAAAATATTTTCATTGATTTTAGCGTGGAAGGGAGTGGGAGAGAGAGATAAACATACATCATGAGAATCATGGATTGGCTGCATCCTGCAGGCCTCACACTGGGGACCAAGCCCAGACCCGAGAAAGCGTCCTTGACAGGAAATGAACCCGGGACCCTTCTGGAAGGCCAGTGTTCTGTCCACGGAATAAAATGGGCTAGGGCTCCCTTGATTTTTAGAGAGAATGGGACAGAGATGGAAAGACAGAGAGAAATACCCCCCGCAGGTGTCCCAACGAGGGTGTGGGTAGGAGCCTGCAAACAAGATAGTGACCTTGACCATAACTGAACCTGGCACCTTTCCACTAAGCCAACATGGCTATGGCTTTTGCATCTGTCTTTTAAAAATAAAAATGGAATTACACAGCCAACATTGTAAAAACAACAAAATTACCATATATTTGTGGGCCTATTTTTTGAATTCTCTATTCTGTTCCATGGATATAGTTGTCTGTCTACATGCCAAAATCAAACTACCTTAATTACTGTGGCTTTAGGTTAAGCCTTGAAAATTGATAGTGTAAATCCTCTGATTTAGCTCTATTTCAAAGCTATCTTGGTTATTGTAATTTTTCACATAACATTTGTATTCAGATGTTCAGTTTATTTAAGAGACCTGTTGAGCTTTTAATGCGATCCCATGGAATCTATAGGTCAAATTGTAGGAGGATTAACATCCTAACAATATTGATTTTCCCAGTCGTAATCGTTGTATCTTCTTCAATTTCTGTTCGCTGTATTTCTGTCGTTATCAGCAGAGCGGTGGTATTAACTTGCTAGCGCTGCCTAACAAAATACCTGACAGAGTTGCTTAAACAACAGAAATGTATTTCCTCAGAGTTCTGGAAGCTAGAAGTCCAAGCTCCGGGTGTCAGCAGCTTTGGTTTCTGCCAAGGCTTCTCTCCTTGGCTCGCAAATAGCCGCCTTCTTGTTGTGTGGTCCATCATATGGTCTTTCCTGTATGGAAGACCGTCCCTGGTATCTCTTTGTGTGTCCAAAGGTCCTCTACTCATAAAGACCACCAGTCCTCTTGGATAAGGGCCCAACCTAACCGGGTCATTTCAGGAAAATCGGCTCCTGAAAGTCCTATCTCCAAATACAGTCCCATTCTCAAGTAGTCAGGGTTAGGGCTTCCATGTATACGTTGGGGAAGGGGACACAATGCAGACCACCAAAAAGCCTTAGGCCAGTTTTGTTAAACATGTTCCAAATACATGCTATTGGAATGGTTTTGGTTAAAATAGTTCTTTTAAAGTCTGTGTTTGAGAGTTCCAATATCTGATGTTTGATGGTTATTATTACTGATGTTTCTCATTGTGTTGTTCTTGTTTTTGACTGTTCGGGGCAGTGTAGTTGATCATTTGTTTCTAGACCTAATTGGAGATGAAGGGCGATGCTACCTTCCTGTAGAGGGGATTTGGGTGTGTCTCTGCCCTGTGCCTGCAGGGGGCTGCATCTCAATCCAACTTCAGAAAGAGATGTTTGTTGTTGTTTTTTCCTTCTCTGGGCCACACAGAGAATGGAAAGCTGAGCAGGCCAGCTTCTCTTCTGTGTTTATCCCTAGGACTGAGATCTTCACAGATTTTACCTATGGTCCCCTACAGGCTTCCCTTCCTTGCTGGGTCCTGGGCTCCAATATTTGTACCTGTACCTCCTTGCCCTTTGTTTTTTCTTTATTTCTTTTTATGTTAATCCTCACCCGAAGATATTTTATCCCCATTGATTTTTAGAAAGAGTGGAAGGGAGAGAGGGTGGGTGAAATGCTCGCGCTCCAAAAAAAAAAGATAGATATACATAGAGAGAGATTGATTGGCGACTGCCTCCCGCATTTGTCCTGCCCCTACTGGGCTCAGGTTTGAACCTGTAACCCAGGTACATGCCTTTGATGGGAAACAAACCTGTGACCCTTGGGTGTGTGGGCTTATTCTGCAAACACTGAGCACACTGGCCAGGGTGAGGTTGTCAGATGCACACTACTCAGCATCTTAGCCCCAGAGAAGCAGGCAAATGTCCTTGAGGAAAAGTGGCTTCAAATGGCACAATCAAGTGTGTGCAGTAATAAACACACACACACAACACACTAACACGCATGCGCGTGCACACACACACACACACACACACACACACACACCCGGTTATATCTGGAGGATAAAAATCCTATCATTGAAATTGCTTTATCAAAGAGCTTGTATTTGTGTACATTTGACGTATGTGCATCCACTCTTGAACCATCGTACCTATCCATGTCTTCTTCCAGAGCCTTCCGGATGCCAGTATAGAAACGCATATGCACTCATACTGTCCATGCGGGAGGCAGGGGCTGTGTTCCACGGATTCCCAGGCACAACACGTAGAAACTCTAGGAGTCATTTGGCTTAATATGATTTATTGAATTGAGCAGTCTGTGTTTCCCTCCTTGCAGAGGGTTTAAAAGATACACCGAATCTCGGACTTGATCAGATCTAAGAATTCCTGACAGTGATGACTGAGCATTATTCTTAACAGTATACAATGCAGTTCACATGATGCACGATTAGTTACAGACTCAGAAATCCATTGTAAGCATTTGCTAGGTAACAAACACAGTAAATCAAAGAAGTCCACCACATTGCCACCACGCAGAGACACTAAAGCGGAACCTTGTCCTCTATGGGTCCAGACCCTTCTCTGTGTGTGGTATGTGCATGCCTGGGCAGACGCACTCTCCCGACTGCGCTGGCATGAAGGCGCACAGGTGCAACACTGGAAAACTGCAGGAGTCCCGTCCCACGGTGTCCTCAAAGCCAAAGAAGCTGGTCTCCCGCGGAAGGACCGCTCCCGCCCTGTGCTGGCAGGCCTCCTTCCCAATGCCATGTGCGGGGCAAGCCCTGGGTTCATCGTCGGGAGTACCTGTTCTTGTAATCTCTGATGGCCTTGGCCATCAGCGGTGCCATCTTCTTCACAGGCTTCTTGTGGCTGCTGAGCACCTGCTTCCCAGGCATGGGGCGAGCGCTGTGGCCGCTGGCGGGGACTGAGGGAGCTTCAGGGCTGCCTGCTGTGGGGGATGGGGCCGGCAGGAGTTTTTCCTGGACAGCTGCTGCAGCTCCTGGTGTGTCAGAAAAAGTCCTCTTTGCGGGCGGGTCCCTGGGCCGGTTGGCGCTGACCTGCAGGACCTGTTCTGCCCCCTCCTGCTCTCGGGGCTCCCGCAGGGACTTGGGTTCTTCCCGCGTGTCTATCCCCAAGGCGCGCTGACAATGCTCCTTCCACGAGGGATCTGTTGGTGCAGCTAGTGCTCCATGGCGATCCTCCAGGCGAGGGAGCTGCTCAGGCGCATCCCGCTCCAGAACCGGTTCCAGAAGAGAACACGGCACTCCTCTGGCTCGAGAGAGCAAGTAGACGCTGTCTTGCAGGCTCTGGACGCAGTCCTGGAGCAAGGCGAGCATTCTGCTGCGCCTGGCCCTCTTGGGCCCAGAGAACACCTGCGTCCTGGAGCTCAGCCTGATTCCCATCAGCCCAGCTCCTTCCTCTGGGCGAGGTGAAGGCAGGGCCCTTGGCCTCGCTTGGAAGGAGGACGTCAATGGAAAGGCAGCCAGTGGGGGCTCACTGGGCTGGCACGGCCCGAGGACTGGCAAGGCGGGACACGCGGTGGGGTCCGGGGGCTCCACTGGGCGCGGGGCCCCGGCTGCCCCAGGTGGGGGCGGCTTCTGGGACTTGCCTGCCTCTGCCTTGGCGCCTGTGGAGTCCTCTTTGCCAAGACTCTTTGCTTGAAGCGCGGTGGCTGCAGTCTTCCCGCTCTTCCTCTTCTTGCTGGCGGGAGGCTGGTCATAGGTGAGGTAGGCCTCGAAGGACATGGTGGGCGGGTCTAACTCCTGCTCCTCCGCGGCCGCCCCCTCCAGCTCAGGTGGGGGGCCCGCTGGCTTCCTTGCCCAGTGAGGAGCTTTGCCTTTCCCTTCTGGCGTCTTGGGGTTGTTCCCCACCTTCCCCCTCACCTTGGGCAGCAGCCTCCCCGACCCCTCTCGTGCAGAGTCTAAGCCTTGTGGACGCTGCCCCTGTGGGTGGGATTGGCTGTCCCCCGAGTGTGTGCGCTTTCGCTTCTTCTCGGGGTTGTGTGCAGCCCCCTCCGATGGAGGCTCGGACTTCTGGAAGCTGCGGCGCTCTCTTTCCTTCCCCTTCTGGACGCCCCGGGAGGACAGCCTTCCCCCGGGTCCTTGTGGGCAGAGAGGCGCTGGGCTGTTCTCCCTGGCGAAGGCTGGGCGAGGTCTCTGGGGGATCCCAGCAGAGGGCTCCTCCTGGCCCTTGGCCCCCAGCGGGGGGCTGTCCTTGTGGGAAGGCGGGTGCTCCCCTCTCTGACTCACAGCCCCTCTGCCCTGGGGTGCCCCCAGGTGCCTGTCCGGAGAGTCTGCCAGGCGGCCTTCTGCAGGCCTCTGAGGTGCCCCGTGGGCCCGGGCCGGGCCCCGCTGATGGGCCCCAGACATCCAAGGAGCACCCGCCGCCCCTGGAAGGGCCAGGGCTCCGCCGCCAGAAGGCTCTGGGTGGCCGGTCCTTGTCTCCTCGGTCCACTCACGACAGTGGGGCCGTTGGATGGGCCTCTGGAGCGGCCAGGGCGCTCTGTGCTTCTTCCCTGGGCGCTCGGAGCTGTGGGATGGACCGCGGGATGCTCGGGGGTTTCCCTCCCTCTGCTCCTCCAGTTGAAGAGATGGGAGTGGGGGGTGTCCGGAATGCCGCTCCTCCCAGCACGTTCCTCCCTGGGCTTCCTTCCCCGGGAACCAGCTTCTCGAACCCAGTCCGGGGCAAGGCTGCTGAGAGGTCCGCGCTCGCACTTGCGACCGTGTCGCTGCTCAGTCTCCAGCAGAATGGTCCCGCGAAGGCCCAGCAGCTCTTTAGGGGAGGTCTGGCGTGAAGGGTGGGGCGAGGCGTGCCCAGGACCAGGGGCGGAGTTTGGCCCCGCCCAGGGCTGAAGCAGGTGCCAATGACACCTTGAGGTCTTCCCTTGTGGTTGGAACCCAGCCATGGGGTGGGTTCCATTAATCCAATCTTCTGGAGGGGGAAACTGAGGCGGAGGGAGGCGAAATTAATTTGCATACGCGGGTCACGTAACGGGAAGAGGGCAAGCAGGAGTTGAAAAAGTGGAGGTCCAGTGTGAGCCTACCTTTCTGAAGAGGGTGAAGAGCGGGAGCTTAGAGGGAGAAACGCATGTGTGTGCACTCAAAGAGCTTCGCCCTAGCGGGGGCAGGAATGGTCCCCTGTGTGTGGGGGCGCCCGCAGAGCAGGGTGTGCCCGAGGCCTCCATGGGTTCCTCTGGAGTGAATGGCTGAATGACCTTGTGCTCCGATCACCTGAACATCAGCAGTCGGGCCTGACTCAGACCAGCCCTAGACACTCCAGTGTTCTTTTGTTTTTGTTTTTTAAAAGTTCTGTTCACTGACTTTTTACAGAGAGAAAGGGAGAAGGATAGTGAGAAACACTGATGAGAGAGAAATAGCTGTCCTCGCCCCTCCGCCCCCCACTGGGGGTGTGGCCGCAACCAAGGTCCATGCCCTGGAGCGGAATCGAACCCCGGATCCCTGAGTTCGCAGGCCTAAGCTCTATCCACTAGGCCAAATCGGTTAGGGCCACGCCCATGCGCTTGTGGGCACTTCCCTTCACCCTAGAAGGACGCAGTTTCATTCACTTTGTGATGACTGCCCCCCAAGAACGCCTTCCCAGTCTCCACACTGACTCCAGCTCTTTGACTAGAGAAGAACTAATGAGATGACGGCTCGATGCCCTGGAATGAACCTGCACTGACCCATTGGGCAAATCAGGGAGGCTCCGTGGTTGCTCCGCCTTGATTTGTTTCTACGTGAAGGTGTTTGGTCCCTTGAACCATTCTCTAGGCAGGCCTTTGTTGTTTTGCCCTCAGATTTCCCGTTGTCTGAACGTTATTCACCTAGCGGTCTGTATTTCCCCTGTCATTCTGGGTTTGAAGGATCCCCCAAGTCTTGGGCTCGAGGAAATCCGAGAATTCCTGAGTTTTTCATATTCTCAGAAGGCCCCATTGGCCCTTGTAACACTGCATGATTACTCAGAGTCATAACTCAGTTTTGAGGAAAGGATCTGTAATGAACACAATAAGTGAAATAACTTCGCTACGTGCCAACAACTCAGAACCACGGAGGGGTTAACCAGGGGTGGACCTTAGTGGTTCTCCATGCATCCTTCTACATCTTTTCCTTGTGTGTAGATACACACAAATGCACACACCGAGTTTTTCATCCAAAGGAAGTAAAGTCAGAACTATCGTTCTTCCATTATTTTTAATCCTCACCCAAGGATCTTTTTATATTTACTGTATTTTAAATTTTCATAATATATTTTCATTGATTTTAGAGTGGAAGTAAGTGGGAGAGAGAGATAAACATCCATCCTGAGAATCGTGGATTGGCTGCGTCCTGCAGGCCCCACACTGGGGACCAAGCACAGACCCGCCCAAGCGCCCTTGACAGGAAATGAACCCGGGAGCCTTCTGTAAGGCCAATGTTCTGTCCACGGAATAAAATGGGCTAGGGCTCCCTTGATTATTAGAGAGAATGGGACAGAGATGGAAAGACAGAGAGAAATACCCCCCGCAGGTGTCCCAACGAGGGTGAAGGTAGGAGCCTGCAAACAAGATAGTGACCTTGTCCATAACTGAACCTGGCACCTTTCCACTAAGCCAACATGGCTATGGCTTTCGCATCTGTCTTTAAAAAAAAAATGGAATTACACAGCCAACATTGTAAAAACAACAAAATTACCATATATTTGTGGGCCTATTTCTGAATTCTCTATTCTGTTTCCATGGATATATTTGTCTGTCTACATGCCAAAATCAAACTACGTTAATTACTGTGGCTTTAGGTTAAGCCTTGAAAATTGATAGTGTAAATCCTCTGATTTAGCTCTATTTCAAAGCTATCTTGGTTATTGTAATTTTTCACATAACATTTGTAATCAGATGTTCAGTTTATTTAAGAGACCTGTTGAGCTTTTAATGCGATCCCATGTAATCTATAGGTCAATTTGTAGGAGGATTAACATCCTAACAATATTGATTTTCCCAGTCACACACGTTGTATCTTCTTTAATTTCTCTTCGCTGTATTTCTGTCGTTTTCAGCAGATCGGTGGTATTAACTTGCTAGCGCTGCCTAACAAAATACCTGACGGAGTTGCTTAAACAACAGAAATGCATTTTCTCACAGTTCTGGAAGCTAGAAGTCCAAGCTCCGGGTGTAGGCAGCTTTGGTTTCTGCCAAGGCTTCTCTCCTTCGCTCGCAAATAGCCGCCTTCTTGTTGTGTGGTCCATCATATATATGGTCTTTCCTGTATGGAAGACCGTCCCTGGTATCTCTTTGTGCGTCCAAAGGTCCTCTACTTAGAAGGACCACCAGTCCTCTTAGATAAGGGCCCAACCTAACCGGGTCATTTCAGGTAAATCGGCTCCTGAAAGTCCTATCTCCAAATACAGTCCCATTCTCAAGTAGTCAGGGTTAGGGCTTCCATGTATACGTTCGGGAAGGGGACACAATGCAGACCACCAAAAAGCCTTAGGTCAGTTTTGTTAAACATGTTCCAAATACATGCTATTGGAATGGTTTTGGTTAAAATAGTTCTTTTAAAGTCTGTGTTTGAGAGTTCCAATATCTGATGTTTGATGGTTATTATTACTGATGTTTCTCATTGTGTCCTTGTTGTTTTTGACTGTTCGGGGCCGTGTAGTTGATCATTTGTTTCTAGACCTAATTGGAGATGAAGGGCGTTGCTACCTTCCTGTAGAGGGGATTTGGGTGTGTCTCTGCCCTGTGCCTGCTGGGGCCTGCATCTCAATCCAACTTCAGAAAGAGATTTTTTTTTTTTTCTGGGCCACACAGAGAATGGGAAACTGAGCAGGCCAGCTTCTGTTCTGTGTTTATCCCTAGGACTGAGATCTTCACAGATTTTACCTATGGTCCCCTACAGGCTTCCCTCCCTTGCTGGGTCCTGGGCTCCCATATTTGTACCTGTACCTCCTTGCCGTTTGTTTTTTCTTTATTTCTTTTTATGTTAATCCTCACCCGAAGATATTTTATCCCCATTGATTTTTAGAAAGAGTGGAAGGGAGAGAGGGTGGGTGAAATGCTCGCGCTCCAAAAAAAAGATAGATATATATATAGAGAGATTGATTGGCAACTGCCTCCCGCATTTGTCCTGCCCCTACTGGGCTCAGGTTTGAACCTGTAACCCAGGTACATGCCTTTGATGGGAAACAAACCTGTGACCCTTGGGTGTGTGGGCTTATTCTGCAAACACTGAGCACACTGGCCAGGGTGAGGTTGTCAGATGCACACTACTCAGCATCTTAGCCCCAGAGAAGCAGGCAAATGTCCTTGAGGAAAAGTGGCTTCAAATGGCACAATCAAGTGTGTGCAGTAATAAACACACACACACAACACACTAACACGCATGCGCGCGCGTGCGCGCGCGCACACACACACACACACACACACACACACACACACACACCCGGTTATATCTGGAGGATAAAAATCCTATCATTGAAATTGCTTTATCAAAGAGCTTGTATTTGTGTATATTTGACGTATGTGCATCCACTCTTGAACCATCGTACCTATCCATGTCTTCTTCCAGAGCCTTCCGGATGCCAGTATAGAAACGCATATGCACTCATACTGTCCATGCGGGAGGCAGGGGCTGTGTTCCACGGATTCCCAGGCACAACACTTAGAAACTCTAGGAGTCATTTGGCTTAATATCATTTATTGAGTTGAGCAGTCTGTGTTTCCCTCCTTGCAGAGGGTTTAAAAGATACACCGAATCTCGGACTTGATCAGATCTAAGAATTCCTGACAGTGATGACTGAGCATTATTCTTAATAGTATACCATGCAGTTCACATGATGCACGATTAGTTACAGACTCAGAAATCCATTGTAAGCAATTGGTAGGTAACAAACACAGTAAATCAAAGAAGTCCACCACATTGCCACCACGCAGAGACACTAAAGCGGAACCTTGTCCTCTATGGGTCCAGACCCTTCTCGGTGTGTGGTATGTGCATGCCTGGGCAGACGCACTCTCCCGACTGCGCTGGCAGGAAGGCGCACAGGTGCAACACTGGAAAACTGCAGGAGTCCCGTCCCACGGTGTCCTCAAAGCCAAAGAAGCTGGTCTCCCGCGGAAGGACCGCTCCCGCCCTGTGCTGGCAGGCCTCCTTCCAAATGCCATGTGCGGGGCAAGCCCTGGGTTCATCGTC
This sequence comes from Cnephaeus nilssonii, assembly GCF_951640355.1. Lineage (NCBI taxonomy): Eukaryota > Metazoa > Chordata > Mammalia > Chiroptera > Vespertilionidae > Cnephaeus > Cnephaeus nilssonii. The sequence goes on from NC_137082.1 coordinate 82,200,562, forward strand.
GGGAGTACCTGTTCTTGTAATCTCTGACGGCCTTGGCCATCAGCGGTGCCATCTTCTTCACAGGCTTCTTGTGGCTGCTGAGCACCTGCTTCCCAGGCATGGGGTGAGCGCTGTGGCCGCTGGCGGGGACGGAGGGAGCTTCAGGGCTGCCTGCTGTGGGGGATGGGGCCGGCAGGACTTTTTCCTGGACAGCTGCTGCCGCTCCTGGTGTGTCAGAAAAAGCCCTCTCTGCGGGCGGGTCCCTGGGCCGGTTGGCGCTGATCTGCAGGCCCTGTTCTGCCCCCTCCTGCTCTCGGGGCTCCCGCAGGGACTTGGGTTCTTCCCGCGTGTCTTTCCCCAAGGCGCGCTGACAATGCTCCTTCCACGAGGCATCTGTTGGTGCAGCTAGTGCTCCATGGCGATCCTCCAGGCGAGGGAGCTGCTCAGGCGCATCCCGCTCCAGAACCGGTTCCAGAAGAGAACACGGCACTCCTCTGGCTCGAGAGAGCAAGTAGACGCTGTCTTGCAGGCTCTGGACGCAGTCCTGGAGCAAGGCGAGCATTCTGCTGCGCCTGGCCCTCTTGGGCCCAGAGAACACCTGCGTCCTGGAGCTCAGCCTGATTCCCATCAGCCCAGCTCCTTCCTCTGGGCGAGGTGAAGGCAGGGCCCTTGGCCTCCCTTGGAAGGAGGACGTCAATGGAAAGGCAGCCAGTGGGGGCTCACTGGGCTGGCAAGGCCCGAGGACTGGCAAGGCGGGACACGCGGTGGGGTCCGGGGGCTGCACTGGGCGCGGGGCCCCTGCTGCCCCAGGTGGGGGCGGCTTCTGGGACTTGCCTGCCTCTGCCTTGGCGCCTGTGGAGTCCTCTTTGCCAAGACTCTTTGCTTGAAGCGCGGTGGCTGCAGTCTTCCCGCTCTTCCTCTTCTTGCTGGCGGGAGGCTGGTCATAGGTGAGGTAGGCCTCGAAGGACATGGTGGGCGGGTCTAACTCCTGCTCCTCCGCGGCCGCCCCCTCCAGCTCAGGTGGGGGGCCCGCTGGCTTCCTTGCCCAGTGAGGAGCTTTGCCTTTCCCTTCTGGCGTCTTGGGGTTGTTCCCCACCTTCCCCCTCACCTTGGGCAGCAGCCCCCCCGGCCCCTCTCGTGCAGAGTCTAAGCCTTGTGGACGCTGCCCCTGTGGGTGGGATTGGCTGTCCCCCGAGTGTGTGCGCTTTCGCTTCTTCTCGGGGTTGTGTGCAGCCCCCTCCGATGGAGGCTCGGACTTCTGGAAGCTGCGGCGCTCTCTTTCCTTCCCCTTCTGGACGCCCCGGGAGGACAGCCTTCCCCCGGGTCCTTGTGGGCAGAGAGGCGCTGGGCTGTTCTCCCTGGCGAAGGCTGGGCGAGGTCTCTGGGGGATCCCAGCAGAGGGCTCCTCCTGGCCCTTGGCCCCCAGCGGGGGGCTGTCCTTGTGGGAAGGCGGGTGCTCCCCTCTCTGACTCACAGCCCCTCTGCCCTGGGGTGCCCCCAGGTGCCTGTCCGGAGAGGCTGCCAGGCGGCCTTCTGCAGGCCTCTGAGGTGCCCCGTGGGCCCGGGCCGGGCCCCGCTGATGGGCCCCAGACATCCAAGGAGCACCTGCCGACCCTGGAGGGGCCGGGGCTCCGCCGCCAGAAGGCTCTGGGTGGCCGGTCCTTGTCTCCTCGGTCCACTCACGACAGTGGGGCCCTTGGATGGGCCTCTGGAGCGACCAGGGCGCTCTGTGCTTCCTCCCTGGGCGCTCGGAGCTGTGGGATGGACCGCGGGATGGATGATCTGGGGTTTCCCTCCCTCTGCTCCTCCAGTTGAAGAGATGGGAGTGGGGGGTGTCCGGAATGCCGCTCCTCCCAGCACGTTCCTCCCTGGGCTTCCTTCCCCGGGAACCAGCTTCTCGAACCCAGTCCCGGGCAAGGCTGCTGAGAGGTCCGCGCTCGCACTTGCGACCGTGTCGCTGCTCAGTCTCCAGCAGAATGGTCCCGCGAAGGCCCAGCAGCTCTTTAGGGGAGGTCTGGCGTGAAGGGTGGGGCGAGGCGTGCCCAGGACCAGGGGCGGAGTTTGGCCCCGCCCAGGGCTGAAGCAGGTGCCAATGACACCTTGAGGTCTTCCCTTGTGGTTGGAACCCAGCCATGGGGTGGGTTCCGTTAATCCAATCTTCTGGAGGGGTAAACTGAGGCGGAGGGAGGCGAAATTAATTTGCATACGCGGGTCACGTAACGGGAAGAGGGCAAGCAGGAGTTGAAAAAGTGGAGGTCCAGTGTGAGCCTACCCTTCTGAAGAGGGTGAAGAGCGGGAGCTTAGAAGGAGAAACGCATGTGTGTGCACTCAAAGAGCTTCGCCCTAGCGGGGCCAGGAATAGTCCCCTGTGTGTGGGGGCGCCCGCAGAGCAGGGTGTGCCCGAGGCCTCCATCGGTTCCTCCGGAGTGAATGGCTGAATGACCTTGTGCTCCGATCACCTGAACATCAGCAGTCGGGCCTGACTCAGACCAGCCCTAGACACTCCAGTGTTCTTTTGTTTTTGTTTTTTGAAAGTTCTGTTCACTGACTTTTTACAGAGAGAAAGGGAGAAGGATAGTGAGAAACACCGATGAGAGAGAAATAGCTGTCCTCGCCCCTCCGCCCCCCACTGGGGGTGTGGCCGCAACCAAGGTCCATGCCCTGGAGCGGAATCGAACCCCGGATCCCTGAGTTCGCAGGCCTAAGCTCTATCCACTAGGCCAAATCGGTTAGGGCCACGCCCATGCGCTTGTGGGCACTTCCCTTCACCCTAGAAGGACGCAGTTTCATTCACTTTGTGATGACTGCCCCCCAAGAACGCCTTCCCAGTCTCCACACTGACTCCAGCTCTTTGACTAGAGAAGAACTAATGAGATGACGGCTCGATGCCCTGGAATGAACCTGCACTGACCCATTGGGCAAATCAGGGAGGCTCCGTGGTTGCTCCGCCTTGATTTGTTTCTACGTGAAGTTGTTTGGTCCCTTGAACCATTCTCTAGGCAGGCCTTTGTTGTTTTGCCCTCAGATTTCCCGTTGTCTTAACGTTATTCACCTAGCGGTCTGTATTTCCCCTGTCATTCTGGGTTTGAAGGATCCCCCAAGTCTTAGGCTCGAGGAAATCCGAGAATTCCTGAGTTTTTCATATTCTCAGAAGGCCCCATTGGCCCTTGTAACACTGCATGATTACTCAGAGTCATAACTCAGTTTTGAGGAAAGGATCTGTAACGAACACAACGAGTAAAATAACTACGCTACGTGCCCACAACTCAGAACCAGGGAGGTGTTAACCAGGGGTGGAGCTTAATGTTTCTCCATGCATCCTTCTACATCTTTTCCTTGTGTGTAGGCACACACCAATGCACACACCGAGCTTTTCATCCAAAGGAAGTCAAGTCAGAAATATCGTTCTTCCATTATTTTTAATCCTCACCCAAGGATATTTTTTCATTTGTTTTTATCATTACTGTATTTTAAATTTTCATAAAATATTTTCATTGATTTTAGCGTGGAAGGGAGTGGGAGAGAGAGAGATAAACATACATCATGAGAATCATGGATTGGCTGCATCCTGCAGGCCTCACACTGGGGACCAAGCCCAGACCCGAGAAAGCGTCCTTGACAGGAAATGAACCCGGGACCCTTCTGGAAGGCCAGTGTTCTGTCCACGGAATAAAATGGGCTAGGGCTCCCTTGATTTTTAGAGAGAATGGGACAGAGATGGAAAGACAGAGAGAAATACCCCCCGCAGGTGTCCCAACGAGGGTGAGGGTAGGAGCCTGCAAACAAGATAGTGACCTTGACCATAACTGAACCTGGCACCTTTCCACTAAGCCAACATGGCTATGGCTTTTGCATCTGTCTTTTAAAAATAAAAATGGAATTACACAGTCAACATTGTAAAAACAACAAAATTACCATATATTTGTGGGCCTATTTTTGAATTCTCTATTCTGTTCCATGGATATAGTTGTCTGTCTACATGCCAAAATCAAACTACCTTAATTACTGTGGCTTTAGGTTAAGCCTTGAGAATTGATAGTGTAAATCCTCTGATTTAGCTCTATTTCAAAGCTATCTTGGTTATTGTAATTTTTCACATAACATTTGTATTCAGATGTTCAGTTTATTTAAGAGACCTGTTGAGCTTTTAATGCGATCCCATGGAATCTATAGGTCAAATTGTAGGAGGATTAACATCCTAACAATATTGATTTTCCCAGTCGTAATCGTATCTTCTTCAATTTCTGTTCGCTGTATTTCTGTCGTTATCAGCAGAGCGGTGGTATTAACTTGCTAGCGCTGCCTAACAAAATACCCGACGGAGTTGCTTAAACAACAGAAATGTATTTTCTCACAGTTCTGGAAGCTAGAAGTCCAAGCTCCGGGTGTCAGCAGCTTTGGTTTCTGCCAAGGCTTCTCTCCTTGGCTCGCAAATAGCCGCCTTCTTGTTGTGTGGTCCATCATATGGTCTTTCCTGTATGGAAGACCGTCCCTGGTATCTCTTTGTGTGTCCAAAGGTCCTCTACTCATAAAGACCACCAGTCCTCTTGGATAAGGGCCCAACCTAACCGGGTCATTTCAGGAAAATCGGCTCCTGAAAGTCCTATCTCCAAATACAGTCCCATTCTCAAGTAGTCAGGGTTAGGGCTTCCATGTATACGTTGGGGAAGGGGACACAATGCAGACCACCAAAAAGCCTTAGGCCAGTTTTGTTAAACATGTTCCAAATACATGCTATTGGAATGGTTTTGGTTAAAATAGTTCTTTTAAAGTCTGTGTCTGAGAGTTCCAATATCTGATGTTGGATGGTTATTATTACCTATGTTTCTCATTGTGTTGTTCTTGTTTTTGACTGTTGGGGGCAGTGTAGTTGATCATTTGTTTCTAGACCTAATTGGAGATGAAGGGCGATGCTACCTTCCTGTAGAGGGGATTTGGGTGTGTCTCTGCCCTGTGCCTGCAGGGGGCTGCATCTCAATCCAACTTCAGAAAGAGATGTTTGTTGTTGTTTTTTTCTTCTCTGGGCCACACAGAGAATGGAAAGCTGAGCAGGCCAGCTTCTCTTCTGTGTTTATGCCTAGGACTGAGATCTTCACAGATTTTACCTATGGTCCCCTACAGGCTTCCCTTCCTTGCTGGGTCCTGGGCTCCAATATTTGTACCTGTACCTCCTTGCCCTTTGTTTTTTCTTTATTTCTTTTTATGTTAATCCTCACCCGAAGATATTTTATCCCCATTGATTTTTAGAAAGAGTGGAAGGGAGAGAGGGTGGGTGAAATGCTCGCGCTCCAAAAAAAAGATAGATATATATAGAGAGAGATTGATTGGCGACTGCCTCCCGCATTTGTCCTGCCCCTACTGGGCTCAGATTTGAACCTGTAACCCAGGTACATGCCTTTGATGGGAAACAAACCTGTGACCCTTGTGTGTGTGGGCTTATTCTGCAAACACTGAGCACACTGGCCAGGGTGAGGTTGTCAGATGCACACTACTCAGCATCTTAGCCCCAGAGAAGCAGGCAAATGTCCTTGAGGAAAAGTGGCTTCAAATGGCACAATCAAGTGTGTGCAGTAATAAACACACACACACAACACACTAACACGCGCGCGCGCGTGCGCGCACTCTCACGCACAACACACAAACACGCATGCGCGCACTCACACACACACACACACACACAAACATGCATGCGCGCGCGCATTCACACACACACACACACACACACACACACACACACACACACGGTTATATCTGGAGGGTAAAAATCCTATCATTGAAATTGCTTTATCAAAGAGCTTGTATTTGTGTATATTTGATGTATGTGCATCCACTCTTGAACCATCGTACCTATCCATGTCTTCTTCCAGAGCCTTCCGGATGCCAGTATAGAAACGCATATGCACTCATACTGTCCATGCGGGAGGCAGGGGCTGTGTTCCACGGATTCCCAGGCACAACACTTAGAAACTCCAAGAGTCATTTGGCTTAATATCATTTATTGAGTTGAGCAGTCTGTGTTTCCCTCCTTGCAGAGGGTTTAAAAGATACACCGAATCTCGGACTTGATCAGATCTAAGAATTCCTGACAGTGATGACTGAGCATTATTCTTAATAGTATACCATGCAGTTCACATGATGCACGATTAGTTACAGACTCAGAAATCCATTGTAAGCAATTGCTAGGTAACAAACACAGTAAATCAAAGAAGTCCACCACATTGCCACCACGCAGAGACACTAAAGCGGAACCTTGTCCTCTGTGGGTCCAGACCCTTCTGTGTGTGTGGTATGTGCATGCCTGGGCAGACGCACTCTCCCGACTGCGCTGGCAGGAAGGAGCACAGGTGCAACACTGGAAAACTGCAGGAGTCCCGTCCCACGGTGTCCTCAAAGCCAAAGAAGCTGGTCTCCCGCGGAAGGACCGCTCCCGCCCTGTGCTGGCAGGCCTCCTTCCAAATGCCATGTGCGGGGCAAGCCCTGGGTTCATCGTCGGGAGTACCTGTTCTTGTAATCTCTGATGGCCTTGGCCATCAGCGGTGCCATCTTCTTCACAGGCTTCTTGTGGCTGCTGAGCACCTGCTTCCCAGGCATGGGGTGAGCGCTGTGGCCGCTGGCGGGGACTGAGGGAGCTTCAGGGCTGCCTGCTGTGGGGGATGGGGCCGGCAGGACTTCTTCCTGGACAGCTGCTGCCGCTCCTGGTGTGTCAGAAAAAGCCATCTTTGCGGGCGGGTCCCTGGGCCGGTTGGCGCTGATCTGCAGGCCCTGTTCTGCCCCCTCCTGCTCTCGGGGCTCCCGCAGGGACTTGGGTTCTTCCCGCGTGTCTTTCCCCAAGGCGCGCTGACAATGCTCCTTCCACGAGGGATCTGTTGGTGCAGCTAGTGCTCCATGGCGATCCTCCAGGCGAGGGAGCTGCTCAGGCGCATCCCGCTCCAGAACCGGTTCCAGAAGAGAACACGGCACTCCTCTGGCTCGAGAGAGCAAGTAGACGCTGTCTTGCAGGCTCTGGACGCAGTCCTGGAGCAAGGCGAGCATTCTGCTGCGCCTGGCCCTCTTGGGCCCAGAGAACACCTGCGTCCTGGAGCTCAGCCTGATTCCCATCAGCCCAGCTCCTTCCTCTGGGCGAGGTGAAGGCAGGGCCCTTGGCCTCGCTTGGAAGGAGGACGTCAATGGAAAGGCAGCCAGTGGGGGCTCACTGGGCTGGCACGGCCCGAGGACTGGCAAGGCGGGACACGCGGTGGGGTCCGGGGGCTCCACTGGGCGCGGGGCCCCGGCTGCCCCAGGTGGGGGCGGCTTCTGGGACTTGCCTGCCTCTGCCTTGGCGCCTGTGGAGTCCTCTTTGCCAAGACTCTTTGCTTGAAGCGCGGTGGCTGCAGTCTTCCCGCTCTTCCTCTTCTTGCTGGCGGGAGGCTGGTCATAGGTGAGGTAGGCCTCGAAGGACATGGTGGGCGGGTCTAACTCCTGCTCCTCCGCGGCCGCCCCCTCCAGCTCAGGTGGGGGGCCCGCTGGCTTCCTTGCCCAGTGAGGAGCTTTGCCTTTCCCTTCTGGCGTCTTGGGGTTGTTCCCCACCTTCCCCCTCACCTTGGGCAGCAGCCCCCCCGGCCCCTCTCGTGCAGAGTCTAAGCCTTGTGGACGCTGCCCCTGTGGGTGGGATTGGATGTCCCCCGAGTGTGTGCGCTTTCGCTTCTTCTCGGGGTTGTGTGCAGCCCCCTCCGATGGAGGCTCGGACTTCTGGAAGCTGCGGCGCTCTCTTTCCTTCCCCTTCTGGACGCCCCGGGAGGACAGCCTTCCCCCGGGTCCTTGTGGGCAGAGAGGCGCTGGGCTGTTCTCGCTGGGGAAGGCTGGGCGAGGTCTCTGGGGGATCCCAGCAGAGGGCTCCTCCTGGCCCTTGGCCCCCAGCGGGGGGCTGTCCTTGTGGGAAGGCGGGTGCTCCCCTCTCTGACTCACAGCCCCTCTGCCCTGGGGTGCCCCCAGGTGCCTGTCCGGAGAGTCTGCCAGGCGGCCTTCTGCAGGCCTCTGAGGTGCCCCGTGGGCCCGGGCCGGGCCCCGCTGATGGGCCCCAGACATCCAAGGAGCACCCGCCGCCCCTGGAAGGGCCGGGGCTCCGCCGCCAGAAGGCTCTGGGTGGCCGGTCCTTGTCTCCTCGGTCCACTCACGACAGTGGGGCCCTTGGATGGGCCTCTGGAGCGGCCAGGGCGCTCTGTGCTTCCTCCCTGGGCGCTCGGAGCTGTGGGATGGACCGCGGGATGCTCGGGGGTTTCCCTCCCTCTGCTCCTCCTGTTGAAGAGATGGGAGTGGGGGGTGTCCGGAATGCCGCTCCTCCCAGCACGTTCCTCCCTGGGCTTCCTTCCCCGGGAACCAGCTTCTCGAACCCAGTCCGGGGCAAGGCTGCTGAGAGGTCCGCGCTCGCACTTGCGACCGTGTCGCTGCTCAGTCTCCAGCAGAATGGTCCCGCGAAGGCCCAGCAGCTCTTTAGGGGAGGTCTGGCGTGAAGGGTGGGGCGAGGCGTGCCCAGGACCAGGGGCGGAGTTTGGCCCCGCCCAGGGCTGAAGCAGGTGCCAATGACACCTTGAGGTCTTCCCTTGTGGTTGGAACCCAGCCATGGGGTGGGTTCCATTAATCCAATCTTCTGGAGGGGAAACTGAGGTGGAGGGAGGCGAAATTAATTTGCATACGCGGGTCACGTAACGGGAAGAGGGCAAGCAGGAGTTGAAAAAGTGGAGGTCCAGTGTGAGCCTACCCTTCTGAAGAGGGTGAAGAGCGGGAGCTTAGAGGGAGAAACGCATGTGTGTGCACTCAAAGAGCTTCGCCCTAGCGGGGGCAGGAATGGTCCCCTGTGTGTGGGGGCGCCCGCAGAGCAGGGTGTGCCCGAGGCCTCCATCGGTTTCTCTGGAGTGAATGGCTGAATGACCTTGTGATCCGATCACCTGAACATCAGCAGTCGGGCCTGACTCAGATCAGCCCTAGACACTCCAGTGTTCTTTTGTTTTTGTTTTTTAAAAGTTCTGTTCACTGACTTTTTACAGAGAGAAAGGGAGAAGGATAGTGAGAAACACTGATGAGAGAGAAATAGCTGTCCTCGCCCCTCCGCCCCCCACTGGGGGTGTGGCCGCAACCAAGGTCCATGCCCTGGAGGGGAATCGAACCCCGGATCCCTGAGTTCGCAGGCCTAAGCTCTATCCACTAGGCCAAATCGGTTAGGGCCACGTCCATGCGCTTGTGGGCACTTCCCTTCACCCTAGAAGGACGCAGTTTCATTCACTTTGTGATGACTGCCCCCCAAGAACGCCTTCCCAGTCTCCACACTGACTCCAGCTCTTTGACTAGAGAAGAACTAATGAGATCACGGCTCGATGCCCTGGAATGAACCTGCTCTCACCCTTTGGGCAAATCAGGGAGGCTCCGTGGTTGCTCCGCCTTGATTGGTTTCTACGTGAAGTTGTTTGGTCCCTTGAACCATTCTCTAGGCAGGCCTTGGGAGTTTTGCCCTCAGATTTCCCGTTGTCTTAACGTTATTCACCTAGCAGTCTGTATTTCCCCTGTCATTCTGGTTTTGAAGGATCCCCCAAGTCTTGGGCTCGAGGAAATCCGAGAATTCCTGAGTTTTTCATATTCTCAGAAGGCCCCATTGGCCCTTGTAACACTGCATGATTACTCAGAGTCATAACTCAGTTTTGAGGAAAGGATCTGTAATGAACACAATAAGTGAAATAACTTCGCTACGTGCCAACAACTCAGAACCACGGAGGGGTTAACCAGGGGTGGACCTTAGTGGTTCTCCATGCATCCTTCTACATCTTTTCCTTGTGTGTAGATACACACAAATGCACACACCGAGTTTTTCATCCCAAGGAAGTAAAGTCAGAACTATCGTTCTTCCATTATTTTTAATCCTCACCCAAGGATCTTTTTATATTTACTGTATTTTAAATTTTCATAATATATTTTCATTGATTTTAGAGTGGAGTAAGTGGGAGAGAGAGATAAACATACATCATGAGAATCATGGATTGGCTGCATCCTGCAGGCCTCACACTGGGGACCAAGCCCAGACCCGAGAAAGCGTCCTTGACAGGAAATGAACCGGGACCCTTCTGGAAGGCCAGTGTTCTGTCCACGGAATAAAATGGGCTAGGGCTCCCTTGATTTTTAGAGAGAATGGGACAGAGATGGAAAGACAGAGAGAAATACCCGCCGCAGGTGTCCCAACGAGGGTGAGGGTAGGAGCCTGCAAACAAGATAGTGACCTTGACCATAACTGAACCTGGCACCTTTCCACTAAGCCAACATGGCTATGGCTTTTGCATCTGTCTTTTATAAAAAAATGGAATTACACAGCCAACATTGTAAAAACAACAAAATTACCATATATTTGTGGGCCTATTTTTGAATTCTCTATTCTGTTCCATGGATATAGTTGTCTGTCTACATGCCAAAATCAAACTACCTTAATTACTGTGGCTTTAGGTTAAGCCTTGAAAATTGATAGTGTAAATCCTCTGATTTAGCTCTATTTCAAAGCTATCTTGGTTATTGTAATTTTTCACATAACATTTGTATTCAGATGTTCAGTTTATTTAAGAGACCTGTTGAGCTTTTAATGCGATCCCATGGAATCTACAGGTCAATTTTTAGGAGGATTAACATCCTAACAATATTGATTTTCCCAGTCGTAATCGTTGTATCTTCTTCAAATTCTGTTCGCCATATTTCTGTCGTTATCAGCAGAGCGGTGGTATTAACTTGCTAGCGCTGCCTAACAAAATACCCGACGGAGTTGCTTAAACAACAGAAATGTATTTCCTCACAGTTCTGGAAGCTAGAAGTCCAAGCTCCGGGTGTCAGCAGCTTTGGTTTCTGCCAAGGCTTCTCTCCTTGGCTCGCAAATAGCCGCCTTCTTGTTGTGTGGTCCATCTTATGGTCTTTCCTGCATGGAAGACCGTCCCTGGTATCTCTTTGTGTGTCCAAAGGTCCTCTACTCATAAAGACCACCAGTCCTCTTGGATAAGGGCCCAACCTAACCGGGTCATTTCAGGAAAATCGGCTCCTGAAAGTCCTATCTCCAAATACAGTCCCATTCTCAAGTAGTCAGGGTTAGGGCTTCCATGTATACGTTGGGGAAGGGGACACAATGCAGACCACCAAAAAGCCTTAGGCCAGTTTTGTTAAACATGTTCCAAATACATGCCATTGGAATGGTTTTGGTTAAAATAGTTCTTTTAAAGTCTGTGTCTGAGAGTTCCAATATCTGATGTTGGATGGTTATTATTACTGATGTTTCTCATTGTGTTGTTCTTGTTTTTGACTGTTGGGGGCAGTGTAGTTGATCATTTGTTTCTAGACCTAATTGGAGATGAAGGGCTTTGCTACCTTCCTGTAGAGGGGATTTGGGTGTGTCTCTGCCCTGTGCCTGCAGGGGGCTGCATCTCAATCCAACTTCAGAAAGAGATGTTCGTTGTTGTTTTTTTCTTCTCTGGGCCACACAGAGAATGGAAAGCTGAGCAGGCCAGCTTCTCTTCTGTGTTTATCCCTAGGACTGAGATCTTCACAGATCTTACCTATGGTCCCCTACAGGCTTCCCTTCCTTGCTGGGTCCTGGGCTCCAATATTTGTACCTGTACCTCCTTGCCCTTTGTTTTTTCTTTATTTCTTTTTATGTTAATCCTCACCCGAAGATATTTTATCCCCATTGATTTTTAGAAAGAGTGGAAGGGAGAGAGGGTGGGTGAAATGCTCGCGCTCCAAAAAAAAGATAGATATATATAGAGAGAGATTGATTGGCGACTGCCTCCCGCATTTGTCCTGCCCCTACTGGGCTCAGGTTTGAACCTGTAACCCAGGTACATGCCTTTGATGGGAAACAAACCTGTGACCCTTGGGTGTGTGGGCTTATTCTGCAAACACTGAGCACACTGGCCAGGGTGAGGTTGTCAGATGCACACTACTCAGCATCTTAGTCCCAGAGAAGCTGGCAAATGTCCTTGAGGAAAAGTGGCTTCAAATGGCACAATCAAGTGTGTGCAGTAATAAACACACACACACAGCACACTAACACGCATGCGCGCGCGCACACACACACACACACACACACACACACACCCGGTTATATCTGGAGGATAAAAATCCTATCATTGAAATTGCTTTATCAAAGAGCTTGTATTTGTGTATATTTGACGTATGTGCATCCACTCTTGAACCATCGTACCTATCCATGTCTTCTTCCAGAGCCTTCCGGATGCCAGTATAGAAACGCATATGCACTCATACTGTGCATGCGGGAGGCAGGGGCTGTGTTCCACGGATTCCCAGGCACAACACTTAGAAACTCTAGGAGTCATTTGGCTTAATATCATTTATTGAGTTGAGCAGTCTGTGTTTCCCTCCTTGCAGAGGGTTTAAAAGATACACCGAATCTCGGACTTGATCAGATCTAAGAATTCCTGACAGTGATGACTGAGCATTATTCTTAATAGTATACCATGCAGTTCACATGATGCACGATTAGTTACAGACTCAGAAATCCATTGTAAGCAATTGCTAGGTAACAAACACAGTAAATCAAAGAAGTCCACCACATTGCCACCATGCAGAGACACTAAAGCGGAACCTTGTCCTCTATGGGTCCAGACCCTTCTCTGTGTGTGGTATGTGCATGCGTGGGCAGACGCACTCTCCCGACTGCGCTGGCAGGAAGGCGCACAGGTGCAACACTGGAAAACTGCAGGAGTCCCGTCCCACGGTGTCCTCAAAGCCAAAGAAGCTGGTCTCCCGCGGAAGGACCGCTCCCGCGCTGTGCTGGCAGGCCTCCTTTCCAATGCCATGTGCGGGGCAAGCCCTGGGTTCATCGTCGGGAGTACCTGTTCTTGTAATCTCTGATGGCCTTGGCCATCAGCGGTGCCATCTTCTTCACAGGCTTCTTGTGGCTGCTGAGCACCTGCTTCCCAGGCATGGGGTGAGCGCTGTGGCCGCTGGCAGGGACGGAGGGAGCTTCGGGACTGCCTGCTGTGGGGGATGGGGCCGGCAGGACTTTTTCCTGGACAGCTGCTGCCGCTCCTGGAGTGTCAGAAAAAGCCCTCTTTGCGGGCGGGTCCCTGGGCCGGTTGGCGCTGACCTGCAGGACCTGTTCTGCCCCCTCCTGCTCTCGGGGCTCCCGCAGGGACTTGGGTTCTTCCCGCGTGTCTTTCCCCAAGGCGCGCTGACAATGCTCCTTCCACGAGGGATCTGTTGGTGCAGCTAGTGCTCCATGGCGATCCTCCAGGCGAGGGAGCTGCTCAGGCGCATCCCGCTCCAGAACCGGTTCCAGAAGAGAACACGGCACTCCTCTGGCTCGAGAGAGCAAGTAGACGCTGTCTTGCAGGCTCTGGACGCAGTCCTGGAGCAAGGCGAGCATTCTGCTGCGCCTGGCCCTCTTGGGCCCAGAGAACACCTGCGTCCTGGAGCTCAGCCTGATTCCCATCAGCCCAGCTCCTTCCTCTGGGCGAGGTGAAGGCAGGGCCCTTGGCCTCGCTTGGAAGGAGGACGTCAATGGAAAGGCAGCCAGTGGGGGCTCACTGGGCTGGCACGGCCCGAGGACTGGCAAGGCGGGACACGCGGTGGGGTCCGGGGGCTCCACTGGGCGCGGGGCCCCGGCTGCCCCAGGTGGGGGCGGCTTCTGGGACTTGCCTGCCTCTGCCTTGGCGCCTGTGGAGTCCTCTTTGCCAAGACTCTTTGCTTGAAGCGCGGTGGCTGCAGTCTTCCCGCTCTTCCTCTTCTTGCTGGCGGGAGGCTGGTCATAGGTGAGGTAGGCCTCGAAGGACATGGTGGGCGGGTCTAACTCCTGCTCCTCCGCGGCCGCCCCCTCCAGCTCAGGTGGGGGGCCCGCTGGCTTCCTTGCCCAGTGAGGAGCTTTGCCTTTCCCTTCTGGCGTCTTGGGGTTGTTCCCCACCTTCCCCCTCACCTTGGGCAGCAGCCCCCCCGGCCCCTCTCGTGCAGAGTCTAAGCCTTGTGGACGCTGCCCCTGTGGGTGGGATTGGATGTCCCCCGAGTGTGTGCGCTTTCGCTTCTTCTCGGGGTTGTGTGCAGCCCCCTCCGATGGAGGCTCGGACTTCTGGAAGCTGCGGCGCTCTCTTTCCTTCCCCTTCTGGACGCCCCGGGAGGACAGCCTTCCCCCGGGTCCTTGTGGGCAGAGAGGCGCTGGGCTGTTCTCCCTGGCGAAGGCTGGGCGAGGTCTCTGGGGGATCCCAGCAGAGGGCTCCTCCTGGCCCTTGGCCCCCAGCGGGGGGCTGTCCTTGTGGGAAGGCGGGTGCTCCCCTCTCCGACTCACAGCCCCTCTGCCCTGGGGTGGCCCCAGGTGCCTGTCCAGAGAGGCTGCCAGGCGGCCTTCTGCAGGCCTCTGAGGTGCCCCGTGGGCCCGGGCCGGGCCCCGCTGATGGGCCCCAGACATCCAAGGAGCACCCGCCGCCCCTGGAAGGGCCGGGGCTCCGCCGCCAGAAGGCTCTGGGTGGCCGGTCCTTGTCTCCTCGGTCCACTCACGACAGTGGGGCCCTTGGATGGGCCTCTGGAGCGACCAGGGCGCTCTGTGCTTCCTCCCTGGGCGCTCGGAGCTGTGGGATGGACCGCGGGATGCTCGGGGGTTTCCCTCCCTCTGCTCCTCCAGTTGAAGAGATCGGAGTGGGGGGTGTCCGGAATGCCGCTCCTCCCAGCACGTTCCTCCCTGGGCTTCCTTCCCCGGGAACCAGCTTCGCGAACCCAGTCCGGGGCAAGGCTGCTGAGAGGTCCGCGCTCGCACTTGCGACCGTGTCGCTGCTCAGTCTCCAGCAGAATGGTCCCGCGAAGGCCCAGCAGCTCTTTAGGGGAGGTCTGGCGTGAAGGGTGGGGCGAGGCGTGCCCAGGACCAGGGGCGGAGTTTGGCCCCGCCCAGGGCTGAAGCAGGTGCCAATGACACCTTGAGGTCTTCCCTTGTGGTTGGAACCCAGCCATGGGGTGGGTTCCATTAATCCAATCTTCTGGAGGGGGAAACTGAGGCGGAAGGAGGCGAAATTAATTTGCATACGCGGGTCACGTAACGGGAAGAGGGCAAGCAGGAGTTGAAAAAGTTGAGGTCCAGTGTGAGCCTACCCTTCTGAAGAGGGTGAAGAGCGGGAGCTTAGAGGGAGAAACGCATGTGTGTGCACTCAAAGAGCTTCGCCCTAGCGGGGGCAGGAATGCCCCCCCTGTGTGTGGGGGCGCCCGCAGAGCAGGGTGTGCCCGAGGCCTCCATCGGTTCCTCTGGAGTGAATGGCTGAATGACCTTGTGCTCCGATCACCTGAACATCAGCAGTCGGGCCTGACTCAGACCAGCCCTAGACACTCCAGTGTTCTTTTGTTTTTGTTTTTTAAAAGTTCTGTTCACTGACTTTTTACAGAGAGAAAGGGAGAAGGATAGTGAGAAACACCGATGAGAGAGAAATAGCTGTCCTCGCCCCTCCGCCCCCCACTGGGGGTGTGGCCGCAACCAAGGTCCATGCCCTGGAGCGGAATCGAACCCCGGATCCCTGAGTTCGCAGGCCTAAGCTCTATCCACTAGGCCAAATCGGTTAGGGCCACGCCCATGCGCTTGTGGGCACTTCCCTTCACCCTAGAAGGACGCAGTTTCATTCACTTTGTGATGACTGCCCCCCAAGAACGCCTTCCCAGTCTCCACACTGACTCCAGCTCTTTGACTAGAGAAGAACTAATGAGATGACGGCTCGATGCCCTGGAATGAACCTGCACTGACCCATTGGGCAAATCAGGGAGGCTCCGTGGTTGCTCCGCCTTGATTGGTTTCTACGTGAAGTTGTTTGGTCCCTTGAACCATTCTCTAGGCAGGCCTTTGTTGTTTTGCCCTCAGATTTCCCGTTGTCTTAACGTTATTCACCTAGCGGTCTGTATTTCCCCTGTCATTCTGGGTTTGAAGGATCCCCCAAGTCTTAGGCTCGAGGAAATCCGAGAATTCCTGAGTTTTTCATATTCTCAGAAGGCCCCATTGGCCCTTGTAACACTGCATGATTACTCAGAGTCATAACTCAGTTTTGAGGAAAGGATCTGTAACGAACACAACGAGTAAAATAACTACGCTACGTTCCCACAACTCAGAACCAGGGAGGTGTTAACCAGGGGTGGAGCTTAATGGTTCTCCATGCATCCTTCTACATCTTTTCCTTGTGTGTAGGCACACACCAATGCACACACCGAGCTTTTCATCCAAAGGAAGTCAAGTCAGAAATATCGTTCTTCCATTATTTTTAATCCTCACCCAAGGATATTTTTTCATTTGTTTTTATCATTACTGTATTTTAAATTTTCATAAAATATTTTCATTGATTTTAGCGTGGAAGGGAGTGGGAGAGAGAGAGATAAACATACATCATGAGAATCATGGATTGGCTGCATCCTGCAGGCCTCACACTGGGGACCAAGCCCAGACCCGAGAAAGCGTCCTTGACAGGAAATGAACCCGGGACCCTTCTGGAAGGCCAGTGTTCTGTCCACGGAATAAAATGGGCTAGGGCTCCCTTGATTTTTAGAGAGAATGGGACAGAGATGGAAAGACAGAGAGAAATACCCCCCGCAGGTGTCCCAACGAGGGTGAGGGTAGGAGCCTGCAAACAAGATAGTGACCTTGACCATAACTGAACCTGGCACCTTTCCACTAAGCCAACATGGCTATGGCTTTTGCATCTGTCTTTTAAAAATAAAAATGGAATTACACAGTCAACATTGTAAAAACAACAAAATTACCATATATTTGTGGGCCTATTTTTGAATTCTCTATTCTGTTCCATGGATATAGTTGTCTGTCTACATGCCAAAATCAAACTACCTTAATTACTGTGGCTTTAGGTTAAGCCTTGAGAATTGATAGTGTAAATCCTCTGATTTAGCTCTATTTCAAAGCTATCTTGGTTATTGTAATTTTTCACATAACATTTGTATTCAGATGTTCAGTTTATTTAAGAGACCTGTTGAGCTTTTAATGCGATCCCATGGAATCTATAGGTCAAATTGTAGGAGGATTAACATCCTAACAATATTGATTTTCCCAGTCGTAATCGTTGTATCTTCTTCAATTTCTGTTCGCTGTATTTCTGTCGTTATCAGCAGAGCGGTGGTATTAACTTGCTAGCGCTGCCTAACAAAATACCCGAAGGAGTTGCTTAAACAACAGAAATGTATTTTCTCACAGTTCTGGAAGCTAGAAGTCCAAGCTCCGGGTGTCAGCAGCTTTGGTTTCTGCCAAGGCTTCTCTCCTTGGCTCGCAAATAGCCGCCTTCTTGTTGTGTGGTCCATCATATGGTCTTTCCTGTATGGAAGACCGTCCCTGGTATCTCTTTGTGTGTCCAAAGGTCCTCTACTCATAAAGACCACCAGTCCTCTTGGATAAGGGCCCAACCTAACCGGGTCATTTCAGGAAAATCGGCTCCTGAAAGTCCTATCTCCAAATACAGTCCCATTCTCAAGTAGTCAGGGTTAGGGCTTCCATGTATACGTTGGGGAAGGGGACACAATGCAGACCACCAAAAAGCCTTAGGCCAGTTTTGTTAAACATGTTCCAAATACATGCTATTGGAATGGTTTTGGTTAAAATAGTTCTTTTAAAGTCTGTGTCTGAGAGTTCCAATATCTGATGTTGGATGGTTATTATTACCTATGTTTCTCATTGTGTTGTTCTTGTTTTTGACTGTTGGGGGCAGTGTAGTTGATCATTTGTTTCTAGACCTAATTGGAGATGAAGGGCGATGCTACCTTCCTGTAGAGGGGATTTGGGTGTGTCTCTGCCCTGTGCCTGCAGGGGGCTGCATCTCAATCCAACTTCAGAAAGAGATGTTTGTTGTTGTTTTTTTCTTCTCTGGGCCACACAGAGAATGGAAAGCTGAGCAGGCCAGCTTCTCTTCTGTGTTTATGCCTAGGACTGAGATCTTCACAGATTTTACCTATGGTCCCCTACAGGCTTCCCTTCCTTGCTGGGTCCTGGGCTCCAATATTTGTACCTGTACCTCCTTGCCCTTTGTTTTTTCTTTATTTCTTTTTATGTTAATCCTCACCCGAAGATATTTTATCCCCATTGATTTTTAGAAAGAGTGGAAGGGAGAGAGGGTGGGTGAAATGCTCGCGCTCCAAAAAAAAGATAGATATATATAGAGAGAGATTGATTGGCGACTGCCTCCCGCATTTGTCCTGCCCCTACTGGGCTCAGATTTGAACCTGTAACCCAGGTACATGCCTTTGATGGGAAACAAACCTGTGACCCTTGTGTGTGTGGGCTTATTCTGCAAACACTGAGCACACTGGCCAGGGTGAGGTTGTCAGATGCACACTACTCAGCATCTTAGCCCCAGAGAAGCAGGCAAATGTCCTTGAGGAAAAGTGGCTTCAAATGGCACAATCAAGTGTGTGCAGTAATAAACACACACACACAACACACTAACACGCGCGCGCGCGTGCGCGCACTCTCACGCACAACACACAAACACGCATGCGCGCACTCACACACACACACACACACACAAACATGCATGCGCGCGCGCATTCACACACACACACACACACACACACACACACACACGGTTATATCTGGAGGGTAAAAATCCTATCATTGAAATTGCTTTATCAAAGAGCTTGTATTTGTGTATATTTGATGTATGTGCATCCACTCTTGAACCATCGTACCTATCCATGTCTTCTTCCAGAGCCTTCCGGATGCCAGTATAGAAACGCATATGCACTCATACTGTCCATGCGGGAGGCAGGGGCTGTGTTCCACGGATTCCCAGGCACAACACTTAGAAACTCCAAGAGTCATTTGGCTTAATATCATTTATTGAGTTGAGCAGTCTGTGTTTCCCTCCTTGCAGAGGGTTTAAAAGATACACCGAATCTCGGACTTGATCAGATCTAAGAATTCCTGACAGTGATGACTGAGCATTATTCTTAATAGTATACCATGCAGTTCACATGATGCACGATTAGTTACAGACTCAGAAATCCATTGTAAGCAATTGCTAGGTAACAAACACAGTAAATCAAAGAAGTCCACCACATTGCCACCACGCAGAGACACTAAAGCGGAACCTTGTCCTCTGTGGGTCCAGACCCTTCTGTGTGTGTGGTATGTGCATGCCTGGGCAGACGCACTCTCCCGACTGCGCTGGCAGGAAGGAGCACAGGTGCAACACTGGAAAACTGCAGGAGTCCCGTCCCACGGTGTCCTCAAAGCCAA
This sequence comes from Cnephaeus nilssonii, assembly GCF_951640355.1. Lineage (NCBI taxonomy): Eukaryota > Metazoa > Chordata > Mammalia > Chiroptera > Vespertilionidae > Cnephaeus > Cnephaeus nilssonii. The sequence continues at coordinate 82,219,757 of NC_137082.1, forward strand.
AGAAGCTGGTCTCCCGCGGAAGGACCGCTCCCGCCCTGTGCTGGCAGGCCTCCTTCCAAATGCCATGTGCGGGGCAAGCCCTGGGTTCATCGTCGGGAGTACCTGTTCTTGTAATCTCTGATGGCCTTGGCCATCAGCGGTGCCATCTTCTTCACAGGCTTCTTGTGGCTGCTGAGCACCTGCTTCCCAGGCATGGGGTGAGCGCTGTGGCCGCTGGCGGGGACTGAGGGAGCTTCAGGGCTGCCTGCTGTGGGGGATGGGGCCGGCAGGACTTCTTCCTGGACAGCTGCTGCCGCTCCTGGTGTGTCAGAAAAAGCCATCTTTGCGGGCGGGTCCCTGGGCCGGTTGGCGCTGATCTGCAGGCCCTGTTCTGCCCCCTCCTGCTCTCGGGGCTCCCGCAGGGACTTGGGTTCTTCCCGCGTGTCTTTCCCCAAGGCGCGCTGACAATGCTCCTTCCACGAGGGATCTGTTGGTGCAGCTAGTGCTCCATGGCGATCCTCCAGGCGAGGGAGCTGCTCAGGCGCATCCCGCTCCAGAACCGGTTCCAGAAGAGAACACGGCACTCCTCTGGCTCGAGAGAGCAAGTAGACGCTGTCTTGCAGGCTCTGGACGCAGTCCTGGAGCAAGGCGAGCATTCTGCTGCGCCTGGCCCTCTTGGGCCCAGAGAACACCTGCGTCCTGGAGCTCAGCCTGATTCCCATCAGCCCAGCTCCTTCCTCTGGGCGAGGTGAAGGCAGGGCCCTTGGCCTCGCTTGGAAGGAGGACGTCAATGGAAAGGCAGCCAGTGGGGGCTCACTGGGCTGGCACGGCCCGAGGACTGGCAAGGCGGGACACGCGGTGGGGTCCGGGGGCTCCACTGGGCGCGGGGCCCCGGCTGCCCCAGGTGGGGGCGGCTTCTGGGACTTGCCTGCCTCTGCCTTGGCGCCTGTGGAGTCCTCTTTGCCAAGACTCTTTGCTTGAAGCGCGGTGGCTGCAGTCTTCCCGCTCTTCCTCTTCTTGCTGGCGGGAGGCTGGTCATAGGTGAGGTAGGCCTCGAAGGACATGGTGGGCGGGTCTAACTCCTGCTCCTCCGCGGCCGCCCCCTCCAGCTCAGGTGGGGGGCCCGCTGGCTTCCTTGCCCAGTGAGGAGCTTTGCCTTTCCCTTCTGGCGTCTTGGGGTTGTTCCCCACCTTCCCCCTCACCTTGGGCAGCAGCCCCCCCGGCCCCTCTCGTGCAGAGTCTAAGCCTTGTGGACGCTGCCCCTGTGGGTGGGATTGGATGTCCCCCGAGTGTGTGCGCTTTCGCTTCTTCTCGGGGTTGTGTGCAGCCCCCTCCGATGGAGGCTCGGACTTCTGGAAGCTGCGGCGCTCTCTTTCCTTCCCCTTCTGGACGCCCCGGGAGGACAGCCTTCCCCCGGGTCCTTGTGGGCAGAGAGGCGCTGGGCTGTTCTCGCTGGGGAAGGCTGGGCGAGGTCTCTGGGGGATCCCAGCAGAGGGCTCCTCCTGGCCCTTGGCCCCCAGCGGGGGGCTGTCCTTGTGGGAAGGCGGGTGCTCCCCTCTCTGACTCACAGCCCCTCTGCCCTGGGGTGCCCCCAGGTGCCTGTCCGGAGAGTCTGCCAGGCGGCCTTCTGCAGGCCTCTGAGGTGCCCCGTGGGCCCGGGCCGGGCCCCGCTGATGGGCCCCAGACATCCAAGGAGCACCCGCCGCCCCTGGAAGGGCCGGGGCTCCGCCGCCAGAAGGCTCTGGGTGGCCGGTCCTTGTCTCCTCGGTCCACTCACGACAGTGGGGCCCTTGGATGGGCCTCTGGAGCGGCCAGGGCGCTCTGTGCTTCCTCCCTGGGCGCTCGGAGCTGTGGGATGGACCGCGGGATGCTCGGGGGTTTCCCTCCCTCTGCTCCTCCTGTTGAAGAGATGGGAGTGGGGGGTGTCCGGAATGCCGCTCCTCCCAGCACGTTCCTCCCTGGGCTTCCTTCCCCGGGAACCAGCTTCGCGAACCCAGTCCGGGGCAAGGCTGCTGAGAGGTCCGCGCTCGCACTTGCGACCGTGTCGCTGCTCAGTCTCCAGCAGAATGGTCCCGCGAAGGCCCAGCAGCTCTTTAGGGGAGGTCTGGCGTGAAGGGTGGGGCGAGGCGTGCCCAGGACCAGGGGCGGAGTTTGGCCCCGCCCAGGGCTGAAGCAGGTGCCAATGACACCTTGAGGTCTTCCCTTGTGGTTGGAACCCAGCCATGGGGTGGGTTCCATTAATCCAATCTTCTGGAGGGGGAAACTGAGGCGGAAGGAGGCGAAATTAATTTGCATACGCGGGTCACGTAACGGGAAGAGGGCAAGCAGGAGTTGAAAAAGTTGAGGTCCAGTGTGAGCCTACCCTTCTGAAGAGGGTGAAGAGCGGGAGCTTAGAGGGAGAAACGCATGTGTGTGCACTCAAAGAGCTTCGCCCTAGCGGGGGCAGGAATGCCCCCCCTGTGTGTGGGGGCGCCCGCAGAGCAGGGTGTGCCCGAGGCCTCCATCGGTTCCTCTGGAGTGAATGGCTGAATGACCTTGTGCTCCGATCACCTGAACATCAGCAGTCGGGCCTGACTCAGACCAGCCCTAGACACTCCAGTGTTCTTTTGTTTTTGTTTTTTAAAAGTTCTGTTCACTGACTTTTTACAGAGAGAAAGGGAGAAGGATAGTGAGAAACACCGATGAGAGAGAAATAGCTGTCCTCGCCCCTCCGCCCCCCACTGGGGGTGTGGCCGCAACCAAGGTCCATGCCCTGGAGCGGAATCGAACCCCGGATCCCTGAGTTCGCAGGCCTAAGCTCTATCCACTAGGCCAAATCGGTTAGGGCCACGCCCATGCGCTTGTGGGCACTTCCCTTCACCCTAGAAGGACGCAGTTTCATTCACTTTGTGATGACTGCCCCCCAAGAACGCCTTCCCAGTCTCCACACTGACTCCAGCTCTTTGACTAGAGAAGAACTAATGAGATGACGGCTCGATGCCCTGGAATGAACCTGCACTGACCCATTGGGCAAATCAGGGAGGCTCCGTGGTTGCTCCGCCTTGATTGGTTTCTACGTGAAGTTGTTTGGTCCCTTGAACCATTCTCTAGGCAGGCCTTTGTTGTTTTGCCCTCAGATTTCCCGTTGTCTTAACGTTATTCACCTAGCGGTCTGTATTTCCCCTGTCATTCTGGGTTTGAAGGATCCCCCAAGTCTTAGGCTCGAGGAAATCCGAGAATTCCTGAGTTTTTCATATTCTCAGAAGGCCCCATTGGCCCTTGTAACACTGCATGATTACTCAGAGTCATAACTCAGTTTTGAGGAAAGGATCTGTAACGAACACAACGAGTAAAATAACTACGCTACGTTCCCACAACTCAGAACCAGGGAGGTGTTAACCAGGGGTGGAGCTTAATGGTTCTCCATGCATCCTTCTACATCTTTTCCTTGTGTGTAGGCACACACCAATGCACACACCGAGCTTTTCATCCAAAGGAAGTCAAGTCAGAAATATCGTTCTTCCATTATTTTTAATCCTCACCCAAGGATATTTTTTCATTTGTTTTTATCATTACTGTATTTTAAATTTTCATAAAATATTTTCATTGATTTTAGCGTGGAAGGGAGTGGGAGAGAGAGAGATAAACATACATCATGAGAATCATGGATTGGCTGCATCCTGCAGGCCTCACACTGGGGACCAAGCCCAGACCCGAGAAAGCGTCCTTGACAGGAAATGAACCCGGGACCCTTCTGGAAGGCCAGTGTTCTGTCCACGGAATAAAATGGGCTAGGGCTCCCTTGATTTTTAGAGAGAATGGGACAGAGATGGAAAGACAGAGAGAAATACCCCCCGCAGGTGTCCCAACGAGGGTGAGGGTAGGAGCCTGCAAACAAGATAGTGACCTTGACCATAACTGAACCTGGCACCTTTCCACTAAGCCAACATGGCTATGGCTTTTGCATCTGTCTTTTAAAAATAAAAATGGAATTACACAGTCAACATTGTAAAAACAACAAAATTACCATATATTTGTGGGCCTATTTTTGAATTCTCTATTCTGTTCCATGGATATAGTTGTCTGTCTACATGCCAAAATCAAACTACCTTAATTACTGTGGCTTTAGGTTAAGCCTTGAGAATTGATAGTGTAAATCCTCTGATTTAGCTCTATTTCAAAGCTATCTTGGTTATTGTAATTTTTCACATAACATTTGTATTCAGATGTTCAGTTTATTTAAGAGACCTGTTGAGCTTTTAATGCGATCCCATGGAATCTATAGGTCAAATTGTAGGAGGATTAACATCCTAACAATATTGATTTTCCCAGTCGTAATCGTTGTATCTTCTTCAATTTCTGTTCGCTGTATTTCTGTCGTTATCAGCAGAGCGGTGGTATTAACTTGCTAGCGCTGCCTAACAAAATACCCGACGGAGTTGCTTAAACAACAGAAATGTATTTTCTCACAGTTCTGGAAGCTAGAAGTCCAAGCTCCGGGTGTCAGCAGCTTTGGTTTCTGCCAAGGCTTCTCTCCTTGGCTCGCAAATAGCCGCCTTCTTGTTGTGTGGTCCATCATATGGTCTTTCCTGTATGGAAGACCGTCCCTGGTATCTCTTTGTGTGTCCAAAGGTCCTCTACTCATAAAGACCACCAGTCCTCTTGGATAAGGGCCCAACCTAACCGGGTCATTTCAGGAAAATCGGCTCCTGAAAGTCCTATCTCCAAATACAGTCCCATTCTCAAGTAGTCAGGGTTAGGGCTTCCATGTATACGTTGGGGAAGGGGACACAATGCAGACCACCAAAAAGCCTTAGGCCAGTTTTGTTAAACATGTTCCAAATACATGCTATTGGAATGGTTTTGGTTAAAATAGTTCTTTTAAAGTCTGTGTCTGAGAGTTCCAATATCTGATGTTGGATGGTTATTATTACCTATGTTTCTCATTGTGTTGTTCTTGTTTTTGACTGTTGGGGGCAGTGTAGTTGATCATTTGTTTCTAGACCTAATTGGAGATGAAGGGCGATGCTACCTTCCTGTAGAGGGGATTTGGGTGTGTCTCTGCCCTGTGCCTGCAGGGGGCTGCATCTCAATCCAACTTCAGAAAGAGATGTTTGTTGTTGTTTTTTTCTTCTCTGGGCCACACAGAGAATGGAAAGCTGAGCAGGCCAGCTTCTCTTCTGTGTTTATGCCTAGGACTGAGATCTTCACAGATTTTACCTATGGTCCCCTACAGGCTTCCCTTCCTTGCTGGGTCCTGGGCTCCAATATTTGTACCTGTACCTCCTTGCCCTTTGTTTTTTCTTTATTTCTTTTTATGTTAATCCTCACCCGAAGATATTTTATCCCCATTGATTTTTAGAAAGAGTGGAAGGGAGAGAGGGTGGGTGAAATGCTCGCGCTCCAAAAAAAAGATAGATATATATAGAGAGAGATTGATTGGCGACTGCCTCCCGCATTTGTCCTGCCCCTACTGGGCTCAGATTTGAACCTGTAACCCAGGTACATGCCTTTGATGGGAAACAAACCTGTGACCCTTGTGTGTGTGGGCTTATTCTGCAAACACTGAGCACACTGGCCAGGGTGAGGTTGTCAGATGCACACTACTCAGCATCTTAGCCCCAGAGAAGCAGGCAAATGTCCTTGAGGAAAAGTGGCTTCAAATGGCACAATCAAGTGTGTGCAGTAATAAACACACACACACAACACACTAACACGCGCGCGCGCGTGCGCGCACTCTCACGCACAACACACAAACACGCATGCGCGCACTCACACACACACACACACACACAAACATGCATGCGCGCGCGCATTCACACACACACACACACACACACACACACACACACACACACGGTTATATCTGGAGGGTAAAAATCCTATCATTGAAATTGCTTTATCAAAGAGCTTGTATTTGTGTATATTTGATGTATGTGCATCCACTCTTGAACCATCGTACCTATCCATGTCTTCTTCCAGAGCCTTCCGGATGCCAGTATAGAAACGCATATGCACTCATACTGTCCATGCGGGAGGCAGGGGCTGTGTTCCACGGATTCCCAGGCACAACACTTAGAAACTCCAAGAGTCATTTGGCTTAATATCATTTATTGAGTTGAGCAGTCTGTGTTTCCCTCCTTGCAGAGGGTTTAAAAGATACACCGAATCTCGGACTTGATCAGATCTAAGAATTCCTGACAGTGATGACTGAGCATTATTCTTAATAGTATACCATGCAGTTCACATGATGCACGATTAGTTACAGACTCAGAAATCCATTGTAAGCAATTGCTAGGTAACAAACACAGTAAATCAAAGAAGTCCACCACATTGCCACCACGCAGAGACACTAAAGCGGAACCTTGTCCTCTGTGGGTCCAGACCCTTCTGTGTGTGTGGTATGTGCATGCCTGGGCAGACGCACTCTCCCGACTGCGCTGGCAGGAAGGAGCACAGGTGCAACACTGGAAAACTGCAGGAGTCCCGTCCCACGGTGTCCTCAAAGCCAAAGAAGCTGGTCTCCCGCGGAAGGACCGCTCCCGCCCTGTGCTGGCAGGCCTCCTTCCAAATGCCATGTGCGGGGCAAGCCCTGGGTTCATCGTCGGGAGTACCTGTTCTTGTAATCTCTGATGGCCTTGGCCATCAGCGGTGCCATCTTCTTCACAGGCTTCTTGTGGCTGCTGAGCACCTGCTTCCCAGGCATGGGGTGAGCGCTGTGGCCGCTGGCGGGGACTGAGGGAGCTTCAGGGCTGCCTGCTGTGGGGGATGGGGCCGGCAGGACTTCTTCCTGGACAGCTGCTGCCGCTCCTGGTGTGTCAGAAAAAGCCATCTTTGCGGGCGGGTCCCTGGGCCGGTTGGCGCTGATCTGCAGGCCCTGTTCTGCCCCCTCCTGCTCTCGGGGCTCCCGCAGGGACTTGGGTTCTTCCCGCGTGTCTTTCCCCAAGGCGCGCTGACAATGCTCCTTCCACGAGGGATCTGTTGGTGCAGCTAGTGCTCCATGGCGATCCTCCAGGCGAGGGAGCTGCTCAGGCGCATCCCGCTCCAGAACCGGTTCCAGAAGAGAACACGGCACTCCTCTGGCTCGAGAGAGCAAGTAGACGCTGTCTTGCAGGCTCTGGACGCAGTCCTGGAGCAAGGCGAGCATTCTGCTGCGCCTGGCCCTCTTGGGCCCAGAGAACACCTGCGTCCTGGAGCTCAGCCTGATTCCCATCAGCCCAGCTCCTTCCTCTGGGCGAGGTGAAGGCAGGGCCCTTGGCCTCGCTTGGAAGGAGGACGTCAATGGAAAGGCAGCCAGTGGGGGCTCACTGGGCTGGCACGGCCCGAGGACTGGCAAGGCGGGACACGCGGTGGGGTCCGGGGGCTCCACTGGGCGCGGGGCCCCGGCTGCCCCAGGTGGGGGCGGCTTCTGGGACTTGCCTGCCTCTGCCTTGGCGCCTGTGGAGTCCTCTTTGCCAAGACTCTTTGCTTGAAGCGCGGTGGCTGCAGTCTTCCCGCTCTTCCTCTTCTTGCTGGCGGGAGGCTGGTCATAGGTGAGGTAGGCCTCGAAGGACATGGTGGGCGGGTCTAACTCCTGCTCCTCCGCGGCCGCCCCCTCCAGCTCAGGTGGGGGGCCCGCTGGCTTCCTTGCCCAGTGAGGAGCTTTGCCTTTCCCTTCTGGCGTCTTGGGGTTGTTCCCCACCTTCCCCCTCACCTTGGGCAGCAGCCCCCCCGGCCCCTCTCGTGCAGAGTCTAAGCCTTGTGGACGCTGCCCCTGTGGGTGGGATTGGATGTCCCCCGAGTGTGTGCGCTTTCGCTTCTTCTCGGGGTTGTGTGCAGCCCCCTCCGATGGAGGCTCGGACTTCTGGAAGCTGCGGCGCTCTCTTTCCTTCCCCTTCTGGACGCCCCGGGAGGACAGCCTTCCCCCGGGTCCTTGTGGGCAGAGAGGCGCTGGGCTGTTCTCGCTGGGGAAGGCTGGGCGAGGTCTCTGGGGGATCCCAGCAGAGGGCTCCTCCTGGCCCTTGGCCCCCAGCGGGGGGCTGTCCTTGTGGGAAGGCGGGTGCTCCCCTCTCTGACTCACAGCCCCTCTGCCCTGGGGTGCCCCCAGGTGCCTGTCCGGAGAGTCTGCCAGGCGGCCTTCTGCAGGCCTCTGAGGTGCCCCGTGGGCCCGGGCCGGGCCCCGCTGATGGGCCCCAGACATCCAAGGAGCACCCGCCGCCCCTGGAAGGGCCGGGGCTCCGCCGCCAGAAGGCTCTGGGTGGCCGGTCCTTGTCTCCTCGGTCCACTCACGACAGTGGGGCCCTTGGATGGGCCTCTGGAGCGGCCAGGGCGCTCTGTGCTTCCTCCCTGGGCGCTCGGAGCTGTGGGATGGACCGCGGGATGCTCGGGGGTTTCCCTCCCTCTGCTCCTCCTGTTGAAGAGATGGGAGTGGGGGGTGTCCGGAATGCCGCTCCTCCCAGCACGTTCCTCCCTGGGCTTCCTTCCCCGGGAACCAGCTTCTCGAACCCAGTCCGGGGCAAGGCTGCTGAGAGGTCCGCGCTCGCACTTGCGACCGTGTCGCTGCTCAGTCTCCAGCAGAATGGTCCCGCGAAGGCCCAGCAGCTCTTTAGGGGAGGTCTGGCGTGAAGGGTGGGGCGAGGCGTGCCCAGGACCAGGGGCGGAGTTTGGCCCCGCCCAGGGCTGAAGCAGGTGCCAATGACACCTTGAGGTCTTCCCTTGTGGTTGGAACCCAGCCATGGGGTGGGTTCCATTAATCCAATCTTCTGGAGGGGAAACTGAGGTGGAGGGAGGCGAAATTAATTTGCATACGCGGGTCACGTAACGGGAAGAGGGCAAGCAGGAGTTGAAAAAGTGGAGGTCCAGTGTGAGCCTACCCTTCTGAAGAGGGTGAAGAGCGGGAGCTTAGAGGGAGAAACGCATGTGTGTGCACTCAAAGAGCTTCGCCCTAGCGGGGGCAGGAATGGTCCCCTGTGTGTGGGGGCGCCCGCAGAGCAGGGTGTGCCCGAGGCCTCCATCGGTTTCTCTGGAGTGAATGGCTGAATGACCTTGTGATCCGATCACCTGAACATCAGCAGTCGGGCCTGACTCAGATCAGCCCTAGACACTCCAGTGTTCTTTTGTTTTTGTTTTTTAAAAGTTCTGTTCACTGACTTTTTACAGAGAGAAAGGGAGAAGGATAGTGAGAAACACTGATGAGAGAGAAATAGCTGTCCTCGCCCCTCCGCCCCCCACTGGGGGTGTGGCCGCAACCAAGGTCCATGCCCTGGAGGGGAATCGAACCCCGGATCCCTGAGTTCGCAGGCCTAAGCTCTATCCACTAGGCCAAATCGGTTAGGGCCACGTCCATGCGCTTGTGGGCACTTCCCTTCACCCTAGAAGGACGCAGTTTCATTCACTTTGTGATGACTGCCCCCCAAGAACGCCTTCCCAGTCTCCACACTGACTCCAGCTCTTTGACTAGAGAAGAACTAATGAGATCACGGCTCGATGCCCTGGAATGAACCTGCTCTCACCCTTTGGGCAAATCAGGGAGGCTCCGTGGTTGCTCCGCCTTGATTGGTTTCTACGTGAAGTTGTTTGGTCCCTTGAACCATTCTCTAGGCAGGCCTTGGGAGTTTTGCCCTCAGATTTCCCGTTGTCTTAACGTTATTCACCTAGCAGTCTGTATTTCCCCTGTCATTCTGGTTTTGAAGGATCCCCCAAGTCTTGGGCTCGAGGAAATCCGAGAATTCCTGAGTTTTTCATATTCTCAGAAGGCCCCATTGGCCCTTGTAACACTGCATGATTACTCAGAGTCATAACTCAGTTTTGAGGAAAGGATCTGTAATGAACACAATAAGTGAAATAACTTCGCTACGTGCCAACAACTCAGAACCACGGAGGGGTTAACCAGGGGTGGACCTTAGTGGTTCTCCATGCATCCTTCTACATCTTTTCCTTGTGTGTAGATACACACAAATGCACACACCGAGTTTTTCATCCCAAGGAAGTAAAGTCAGAACTATCGTTCTTCCATTATTTTTAATCCTCACCCAAGGATCTTTTTATATTTACTGTATTTTAAATTTTCATAATATATTTTCATTGATTTTAGAGTGGAGTAAGTGGGAGAGAGAGATAAACATACATCATGAGAATCATGGATTGGCTGCATCCTGCAGGCCTCACACTGGGGACCAAGCCCAGACCCGAGAAAGCGTCCTTGACAGGAAATGAACCGGGACCCTTCTGGAAGGCCAGTGTTCTGTCCACGGAATAAAATGGGCTAGGGCTCCCTTGATTTTTAGAGAGAATGGGACAGAGATGGAAAGACAGAGAGAAATACCCGCCGCAGGTGTCCCAACGAGGGTGAGGGTAGGAGCCTGCAAACAAGATAGTGACCTTGACCATAACTGAACCTGGCACCTTTCCACTAAGCCAACATGGCTATGGCTTTTGCATCTGTCTTTTATAAAAAAATGGAATTACACAGCCAACATTGTAAAAACAACAAAATTACCATATATTTGTGGGCCTATTTTTGAATTCTCTATTCTGTTCCATGGATATAGTTGTCTGTCTACATGCCAAAATCAAACTACCTTAATTACTGTGGCTTTAGGTTAAGCCTTGAAAATTGATAGTGTAAATCCTCTGATTTAGCTCTATTTCAAAGCTATCTTGGTTATTGTAATTTTTCACATAACATTTGTATTCAGATGTTCAGTTTATTTAAGAGACCTGTTGAGCTTTTAATGCGATCCCATGGAATCTACAGGTCAATTTTTAGGAGGATTAACATCCTAACAATATTGATTTTCCCAGTCGTAATCGTTGTATCTTCTTCAAATTCTGTTCGCCATATTTCTGTCGTTATCAGCAGAGCGGTGGTATTAACTTGCTAGCGCTGCCTAACAAAATACCCGACGGAGTTGCTTAAACAACAGAAATGTATTTCCTCACAGTTCTGGAAGCTAGAAGTCCAAGCTCCGGGTGTCAGCAGCTTTGGTTTCTGCCAAGGCTTCTCTCCTTGGCTCGCAAATAGCCGCCTTCTTGTTGTGTGGTCCATCTTATGGTCTTTCCTGCATGGAAGACCGTCCCTGGTATCTCTTTGTGTGTCCAAAGGTCCTCTACTCATAAAGACCACCAGTCCTCTTGGATAAGGGCCCAACCTAACCGGGTCATTTCAGGAAAATCGGCTCCTGAAAGTCCTATCTCCAAATACAGTCCCATTCTCAAGTAGTCAGGGTTAGGGCTTCCATGTATACGTTGGGGAAGGGGACACAATGCAGACCACCAAAAAGCCTTAGGCCAGTTTTGTTAAACATGTTCCAAATACATGCCATTGGAATGGTTTTGGTTAAAATAGTTCTTTTAAAGTCTGTGTCTGAGAGTTCCAATATCTGATGTTGGATGGTTATTATTACCGATGTTTCTCATTGTGTTGTTCTTGTTTTTGACTGTTGGGGGCAGTGTAGTTGATCATTTGTTTCTAGACCTAATTGGAGATGAAGGGCTTTGCTACCTTCCTGTAGAGGGGATTTGGGTGTGTCTCTGCCCTGTGCCTGCAGGGGGCTGCATCTCAATCCAACTTCAGAAAGAGATGTTCGTTGTTGTTTTTTTCTTCTCTGGGCCACACAGAGAATGGAAAGCTGAGCAGGCCAGCTTCTCTTCTGTGTTTATCCCTAGGACTGAGATCTTCACAGATCTTACCTATGGTCCCCTACAGGCTTCCCTTCCTTGCTGGGTCCTGGGCTCCAATATTTGTACCTGTACCTCCTTGCCCTTTGTTTTTTCTTTATTTCTTTTTATGTTAATCCTCACCCGAAGATATTTTATCCCCATTGATTTTTAGAAAGAGTGGAAGGGAGAGAGGGTGGGTGAAATGCTCGCGCTCCAAAAAAAAGATAGATATATATAGAGAGAGATTGATTGGCGACTGCCTCCCGCATTTGTCCTGCCCCTACTGGGCTCAGGTTTGAACCTGTAACCCAGGTACATGCCTTTGATGGGAAACAAACCTGTGACCCTTGGGTGTGTGGGCTTATTCTGCAAACACTGAGCACACTGGCCAGGGTGAGGTTGTCAGATGCACACTACTCAGCATCTTAGCCCCAGAGAAGCAGGCAAATGTCCTTGAGGAAAAGTGGCTTCAAATGGCACAATCAAGTGTGTGCAGTAATAAACACACACATACAACACACTAACACGCATGCGCGTGCACACACACACACACACACACACACACACCCGGTTATATCTGGAGGATAAAAATCCTATCATTGAAATTGCTTTATCAAAGAGCTTGTATTTGTGTATATTTGACGTATGTGCATCCACTCTTGAACCATCGTACCTATCCATGTCTTCTTCCAGAGCCTTCCGGATGCCAGTATAGAAACGCATATGCACTCATACTGTGCATGCGGGAGGCAGGGGCTGTGTTCCACGGATTCCCAGGCACAACACTTAGAAACTCTAGGAGTCATTTGGCTTAATATCATTTATTGAGTTGAGCAGTCTGTGTTTCCCTCCTTGCAGAGGGTTTAAAAGATACACCGAATCTCGGACTTGATCAGATCTAAGAATTCCTGACAGTGATGACTGAGCATTATTCTTAATAGTATACCATGCAGTTCACATGATGCACGATTAGTTACAGACTCAGAAATCCATTGTAAGCAATTGCTAGGTAACAAACACAGTAAATCAAAGAAGTCCACCACATTGCCACCATGCAGAGACACTAAAGCGGAACCTTGTCCTCTATGGGTCCAGACCCTTCTCTGTGTGTGGTATGTGCATGCGTGGGCAGACGCACTCTCCCGACTGCGCTGGCAGGAAGGCGCACAGGTGCAACACTGGAAAACTGCAGGAGTCCCGTCCCACGGTGTCCTCAAAGCCAAAGAAGCTGGTCTCCCGCGGAAGGACCGCTCCCGCGCTGTGCTGGCAGGCCTCCTTTCCAATGCCATGTGCGGGGCAAGCCCTGGGTTCATCGTCGGGAGTACCTGTTCTTGTAATCTCTGATGGCCTTGGCCATCAGCGGTGCCATCTTCTTCACAGGCTTCTTGTGGCTGCTGAGCACCTGCTTCCCAGGCATGGGGTGAGCGCTGTGGCCGCTGGCAGGGACGGAGGGAGCTTCGGGACTGCCTGCTGTGGGGGATGGGGCCGGCAGGACTTTTTCCTGGACAGCTGCTGCCGCTCCTGGAGTGTCAGAAAAAGCCCTCTTTGCGGGCGGGTCCCTGGGCCGGTTGGCGCTGACCTGCAGGACCTGTTCTGCCCCCTCCTGCTCTCGGGGCTCCCGCAGGGACTTGGGTTCTTCCCGCGTGTCTTTCCCCAAGGCGCGCTGACAATGCTCCTTCCACGAGGGATCTGTTGGTGCAGCTAGTGCTCCATGGCGATCCTCCAGGCGAGGGAGCTGCTCAGGCGCATCCCGCTCCAGAACCGGTTCCAGAAGAGAACACGGCACTCCTCTGGCTCGAGAGAGCAAGTAGACGCTGTCTTGCAGGCTCTGGACGCAGTCCTGGAGCAAGGCGAGCATTCTGCTGCGCCTGGCCCTCTTGGGCCCAGAGAACACCTGCGTCCTGGAGCTCAGCCTGATTCCCATCAGCCCAGCTCCTTCCTCTGGGCGAGGTGAAGGCAGGGCCCTTGGCCTCGCTTGGAAGGAGGACGTCAATGGAAAGGCAGCCAGTGGGGGCTCACTGGGCTGGCACGGCCCGAGGACTGGCAAGGCGGGACACGCGGTGGGGTCCGGGGGCTCCACTGGGCGCGGGGCCCCGGCTGCCCCAGGTGGGGGCGGCTTCTGGGACTTGCCTGCCTCTGCCTTGGCGCCTGTGGAGTCCTCTTTGCCAAGACTCTTTGCTTGAAGCGCGGTGGCTGCAGTCTTCCCGCTCTTCCTCTTCTTGCTGGCGGGAGGCTGGTCATAGGTGAGGTAGGCCTCGAAGGACATGGTGGGCGGGTCTAACTCCTGCTCCTCCGCGGCCGCCCCCTCCAGCTCAGGTGGGGGGCCCGCTGGCTTCCTTGCCCAGTGAGGAGCTTTGCCTTTCCCTTCTGGCGTCTTGGGGTTGTTCCCCACCTTCCCCCTCACCTTGGGCAGCAGCCCCCCCGGCCCCTCTCGTGCAGAGTCTAAGCCTTGTGGACGCTGCCCCTGTGGGTGGGATTGGATGTCCCCCGAGTGTGTGCGCTTTCGCTTCTTCTCGGGGTTGTATGCAGCCCCCTCCGATGGAGGCTCGGACTTCTGGAAGCTGCGGCGCTCTCTTTCCTTCCCCTTCTGGACGCCCCGGGAGGACAGCCTTCCCCCGGGTCCTTGTGGGCAGAGAGGCGCTGGGCTGTTCTCCCTGGCGAAGGCTGGGCGAGGTCTCTGGGGGATCCCAGCAGAGGGCTCCTCCTGGCCCTTGGCCCCCAGCGGGGGGCTGTCCTTGTGGGAAGGCGGGTGCTCCCCTCTCCGACTCACAGCCCCTCTGCCCTGGGGTGGCCCCAGGTGCCTGTCCAGAGAGGCTGCCAGGCGGCCTTCTGCAGGCCTCTGAGGTGCCCCGTGGGCCCGGGCCGGGCCCCGCTGATGGGCCCCAGACATCCAAGGAGCACCCGCCGCCCCTGGAAGGGCCGGGGCTCCGCCGCCAGAAGGCTCTGGGTGGCCGGTCCTTGTCTCCTCGGTCCACTCACGACAGTGGGGCCCTTGGATGGGCCTCTGGAGCGACCAGGGCGCTCTGTGCTTCCTCCCTGGGCGCTCGGAGCTGTGGGATGGACCGCGGGATGCTCGGGGGTTTCCCTCCCTCTGCTCCTCCAGTTGAAGAGATCGGAGTGGGGGGTGTCCGGAATGCCGCTCCTCCCAGCACGTTCCTCCCTGGGCTTCCTTCCCCGGGAACCAGCTTCGCGAACCCAGTCCGGGGCAAGGCTGCTGAGAGGTCCGCGCTCGCACTTGCGACCGTGTCGCTGCTCAGTCTCCAGCAGAATGGTCCCGCGAAGGCCCAGCAGCTCTTTAGGGGAGGTCTGGCGTGAAGGGTGGGGCGAGGCGTGCCCAGGACCAGGGGCGGAGTTTGGCCCCGCCCAGGGCTGAAGCAGGTGCCAATGACACCTTGAGGTCTTCCCTTGTGGTTGGAACCCAGCCATGGGGTGGGTTCCATTAATCCAATCTTCTGGAGGGGGAAACTGAGGCGGAGGGAGGCGAAATTAATTTGCATACGCGGGTCACGTAACGGGAAGAGGGCAAGCAGGAGTTGAAAAAGTTGAGGTCCAGTGTGAGCCTACCCTTCTGAAGAGGGTGAAGAGCGGGAGCTTAGAGGGAGAAACGCATGTGTGTGCACTCAAAGAGCTTCGCCCTAGCGGGGGCAGGAATGCCCCCCCTGTGTGTGGGGGCGCCCGCAGAGCAGGGTGTGCCCGAGGCCTCCATCGGTTCCTCTGGAGTGAATGGCTGAATGACCTTGTGCTCCGATCACCTGAACATCAGCAGTCGGGCCTGACTCAGACCAGCCCTAGACACTCCAGTGTTCTTTTGTTTTTGTTTTTTAAAAGTTCTGTTCACTGACTTTTTACAGAGAGAAAGGGAGAAGGATAGTGAGAAACACCGATGAGAGAGAAATAGCTGTCCTCGCCCCTCCGCCCCCCACTGGGGGTGTGGCCGCAACCAAGGTCCATGCCCTGGAGCGGAATCGAACCCCGGATCCCTGAGTTCGCAGGCCTAAGCTCTATCCACTAGGCCAAATCGGTTAGGGCCACGCCCATGCGCTTGTGGGCACTTCCCTTCACCCTAGAAGGACGCAGTTTCATTCACTTTGTGATGACTGCCCCCCAAGAACGCCTTCCCAGTCTCCACACTGACTCCAGCTCTTTGACTAGAGAAGAACTAATGAGATGACGGCTCGATGCCCTGGAATGAACCTGCACTGACCCATTGGGCAAATCAGGGAGGCTCCGTGGTTGCTCCGCCTTGATTGGTTTCTACGTGAAGTTGTTTGGTCCCTTGAACCATTCTCTAGGCAGGCCTTTGTTGTTTTGCCCTCAGATTTCCCGTTGTCTTAACGTTATTCACCTAGCGGTCTGTATTTCCCCTGTCATTCTGGGTTTGAAGGATCCCCCAAGTCTTAGGCTCGAGGAAATCCGAGAATTCCTGAGTTTTTCATATTCTCAGAAGGCCCCATTGGCCCTTGTAACACTGCATGATTACTCAGAGTCATAACTCAGTTTTGAGGAAAGGATCTGTAACGAACACAACGAGTAAAATAACTACGCTACGTTCCCACAACTCAGAACCAGGGAGGTGTTAACCAGGGGTGGAGCTTAATGGTTCTCCATGCATCCTTCTACATCTTTTCCTTGTGTGTAGGCACACACCAATGCACACACCGAGCTTTTCATCCAAAGGAAGTCAAGTCAGAAATATCGTTCTTCCATTATTTTTAATCCTCACCCAAGGATATTTTTTCATTTGTTTTTATCATTACTGTATTTTAAATTTTCATAAAATATTTTCATTGATTTTAGCGTGGAAGGGAGTGGGAGAGAGAGATAAACATACATCATGAGAATCATGGATTGGCTGCATCCTGCAGGCCTCACACTGGGGACCAAGCCCAGACCCGAGAAAGCGTCCTTGACAGGAAATGAACCCGGGACCCTTCTGGAAGGCCAGTGTTCTGTCCACGGAATAAAATGGGCTAGGGCTCCCTTGATTTTTAGAGAGAATGGGACAGAGATGGAAAGACAGAGAGAAATACCCCCCGCAGGTGTCCCAACGAGGGTGTGGGTAGGAGCCTGCAAACAAGATAGTGACCTTGACCATAACTGAACCTGGCACCTTTCCACTAAGCCAACATGGCTATGGCTTTTGCATCTGTCTTTTAAAAATAAAAATGGAATTACACAGCCAACATTGTAAAAACAACAAAATTACCATATATTTGTGGGCCTATTTTTTGAATTCTCTATTCTGTTCCATGGATATAGTTGTCTGTCTACATGCCAAAATCAAACTACCTTAATTACTGTGGCTTTAGGTTAAGCCTTGAGAATTGATAGTGTAAATCCTCTGATTTAGCTCTATTTCAAAGCTATCTTGGTTATTGTAATTTTTCACATAACATTTGTATTCAGATGTTCAGTTTATTTAAGAGACCTGTTGAGCTTTTAATGCGATCCCATGGAATCTATAGGTCAAATTGTAGGAGGATTAACATCCTAACAATATTGATTTTCCCAGTCGTAATCGTTGTATCTTCTTCAATTTCTGTTCGCTGTATTTCTGTCGTTATCAGCAGAGCGGTGGTATTAACTTGCTAGCGCTGCCTAACAAAATACCTGACAGAGTTGCTTAAACAACAGAAATGTATTTCCTCAGAGTTCTGGAAGCTAGAAGTCCAAGCTCCGGGTGTCAGCAGCTTTGGTTTCTGCCAAGGCTTCTCTCCTTGGCTCGCAAATAGCCGCCTTCTTGTTGTGTGGTCCATCATATGGTCTTTCCTGTATGGAAGACCGTCCCTGGTATCTCTTTGTGTGTCCAAAGGTCCTCTACTCATAAAGACCACCAGTCCTCTTGGATAAGGGCCCAACCTAACCGGGTCATTTCAGGAAAATCGGCTCCTGAAAGTCCTATCTCCAAATACAGTCCCATTCTCAAGTAGTCAGGGTTAGGGCTTCCATGTATACGTTGGGGAAGGGGACACAATGCAGACCACCAAAAAGCCTTAGGCCAGTTTTGTTAAACATGTTCCAAATACATGCTATTGGAATGGTTTTGGTTAAAATAGTTCTTTTAAAGTCTGTGTTTGAGAGTTCCAATATCTGATGTTTGATGGTTATTATTACTGATGTTTCTCATTGTGTTGTTCTTGTTTTTGACTGTTCGGGGCAGTGTAGTTGATCATTTGTTTCTAGACCTAATTGGAGATGAAGGGCGATGCTACCTTCCTGTAGAGGGGATTTGGGTGTGTCTCTGCCCTGTGCCTGCAGGGGGCTGCATCTCAATCCAACTTCAGAAAGAGATGTTTGTTGTTGTTTTTTCCTTCTCTGGGCCACACAGAGAATGGAAAGCTGAGCAGGCCAGCTTCTCTTCTGTGTTTATACCTAGGACTGAGATCTTCACAGATTTTACCTATGGTCCCCTACAGGCTTCCCTTCCTTGCTGGGTCCTGGGCTCCAATATTTGTACCTGTACCTCCTTGCCCTTTGTTTTTTCTTTATTTCTTTTTATGTTAATCCTCACCCGAAGATATTTTATCCCCATTGATTTTTAGAAAGAGTGGAAGGGAGAGAGGGTGGGTGAAATGCTCGCCTCCAAAAAAAAGATAGATATACATAGAGAGAGATTGATTGGCGACTGCCTCCCGCATTTGTCCTGCCCCTACTGGGCTCAGGTTTGAACCTGTAACCCAGGTACATGCCTTTGATGGGAAACAAACCTGTGACCCTTGGGTGTGTGGGCTTATTCTGCAAACACTGAGCACACTGGCCAGGGTGAGGTTGTCAGATGCACACTACTCAGCATCTTAGCCCCAGAGAAGCAGGCAAATGTCCTTGAGGAAAAGTGGCTTCAAATGGCACAATCAAGTGTGTGCAGTAATAAACACACACACACAACACACTAACACGCATGCGCGTGCACACACACACACACACACACACACACACACACCCGGTTATATCTGGAGGATAAAAATCCTATCATTGAAATTGCTTTATCAAAGAGCTTGTATTTGTGTATATTTGACGTATGTGCATCCACTCTTGAACCATCGTACCTATCCATGTCTTCTTCCAGAGCCTTCCGGATGCCAGTATAGAAACGCATATGCACTCATACTGTGCATGCGGGAGGCAGGGGCTGTGTTCCACGGATTCCCAGGCACAACACTTAGAAACTCTAGGAGTCATTTACTTAATATCATTTATTGAGTTGAGCAGTCTGTGTTTCCCTCCTTGCAGAGGGTTTAAAAGATACACCGAATCTCGGACTTGATCAGATCTAAGAATTCCTGACAGTGATGACTGAGCATTATTCTTAATAGTATACCATGCAGTTCACATGATGCACGATTAGTTACAGACTCAGAAATCCATTGTAAGCAATTGCTAGGTAACAAACACAGTAAATCAAAGAAGTCCACCACATTGCCACCACGCAGAGACACTAAAGCGGAACCTTGTCCTCTGTGGGTCCAGACCCTTCTCTGTGTGTGGTATGTGCATGCCTGGGCAGACGCACTCTCCTGAGTGCGCTGGCAGGAAGGCACACAGGTGCAACACTGGAAAACTGCAGGAGTCCCGTCCCACGGTGTCCTCAAAGCCAAAGAAGCTGGTCTCCTGCGGAAGGACCGCTCCCGCCCTGTGCTGGCAGGCCTCCTTCCAAATGCCATGTGCGGGGCAAGCCCTGGGTTCATCGTCGGGAGTACCTGTTCTTGTAATCTCTGATGGCCTTGGCCATCAGCGGTGCCATCTTCTTCACAGGCTTCTTGTGGCTGCTGAGCACCTGCTTCCCAGGCATGGGGTGAGCGCTGTGGCAGCCAGCGGGGTCGGAGGGAGCATCAGGGCTGCCTGCTGTGGGGGATGGGGCCGGCAGGACTTCTTCCTGGACAGCTGCTGCAGCTCCTGGTGTGTCAGAAAAAGCCCTCTTTGCGGGCGGGTCCCTGGGCCGGTTGGCGCTGACCTGCAGGACCTGTTCTGCCCCCTCCTGCTCTCGGGGCTCCCGCAGGGACTTGGGTTCTTCCCGCGTGTCTTTCCCCAAGGCGCGCTGACAATGCTCCTTCCACGAGGGATCTGTTGGTGCAGCTAGTGCTCCATGGCGATCCTCCAGGCGAGGGAGCTGCTCAGGCGCATCCCGCTCCAGAACCGGTTCCAGAAGAGAACACGGCACTCCTCTGGCTCGAGAGAGCAAGTAGACGCTGTCTTGCAGGCTCTGGACGCAGTCCTGGAGCAAGGCGAGCATTCTGCTGCGCCTGGCCCTCTTGGGCCCAGAGAACACCTGCGTCCTGGAGCTCAGCCTGATTCCCATCAGCCCAGCTCCTTCCTCTGGGCGAGGTGAAGGCAGGGCCCTTGGCCTCGCTTGGAAGGAGGACGTCAATAGAAAGGCAGCCAGTGGGGGCTCACTGGGCTGGCACGGCCCGAGGACTGGCAAGGCGGGACACGCGGTGGGGTCCGGGGGCTCCACTGGGCGCGGGGCCCCGGCTGCCCCAGGTGGGGGCGGCTTCTGGGACTTGCCTGCCTCTGCCTTGGCGCCTGTGGAGTCCTCTTTGCCAAGACTCTTTGCTTGAAGCGCGGTGGCTGCAGTCTTCCCGCTCTTCCTCTTCTTGCTGGCGGGAGGCTGGTCATAGGTGAGGTAGGCCTCGAAGGACATGGTGGGCGGGTCTAACTCCTGCTCCTCCGCGGCCGCCCCCTCCAGCTCAGGTGGGGGGCCCGCTGGCTTCCTTGCCCAGTGAGGAGCTTTGCCTTTCCCTTCTGGCGTCTTGGGGTTGTTCCCCACCTTCCCCCTCACCTTGGGCAGCAGCCCCCCCGGCCCCTCTCGTGCAGAGTCTAAGCCTTGTGGACGCTGCCCCTGTGGGTGGGATTGGATGTCCCCCGAGTGTGTGCGCTTTCGCTTCTTCTCGGGGTTGTATGCAGCCCCCTCCGATGGAGGCTCGGACTTCTGGAAGCTGCGGCGCTCTCTTTCCTTCCCCTTCTGGACGCCCCGGGAGGACAGCCTTCCCCCGGGTCCTTGTGGGCAGAGAGGCGCTGGGCTGTTCTCCCTGGCGAAGGCTGGGCGAGGTCTCTGGGGGATCCCAGCAGAGGGCTCCTCCTGGCCCTTGGCCCCCAGCGGGGGGCTGTCCTTGTGGGAAGGCGGGTGCTCCCCTCTCCGACTCACAGCCCCTCTGCCCTGGGGTGGCCCCAGGTGCCTGTCCAGAGAGGCTGCCAGGCGGCCTTCTGCAGGCCTCTGAGGTGCCCCGTGGGCCCGGGCCGGGCCCCGCTGATGGGCACCAGACATCCAAGGAGCACCTGCTGCCCCTGGAAGGGCCGGGGCTCCGCCGCCAGAAGGCTCTGGGTGGCCGGTCCTTGTCTCCTCGGTCCACTCAGGACAGTGGGGCCGTTGGATGGGCCTCTGGAGCGGCCAGGGCGCTCTGTGCTTCCTCCCTGGGCGCTCGGAGCTGTGGGATGGACCGCGGGATGCTCGGGGGTTTCCCTCCCTCTGCTCCTCCAGTTGAAGAGATGGGAGTGGGGGGTGTCCGGAATGCCGCTCCTCCCAGCACGTTCCTCCCTGGGCTTCCTTCCCCGGGAACCAGCTTCTCGAACCCAGTCCGGGGCAAGGCTGCTGAGAGGTCCGCGCTCGCACTTGCGACCGTGTCGCTGCTCAGTGTCCAGCAGAATGGTCCAGCGAAGGCCCAGCAGCTCTTTAGGGGAGGTCTGGCGTGAAGGGTGGGGCGAGGCGTGCCCAGGACCAGGGGCGGAGTTTGGCCCCGCCCAGGGCTGAAGCAGGTGCCAATGACACCTTGAGGTCTTCCCTTGTGGTTGGAACCCAGCCATGGCGTGGGTTCCATTAATCCAATCTTCTGGAGGGGGAAACTGAGGCGGAGGGAGGCGAAATTAATTTGCATACGCGGGTCACGTAACGGGCAGAGGGCAAGCAGGAGTTGAAAAAGTGGAGGTCCAGTGTGAGCCTACCCTTCTGAAGAGGGTGAAGAGCGGGAGCTTAGAGGGAGAAACGCATGTGTGTGCACTCAAAGAGCTTCGCCCTAGCGGGGGCAGGAATGGTCCCCTGTGTGTGGGGGCGCCCGCAGAGCAGGGTGTGCCCGAGGCCTCCATCGGTTCCTCTGGAGTGAATGGCTGAATGACCTTGTGCTCCGATCACCTGAACATCAGCAGTCGGGCCTGACTCAGATCAGCCCTAGACACTCCAGTGTTCTTTTGTTTTTGTTTTTTAAAAGTTCTGTTCACTGACTTTTTACAGAGAGAAAGGGAGAAGGATAGTGAGAAACACTGATGAGAGAGAAATAGCTGTCCTCGCCCCTCCGCCCCCCACTGGGGGTGTGGCCGCAACCAAGGTCCATGCCCTGGAGCGGAATCGAACCCCGGATCCCTGAGTTCGCAGGCCTAAGCTCTATCCACTAGGCCAAATCGGTTAGGGCCACGCCCATGCGCTTGTGGGCACTTCCCTTCACCCTAGAAGGACGCAGTTTCATTCACTGTGTGATGACTGCCCCCCTAGAACGCCTTCCCAGTCTCCACACTGACTCCAGCTCTTTGACTAGGGAAGAACTAATGAGATCACGGCTCGATGCCCTGGAATGAACCTGCTCTGACCCTTTGGGCAAATCAGGGAGGCTCCGTGGTTGCTCCGCCTTGATTGGTTTCTACGTGAAGTTGTTTGGTCCCTTGAACCATTCTCTAGGCAGGCCTTGGGAGTTTTGCCCTCAGATTTCCCGTTGTCTTAACGTTATTCACCTAGCAGTCTGTATTTCCCCTGTCATTCTGGTTTTGAAGGATCCCCCAAGTCTTGGGCTCGAGGAAATCCGAGAATTCCTGAGTTTTTCATATTCTCAGAAGGCCCCATTGGCCCTTGTAACACTGCATGATTACTCAGAGTCATAACTCAGTTTTGAGGAAAGGATCTGTAATGAACACAATAAGTGAAATAACTTCGCTACGTGCCAACAACTCAGAACCACGGAGGGGTTAACCAGGGGTGGACCTTAGTGGTTCTCCAGCATCCTTCTACATCTTTTCCTTGTGTGTAGATACACACAAATGCACACACCGAGTTTTTCATCCAAAGGAAGTAAAGTCAGAACTATCGTTCTTCCATTATTTTTAATCCTCACCCAAGGATATTTTTATATTTACTGTATTTTAAATTTTCATAATATATTTTCATTGATTTTAGAGTGGAAGTAAGTGGGAGAGAGAGATAAACATCCATCATGAGAATCGTGGATTGGCTGCGTCCTGCAGGCCCCACACTGGGGACCAAGCACAGACCCGCGCAAGCGCCCTTGACAGGAAATGAACCCGGGACCCTTCTGGAAGGCCAGTGTTCTGTCCACGGAATAAAATGGGCTAGGGCTCCCTTGATTTTTAGAGAGAATGGGACAGAGATGGAAAGACAGAGAGAAATACCCCCCGCAGGTGTCCCAACGAGGGTGAGGGTAGGAGCCTGCAAACAAGATAGTGACCTTGTCCTTAACTGAACCTGGCAACTTTCCACTAAGCCAACATGGCTATGGCTTTCGCATCTGTCTTTTAAAAAAAATGGAATTACACAGCCAACATTGTAAAAACAACAAAATTACCATATATTTGTGGGCCTATTTCTGAATTCTCTACTCTGTTTCCATGGATATATTTGTCTGTCTACATGCCAAAATCAAACTACCTTAATTACTGTGGCTTTAGGTTAAGCCTTGAAAATTGATAGTGTAAATCCTCTGATTTAGCTCTATTTCAAAGCTATCTTGGTATTGTAATTTTTCACATAACATTTGTAATCAGATGTTCAGTTTATTTAAGAGAACTGTTGAGCTTTTAATGCGATCCCATGGAATCTATAGGTCAATTTGTAGGAGGATTAACATCCTAACAATATTGATTTTCCCAGTCATACACGTTGTATCTTCTTTAATTTCTCTTCGCTGTATTTCTGTTGTTTTCAGCAGATCGGTGGTATTAACTTGCTAGCGCTGCCTAACAAAATACCCGACGGAGTTGCTTAAACAACAGAAATGCATTTTCTCACAGTTCTGGAAGCTAGAAGTCCAAGCTCCGGGTGTCAGCAGCTTTGGTTTCTGCCAAGGCTTCTCTCCTTGGCTCGCAAATAGCCGCCTTCTTGTTGTGTGGTCCATCATATATATGGTCTTTCCTGTATGGAAGACCGTCCCTGGTATCTCTTTGTGCGTCCAAAGGTCCTCTACTTAGAAGGACCACCAGTCCTCTTAGATAAGGGCCCAACCTAACCGGGTCATTTCAGGAAAATCGGCTCCTGAAAGTCCTATCTCCAAATACAGTCCCATTCTCAAGTAGTCAGGGTTAGGGCTTCCATGTATACGTTGGGGAAGGGGACACAATGCAGACCACCAAAAAGCCTTAGGTCAGTTTTGTTAAACATGTTCCAAATACATGCTATTGGAATGGTTTTGGTTAAAATAGTTCTTTTAAAGTCTGTGTTTGAGAGTTCCAATATCTGATGTTTGATGGTTATTATTACTGATGTTTCTCATTGTGTTGTTCTTGTTTTTGACTGTTCGGGGCAGTGTAGTTGATCATTTGTTTCTAGACCTAATTGGATATGAAGGGCGTTGCTACCTTCCTGTAGAGGGGATTTGGGTGTGTCTCTGCCCTGTGCCTGCAGGGGCCTGCATCTCAATCCAACTTCAGAAAGAGATTTTTTTTTTTTTCTGGGCCACACAGAGGATGGGAAACTGAGCAGGCCAGCTTCTGTTCTGTGTTTATCCCTAGGACTGAGATCTTCACAGATTTTACCTATGGTCCCCTACAGGCTTCCCTTCCTTGCTGGGTCCTGGGCTCCAATATTTGTACCTGTACCTCCTTGCCCTTTGTTTTTTCTTTATTTCTTTTTATGTTAATCCTCCCCCGAAGATATTTTATCCCCATTGATTTTTAGAAAGAGTGGAAGGGAGAGAGGGTGGGTGAAATGCTCGCGCTCCAAAAAAAAGATAGATATATATATAGAGAGATTGATTGGCAACTGCCTCCCGCATTTGTCCTGCCCCTACTGGGCTCAGGTTTGAACCTGTAACCCAGGTACATGCCTTTGATGGGAAACAAACCTGTGACCCTTGGGTGTGTGGGCTTATTCTGCAAACACTGAGCACACTGGCCAGGGTGAGGTTGTCAGATGCACACTACTCAGCATCTTAGCCCCAGAGAAGCAGGCAAATGTCCTTGAGGAAAAGTGGCTTCAAATGGCACAATCAAGTGTGTGCAGTAATAAACACACACACACAACACACTAACACGCATGCGCGCGCACACACACACACACACACACACACACACACACACGGTTATATCTGGAGGATAAAAATCCTATCATTGAAATTGCTTTATCAAAGAGCTTGTATTTGTGTATATTTGACGTATGTGCATCCACTCTTGAACCATCGTACCTATCCATGTCTTCTTCCAGAGCCTTCCGGATGCCAGTATAGAAACGCATATGCACTCATACTGTCCATGCGGGAGGCAGGGGCTGTGTTCCACGGATTCCCAGGCACAACACTTAGAAACTCTAGGAGTCATTTGGCTTAATATGATTTATTGAGTTGAGCAGTCTGTGTTTCCCTCCTTGCAGAGGGTTTAAAAGATACACCGAATCTCGGACTTGATCAGATCTAAGAATTCCTGACAGTGATGACTGAGCATTATTCTTAACAGTATACAATGCAGTTCACATGATGCACGATTAGTTACAGACTCAGAAATCCATTGTAAGCATTTGCTAGGTAACAAACACAGTAAATCAAAGAAGTCCACCACATTGCCACCACGCAGAGACACTAAAGCGGAACCTTGTCCTCTATGGGTCCAGACCCTTCTCTGTGTGTGCTATGTGCATGCCTGGGCAGACGCACTCTCCCGACTGCGCTGGCATGAAGGCGCACAGGTGCAACACTGGAAAACTGCAGGAGTCCCGTCCCACGGTGTCCTCAAAGCCAAAGAAGCTGGTCTCCCGCGGAAGGACCGCTCCCGCCCTGTGCTGGCAGGCCTCCTTCCCAATGCCATGTGCGGGGCAAGCCCTGGGTTCATCGTCGGGAGTACCTGTTCTTGTAATCTCTGATGGCCTTGGCCATCAGCGGTGCCATCTTCTTCATAGGCTTCTTGTGGCTGCTGAGCACCTGCTTCCCAGGCATGGGGCGAGCGCTGTGGCCGCTGGCGGGGACTGAGGGAGCTTCAGGGCTGCCTGCTGTGGGGGATGGGGCCGGCAGGACTTTTTCCTGGACAGCTGCTGCAGCTCCTGGTGTGTCAGAAAAAGTCCTCTTTGCGGGCGGGTCCCTGGGCCGGTTGGCGCTGACCTGCAGGACCTGTTCTGCCACCTCCTGCTCTCGGGGCTCCCGCAGGGACTTGGGTTCTTCCCGCGTGTCTATCCCCAAGGCGCGCTGACAATGCTCCTTCCACGAGGGATCTGTTGGTGCAGCTAGTGCTCCATGGCGATCCTCCAGGCGAGGGAGCTGCTCAGGCGCATCCCGCTCCAGAACCGGTTCCAGAAGAGAACACGGCACTCCTCTGGCTCGAGAGAGCAAGTAGACGCTGTCTTGCAGGCTCTGGACGCAGTCCTGGAGCAAGGCGAGCATTCTGCTGCGCCTGGCCCTCTTGGGCCCAGAGAACACCTGCGTCCTGGAGCTCAGCCTGATTCCCATCAGCCCAGCTCCTTCCTCTGGGCGAGGTGAAGGCAGGGCCCTTGGCCTCGCTTGGAAGGAGGACGTCAATGGAAAGGCAGCCAGTGGGGGCTCACTGGGCTGGCACGGCCCGAGGACTGGCAAGGCGGGACACGCGGTGGGGTCCGGGGGCTCCACTGGGCGCGGGGCCCCGGCTGCCCCAGGTGGGGGCGGCTTCTGGGACTTGCCTGCCTCTGCCTTGGCGCCTGTGGAGTCCTCTTTGCCAAGACTCTTTGCTTGAAGCGCGGTGGCTGCAGTCTTCCCGCTCTTCCTCTTCTTGCTGGCGGGAGGCTGGTCATAGGTGAGGTAGGCCTCGAAGGACATGGTGGGCGGGTCTAACTCCTGCTCCTCCGCGGCCGCCCCCTCCAGCTCAGGTGGGGGGCCCGCTGGCTTCCTTGCCCAGTGAGGAGCTTTGCCTTTCCCTTCTGGCGTCTTGGGGTTGTTCCCCACCTTCCCCCTCACCTTGGGCAGCAGCCTCCCCGACCCCTCTCGTGCAGAGTCTAAGCCTTGTGGACGCTGCCCCTGTGGGTGGGATTGGCTGTCCCCCGAGTGTGTGCGCTTTCGCTTCTTCTCGGGGTTGTGTGCAGCCCCCTCCGATGGAGGCTCGGACTTCTGGAAGCTGCGGCGCTCTCTTTCCTTCCCCTTCTGGACGCCCCGGGAGGACAGCCTTCCCCCGGGTCCTTGTGGGCAGAGAGGCGCTGGGCTGTTCTCCCTGGCGAAGGCTGGGCGAGGTCTCTGGGGGATCCCAGCAGAGGGCTCCTCCTGGCCCTTGGCCCCCAGCGGGGGGCTGTCCTTGTGGGAAGGCGGGTGCTCCCCTCTCCGACTCACAGCCCCTCTGCCCTGGGGTGCCCCCAGGTGCCTGTCCGGAGAGGCTGCCAGGCGGCCTTCTGCAGGCCTCTGAGGTGCCCCGTGGGCCCGGGCCGGGCCCCGCTGATGGGCCCCAGACATCCAAGGAGCACCTGCCGCCCCTGGAAGGGCCGGGGCTCCGCCGCCAGAAGGCTCTGGGTGGCCGGTCCTTCTCTCCTCGGTCCACTCAGGACAGTGGGGCCGTTGGATGGGCCTCTGGAGCGACCAGGGCGCTCTGTGCTTCCTCCCTGGGCGCTCGGAGCTGTGGGATGGACCGCGGGATGCTCGGGGGTTTCCCTCCCTCTGCTCCTCCAGTTGAAGAGATGGGAGTGGGGGGTGTCCGGAATGCCGCTCCTCCCAGCACGTTCCTCCCTGGGCTTCCTTCCCCGGGAACCAGCTTCTCGAACCCAGTCCGGGGCAAGGCTGCTGAGAGGTCCGCGCTCGCACTTGCGACCGTGTCGCTGCTCAGTCTCCAGCAGAATGGTCCCGCGAAGGCCCAGCAGCTCTTTAGGGGAGGTCTGGCGTGAAGGGTGGGGCGAGGCGTGCCCAGGACCAGGGGCGGAGTTTGGCCCCGCCCAGGGCTGAAGCAGGTGCCAATGACACCTTGAGGTCTTCCCTTGTGGTTGGAACCCAGCCATGGGGTGGGTTCCATTAATCCAATCTTCTGGAGGGGGAAACTGAGGCGGAGGGAGGCGAAATTAATTTGCATACGCGGGTCACGTAACGGGAAGAGGGCAAGCAGGAGTTGAAAAAGTGGAGGTCCAGTGTGAGCCTACCCTTCTGAAGAGGGTGAAGAGCGGGAGCTTAGAGGGAGAAACGCATGTGTGTGCACTCAAAGAGCTTCGCCCTAGCGGGGGCAGGAATGGTCCCCTGTGTGTGGGGGCGCCCGCAGAGCAGGGTGTGCCCAAGGCCTCCATCGGTTCCTCTGGAGTGAATGGCTGAATGACCTTGTGCTCCGATCACCTGAACATCAGCAGTCGGGCCTGACTCAGATCAGCCCTAGACACTCCAGTGTTCTTTTTTTTAAAGTTATGTTTATTGACTTTCTACAGAGAGAAAGGGAGAAGGATAGTGAGAAACATTGATGTGAGAGAAATATCAATGAGCTGCCCTCTCACACGCCCCCACTGGGGGTGTGGCCGCAACCAAGGTCCATGCCCTGGAGGGGAATTGAACCTCGGATACCTGAGTTTGCAGGCCTAAGCTCTATCCACTAGGCCAAACCGGTTAGGGCCACGCCCACGTACTTGTGGGTACTTCCCTTCACCCTAGAAGGACGCAGTTTCATTCACTGTGTGATGACTGCCCCCCAAGAACGCCTTCCCAGTCTCCACACTGACTCCAGCTCTTTGACTAGGGAAGAACTAATGAGATGATGGCTCGATGCCCAGTAATGAACCTGCTCTGACACTTTGGGCAAATCAGGGAGGCTCCGTGGTTGCTCCGCCTTGTTTTGTTTCTACGTGAAGTTGTTTGGTCCCTTGAACCATTCTCTAGGCAGGCCTTCTCAGTTTTCCCCTCAGATTTCCCGTTGTCTTACCGTTATTCACCTAGCAGTCTGTATTTCCCCTGTCATTCTGGTATTAATGATCCCCCAAGTCTTAGGGTCGAGGAAATCCGAGAATTCCTGAGCATTATCATTGTTTTCAATATTCTCAGAAGTCCCCATTGGCCGTTTTAACAGTGCGTGATTACTCAGAGTCATAACTCAATTTTGAGGAAAGGGTCTGTAACAAACACAGTAAGTAAAATAACAACGCTACGTTCCCACAACCCAGAATCACGGAGGTGTTAACCAGGGGTTGACCTTAGTGTTTCTCCATGCATCTTTCTACATCTTTTCCATGTGTGTAGATATACACCAATGCATACACCGTGTTTTTCATCTAAATGAAGTCAAATCAGAAATATTGTTATTCCATTACTTTTAATCCTTACCCAAGCATATTTTTTCATTTATTTTTATCTTTACTGTATTTTTATTTTTCATAATATATTTTCATTGATGTTAGAGTGGAAGGGAAAGGGAGAGAGAGATAAACATCCATTTTGGGAATCATTGATTGGCTGCCTCCTATAGGCCCCGCACTGGGGACCCAGCCTAGGATCCTGGCATCTGTCTTTGACAGGAAATGAACCCGGGACCCATGGGGACCCCGGCCAACGCTCTATCCACTGAATAAAATGGAGTAGGTCTCCCTTGATGGTTAGAGAGAGTGAGAAAGAGAGGGAAAGACAGAGAGAAATTGCGATTGGCCTCCTGCAGGTGTCCCTACCAGGGTCGGGGAGGAGCCTGCAACCAAGATACAGTAGTGCCCTTGACCAGAATGGAACCTGGGACCCTTCAGTCAGCAGGCTTACACTTTAGCCATAGAGTCACATGGGCTAAGGCATAAATATGGTTCTTTAAGTAATTAGTTCTCTAATCAGCATTCAATCCAGGATCATGCATTTTATCTTGTTTTTCTATCCCTTAAGTTTATTTGAATTAGTACAGCTCTCAATTTCTCTGGTCTCTATTTTTATTTTATTTTTAGTGACACTGACTTTTGCTAGAAATTTTGAAAATTCTTCTGCAGAGCCTCTCCCTTTCTGGATTTGTCTGATTATTTCCTTGAGATATCATTTGCTGCTCATGCCTGGTTAGCTGAAAGTTGGTTCTAAAGACTTGATGGGTTTACGTTCATCCTTTTAGTTCACCTCTCAGGTGAAACTGAGGACATCAGGAGGCTGTGGTGTTGACTTACTGAGATGGTTGTCTGATCTCTGCAACCTGCAGGTCTGATGCAATTAGAAAGTATCATGTGAGAACATGAGCTTTATGAAAAGAACATACATATCGTAATTCCATAATCTAGTTCAGTGTTTAATAACGATGTTATAGAATGGGAAGTCCCCTGTGTTTTAGTGGATTTTCTTCTTTTCTTTTCTTTTTTTTTTTTTTAAATATATTTTATTGATTTTTTACAGAGAGGAAGAGAGAGGGATAGAGAGTTAGAAACATCGATCAGCTGCCTCTTGCACACCCCCTACTGGGAATGTGCCCGCAACCAAGGTACATGCCCTTGACCGGAATCGAACCCGGGACCCTTGAGTCCGCAGGCCGACGCTCTATCCACTGAGCCAAACCGGTTTCGGCGATTTTCTTCTTTTCTGAAATTTCAAATTCTATAACCAGTTCATATTCAGGATCCACAACAAATGCCCTCTTTCATGAAACACTGTTGCTGAGTATTTGACCAGTCCTGACTTTTTATTAAAGACAATAAATGCCTTCCTGGATCTGGAGACATTCCTGTTGATAGGTTTAGTGCTTTTTCAAGTTATGAAGCATTTGAAACTTAGGAAGTTTCCTGGTAGAAACAGGAGGTAATCAGGAAACAAACAAACAAACAAAAAAAGCAAATTAGAACCTACGGGTATATATATTCAAGCATTTAAGTGAATATTAGACGCAGGGACTGTAAAATAGAACTATAATAAAAACATTTGAAAGAAGAAATGTGTCCTTTTTAACTGTTTGTTTTTGAGATGGAAAGCTTAATGCAAAATTTGGATCTTATTACAGAAATTGAAAAGAGCTCATGCAAATTAATCTCCATTGCACCCGTAAAAAAGAAATTAAAAGCAGTAATGTTGAATGTGGTGTGTATACAGTAACATTTCCTAAATATCTTCTGGGTCTAAAACTAGGAATGATATTCAATGCTTCCTTTTCCTCAGGCTACAGTATCATAGGATTCAATTTTGAATCTGATAATGGAGGCATTTTTGTTGCACAATAGCCCACAAAGGAAATGTAGAAAGAAGAAAACAGACAAATTACTGAAGCAGAGACAAATGAGATGCCTCGGTAAATGTTCATGTCTGGGCTTTCTTTCTTCAGTAGACAGGAATTAATTGAGCATCTAATTGTGTCCATTTCAAGGGCACACCATCTTTATAGCTTAAATTGACCGTTTCTTGGTGGCCCATTTCTTACTTTGAATTCCAAAGATAATTTTCTATGTTAGTTGGAATGGCATGAGTAGAAAGATGTTATAGATCTGGCAAACTTCACACTTAACTATAATTTATAAGACCACATTCTACAAGTCAAGTAACAGCACATCTTAAATATTTAAATTTTTATATTTTACTGATTTCAGAGAAGAAGGGAGAGGGAGAGATAGAAACATCAAGATTCATTGATTGGCTGCCTCACCCGGTCACGCCCACAACCTGGGCTTGTGCCCCTACAGGGAATGGAACCATGACCTCCTGGTTCATAGGTCGATGCTCAACCACTGAGCCACATCTGCCAGGCTCAAGTATTACTTATAATTCAAACTTTCTTTTCCTGAGTGACACAATATTTGGAAGTGAGTGGAGAGAAAACATGATGTTTTCAAACACCATGATTCATTTAAGCACTAATGGACATTTAGGCTATTTCTAATTTTTAAAAATATAATGCTGTGTTAGACATCTTTGAACATTAATCACTGTGCAAACTTGAAGTATTTCTGTAATATAGTATAATTGATATTCTATAGTATAATTTGCTAGCAGTGGGAATTGCTGGGTCAACAGGTATGTGTGTTTTTTTTTTCATTTTGATAGATTTTGTCAATTTGCTCTTTATAAAAGGGTTGTACTAGTTTATGCTTCCATTATATCTAAGCACGTCATACTCTTTTACACGTTGACAATGCTGGATATTATCTGGATAACATTTTAATTTTTTTCTGCATTTAAAAATATTTATGATTCTTACTGAAAGAAGCTTATTTTGTCCCAATGAACTGAAGAAATATTATAATACTTAGGGTTGTTTCTGGTTTCTTCAACAGTTAGGTACATTTCAAATTATGATAAAACCAAAAAGAAAAAGCATAAAGGGAAATGTCTACCTAGGTGATTTTGTGTTTTCTTTCCTGTCTAGTAAGTCTATCCCATAGTCACACTGATGCATGTTAGAGCCAGTTCATCAAAATGAGTAAAGAAAGAAGCACCATTGTCACATCTCAGATGTGACCAGGGCCTGCCTCCAGGGTGCTGAGCAGGCCCTCAAAGGTTATGGGTGACAAGCGGCTCTCCCAATCATTTCTACTTTGAATATCAAAACTATTGCATGAAAATATTTCTATTGTTAGATATATTTACTTTATATATCAGGGCAAAAGCATTACTCAAATTATTTACATTCATTCTAGCCTTCTTTTCTCTACCTCTCCCATTTGCATTTGAAACCCTCCTTATGGAGATATCATCCACATACCAAGCAAAGTGTACAATTCAATGGCTTTTAGTATATTTACAGAGTTGTATAACCATCACCACATTAATTTTAGAACATTTTCATTTCTTCAAAACGAAACACTACACCCCCTATTGCCCTCTCCAGCCTTCCTCTCCCCTCCCCTTTTAGGAACACTTCTCCCAAGATCTTTGTCTGCTCCTCTAATGAGTTTTCTGGCTCTACATCTTCACAAAATTCAGAGCTATGAGCCAAAGCCAGTGCAGTGTGTGCAGTACCGAAGAACACAAGCAAAACACTCCCTGGCTATTTTTCTCAGCCTCCTGGTCATAAGAGAACATTTGCATCTGTGCATGTTTATTTTTTATTTTTTAATATATTTTTATTGATTTCAGAGAGAAAGAGGAGAGAGAGAGAGAGAGAGAGAGAGAGAGAGAGAGGGAATCATAGATCGGCCACCTCCTGCATGCCCCCTACTGGGGATTGAGGCCACAACCTGGGCATGTTCTCTTGACCAGAATCGAACCTGGGACCCTTCATTCCACAGACCCACACTCTATCCACTGAACCAAACCAGCTAGGGTGCGTCTGTGCATGTTTAGATTCGGAGGAAGCACGTGCTTCCTGAGTAAATGAGGAGAGATTGAAGTACAAGAACAAAGCAATTACAGCTGTTGAGCATTCACCAATCACTGACCCTGATACTGGCACAGCACCCCACAATTTGCTCAATTAGGAAGGCACTAGTCAGTGTCCAGTGCAGTGTCTTTTGAAAATGGTTTTCATGGCTCTTCAGTTAAAATTTTTTTGTTCTCAAAGACCTTTACATACAAAGGAGATGGATTAGCTTCATTCACAATTGGACTGTAACTATTCAGAAATTAAAAGACATGATCTCCTATAAGAAGGTTGGGGTGTGTTTGGGAGGCAACCAGTCGATCTGTCTCTCACATCAATGCCTCTCTCTCTCTCTCTCTCTCTCTCTCTCTCTCTCTCTCTCTCTCTCTCTCTCTCTCTCTCTCTCTCTCTTTCTCTCTCTCCTCACTATCTCCGAAAAGCAATGGGAAAAAATATCCTCAGGAAAGGATTAACAACAAAAAAAATTCTAGCGAATAATTGCTTTGAAATGGTCACTAAAATTGTGGGATATTTGATTTGAGGAATTGTAAGAGACACCATTCATTTGATACTATGTGAGGTCAGTTAAGAAACACTGGTGAAGTTTTAATGAAAGACTCTTGCATTCATTAAAAAATGAGCTCAAACAATTCTAGTTCTGTGAATGAGTGTCTGAGCTGATGGGATTAATTAATGTCGCTATTATTTGTCCTTGGTCAAACTTATTTACATTCTGTATGTATTTTATACAATTCTTGTTTGAAAAATAATTTTTTATGGACAGATAATTTGGGGTCCTTTTTTTTCTTTTAAATCTTTATTATTGAGAGTATTGCAGCTATCTCCCTTTTTCCCCCACCATTGCCCCCCTCCAACTGGTTCCCACCCCACCCCAGGTCTTCACCACCTTACTGTCTGTATCCATAGGTAAGATCTTTGGTTAATCTCTTCCTGCCTTTTCTTTGAGTCTGTGCCATGCTTCCATGCTTCTGATTCTATTTTATTCACCAGTTAATTTTGTTCATTAGATTTCTTATTTGTTTATTTTGATTTTTAGGTTTAATTGTTGATATATATTTGTTACCATTTTATTTCTTAAAGAATACCCTTTTAAAAAAAGATACCTTGATTTCATGTAATACTGGTTTGGTGGTGATGAACTCTTAACATTTTGTTTGTGAAGCTCTTTGTCTGAGCATCAATTTTAAATGAGAGCTTTGCTAGGTAGAGTAATCTTGGTTGTAGGTCCTTACTGTTTATGACTTTGAATATTTCTTGGCACTCTCTTCTGGCCTGCAAAGTTTCTGTCAAGAAATCAGCTGACAACAAAACAAAACAAAACAAAACAAAAAAGAAATCAGCTGACAGTCGTATGGGCACTCCCTTGTAGGAGACTAACTGCTTTTCTCTTACTGCTTTTAAGATTCTCTCGTTGTCTTTAACCCTCGGCATTTTAATTATGATGTGTCTTGGTGTGGGCCTCTTGGAGTCTTTGAAATAAGGCCACTTAAAGGCTCAGCTCCCCTTATTTCATGTGTTAACCATCAATCCTACATTGAGATTTTTTTGTTTGTTTTGTTAATCCTCACCTGAGGATATTTTTCCATTGATGTTTTAGAGAGAGTGGAAGGAAGGGGAAGAGACAGAGAGAGGGAAACAGCGATGTGAGAGAGACATTGATTTGCTTACCTCCCCTACATACCCTGATTGGGGTTGGGGATCAAGCATGCAACCGAGGTACTTTCCCTTGATGGGACTCGAACCTGGGACTCTTCAGTCCACGTGCCAACACTCTATCCACTAAGCCAAACTTGCTAGGGCTACATTGAGACTTTTGACTTTCTTAGTAACTGACCCAACTTTAAAGAGAAAAATTTACCCATAGTAAACAGGGTTAGGAATAAAGGAAAACATTGCAAACAGTTTTGTTGATTCTTGTCTAGCAACTTTAGAGTAGGATTATTTAGAGTAGAATTATTTAACAAACAGTTTTTTGTAGTTATCTTTGTACATATTATTACTGATTTTTGCTGCCTAACTAATCAGTGGTTCTTTCCATTCAATGCTGCCTGACTTTTTTAAACAAAGAAAACTTTATTTCTCTTCACTTTAGACTGGTAACCACAGTTGTTTGATTTTGGCAAATTTGGCATGCAATTTTTTTTGGGGGGGGGGGGCAATTTAAATAGCAGCTTCTCTCTGGTCTGGAGTGAATGTGCAGGGGTGGGAGTAGTCTGGTGAGGAGGGGTGAGTGCAGGGGAGGGAAGAGCATTGGCCCAGGAACTAGAAGACTTGGGTTCTGCTCTCAACTCTTTGCAGGCTTTTGAGCAAATCTCTTTACTTTTCTAGATTTCAGGTTCCTTCCAGACCTTTAAAATTCTGAATCAAAATCCCAAGCATAATTTCTGAATTTGTACATTTAAGAACATATCCCTTATTTTTAAATATGATGTTGTATTTTTATTTTGCAAACTTAATTTGGACTGAATTTTGTAATGATTTTCATCTTTATTACTGAACTAATAATTTGGAACAACGTAAATTTCATGAAGTGCTTCTCCTCCCAATACACTAGATGGCACTATAGGAGAGGCAAATCAAATTACAAAAAAAAAAGAAGAAACTTTGACTACAATGCTCATTTTGGTAAATTAGAAAGGCCTTCACCAAGAGTTCTTGTGTCAACATCTTCAGAAAGTGAATGAAAACTGATAATGTTGCACATATTAATGTCATTTTTTATAGTGACTTTCAAACTTTTTTATTGTGATCAACTAATGAAGACATTTGAGATTGAAATCCAGAACACAGGCATATGAGCAAACACAACAAAAGTTTCATGAAGCAATAGTAAGCCTTCTACCTGTTACGCATTATGTGATAATTCTATTGCATTGTAAACTATGCTGTTTATAACCCATTAACTTGATATCATGACCTGTAGTTTGAAAACAAACAAATAAATAAATTATCTAGTAAACCTATAATGAAATATCAGATTCTACTTAGCACTTGGTACTATGCCAGGTACTGTGGGCATTTAAAGATACTTCTGTTTTCTGGGAAAGGGAAGAGTTGGTTACCTTGAGACATATTAGATAACAATCCTGTATGCCCCCAGACTAAAAATCAGTGGAAGCAGATAATTTAAGTGAAGGTTTTATGGAATAGCTTGATCATATGTAAGCCTTTACTTTGATATGAACTTTTGTTGGGAAAATTACATACTGTGGAATGAAAAGTAGTCACATGTAGTAGTCACATGAATGGAATGCATATTCTATTCATATAAAGTTCAAAAATGTGAAACTAATTTTTAAAAAATATTCTTATTGATTTCAGAGAGGAAGGGAGAGGGGTAGAGAGATAGAAACATCAATGATGAGAAAATCATTGATTGGCTGCCTCCTGTATCCCCCACACGGGATTGAGCCTACAACTGAGGCTGTGCCCTGACTGGGAAATGAAACATGACCTCCTGGTTCATAGGTCGCCACTCAACCACTGAGCCACACAAGTGGGGCAATATGTATTTTTAAAAAAATACATACATATTTGGTAAAAATGTAAAGAAAAAGAGAATCTATATAATAAAAGCTTAAGCGACCATTACGGCAAAATGACCAGAATGACCAGTCACTATGATGTGCACTGACCACCATGGGGCAGATGCTCAATGCAGAAGCTGCCCCCTGGTGGTCAGTGCGCTCCCACAGGGGGAGTAGCGCTCAGGCAGAAGCTGGGCTCACACCTGGCGAGTGCAGCAGTGGTGGCGGGAGCCTCTCCTGCCTCTGCAGCAGTGCTAAGGAGCAGTGAGCAGGCGGGTGGTAAGGATCAAGGGGTCCCAGACTGGGAGAGGGCACAGGCTGGGCTGAGGGACCCCTCTCCCCCAGTGCACAAATTTTGTGCATCGGGCCTCTGGTAATTAACATAAAAGTCAGGATGGTTGTTACCTCTGGGCTGGGCAAGGGGAATATTACTGGAAGCATTTTATAAATACACTAGAGTCCCGATGCATGAAATTCGTGCAAGAGTGGACCTCCCTCCTGTTGGAGAAAGATAAATATCACATGATATCACTCATATGTGGGATATAATGATCAACATAATTTGATGAACAAAAATAGACCCAGAGACAAATGACAGGGGATATGGGGGGGTTAGAGAGCAACCAAAGGACTTACATGCATGCATATTAGCATAACCAATAGATACAGACACTGGGGTGGTACGGGCTTGCCCAGGGTGGGAATGGCTGGGGAGGGGGCGTCAATCAGGGAAAAAGGAGACATATGTAAAACTTAAAGAGTAGGCCTTCCTTCCCCTGGCTGCCAGCACCAGCTTCCCTCTGGCACCCAGGACTCAGACTTCCCTTGTAGCCCTGGCTTCATCCAGAAGATTGTCCGGAAGGACGTCTAGTCTAATTAGGATATTACACTTTTATTATTATAGATTTCAGGGAAATTTGAGATACCAGATAACTAAATGCAACACATTAACACTATGGATAAATGTAAAGATTCAGATAGTCTGAATAAAGATATTATTATGTAGGAAATTCCCTTGTATGGCTCTGCTATTCTATTCTAAGTGCTTGGCTGTGCAGTCACCCCTGAATGGTGATTGGAACTCATCTGCACTTGGTGCAGGGACTGGGTGGGACTCTGAGTGAATTTAAGTTGTAAGAGCAGGTAAGTACCTGGGATGTCAGAGCTGATTCCTGGTTCATGAGTTTATCTTTATTATCACTTTCCTTAACCTGGTCCAAATAGGACTGTGTATATTTGTTTCTTCAAAGTTATAAGCAATAAAATGCCAATTATCATGGCAGTAAGAATTTAACTAGTAAAGCGCAATCCTAATTTAAATCACAGTACCTTCAGTTTACAATTAAGAAGTCAGCTGTAAGAAGAAAATAACAGTGGCCCTAGCTGGTTTGGCTCAGTGGATAGAGTGTCGGCCTGCAGATAGGAGGGTCCCTGGTCGATTCCAGTCAAGGGCACATACCTTGGTTGCAGGCTCCTCCCTGGTCCGGGCCCTGGTCAGGGCTCATGCAGGAGGCAACCAATCAATATTTCTCTTTGTCTTTCCCTCTCTCTTCCACTCTTTCTAAAAATCAATGAAAAAATATCCGTGGGTGAGGATTAAAGAAAAACAAGAAGAAAATAACAATAGAAAACAGTTTATATATCCCAAGAAATGCCAAATTGCCTTCCAGCCTTTAAGTCATGCTTCTTGGTTTTGACCGGCACCTTTACCTTCAAGGGTTTCTTGCTATAAAGGGGTGTTACATCTCATTGTCATCTGACCTAAATTTTCCTTTTTGTTCACAGTGCAAGATGAGGACAGAAGCACGACGAAAAAATCTTCTTATTTTGATTTTGCATCATTTAACACAAGAAGGGTATGTTACATTGCAAATATTTACAGAGATGAGTCCTCTCTTTTTCTGACCTCCGCTTTTCCAGATACACCCTTTAAATAACAAGTCACAGATTTTATTTTTAGAGCTGTTTAATTTTACAGAAAAATTGGGCACAAAGTACAGGGGGGCCCTGGCTGGTGTGGCTCAGTTGGTTGCAGCATCATCCCTTGCACTGGAAGGTGTGGGGTTTGATTCCCGGTCAGGGTACATACCTAGGTTTCTGGCTTGATCCCTGGTTGAGGGAAGAAGCAACTGATTGAGGTCTCTCTCTCTCTCTTTCTCATCTCTCCTTTCCTCTCTCTGAAATCAATTAAAAATTACAGTTAACTTTTTTTTAAGTACAGAGAGTTCCTATATGCTGGCAACCTCCCCATGCTTCCCAGTCTCCCCTATTATTAACATCTTGCATTCATGTGGTACGTTCGTTACAATTGATGAACCAATACTGTATATGGGTATATTATTAGTAGCTAAAGTCTGTAGTTTATATCAGGGCTCACTCTGGTGTTGTACAGTTCTATGAGTTTTGACAAATGCATGTCAGGTATCCACCACTATCGTATCATATGGAATAGCTTTGCTGCCCTAAAAATCCCCTGTGCTCTACCTGTCCCTGCCCCATCCTCAGCAACCTAGACACACACTTTTATTGCCACATTTACCATATTATGTACTTGAAAACTTTATTAACAATTAAATTTTATTATCCAGCTCATGTGATACACACCTTTTCCCATACAGGTTTGAAGTTAGTGTAGGCCTTTTTTTATTTTTTATTTTCTTTATTGATTAAGGTATTACATATGTGTCCTTATCCCTCCTTTGCGCCCCCCTCCTCCCCCCCCCCCCCCGGCTACCCTGCTCATGCCCCCACACCCCCTGGTGTCTGTATCCATTGGTTATGCATATATGTCCTTTGGTTGATCTCTCCCCCTTGCCCCCACCCTCCCCTACCTTCCCTCTGAGGTTTGACGGTCTGATTGATGCTTCTCTGTCTCTGGATCTGTTTTTGTTCATCAGTTTATGTTGTTCATTATAAGTGAGATTATGTGATATTTACCTTTCTCTGACTGATTTATTTCACTTAGCATAATGCTCTCCAGGTCCATCCATGCTGTTGCAAATGGTAGGAGTTCCTTTCTTTTTATAGCAGCATAGTATTCCATTGTGTAGATGTACCACAGTTTTTCTAATCCACTCATCTGCTGATGGGCACTTAGGCTGTATCCAAATCTTAGCTATGGTGAATTGTGCTGCCATGAACACAGGGGTGCATAGTTCCTTTCTGATTAGTGTTTTTAGTTTCTTGGGATATATTCCTAGAAGTGGGATCACTGGGTCAAATGGGAGTTCCATTTTTAGTTTTTTGAGGAAACTCCATACTGTTCTCCATAGTGGCTGCACCAGTCTGTATTCCCACCAGCAGTGCATGAGGGTTCCTTTTTCTCCACATCCTCGCCAGCACTTGTCATTTGTTGATTTGTTGATGATAGCCATTCTGACAGGTGTGAGATGGTACCTCATTGTCATTTTGATTTGCATCTCTCAGATGATTAGTGACTTTGAGCATGTTTTCATATATCTCTTGGCCTTCCTTATGTCCTCTTTCACAAAGTATCTATTTAGGTCCTTTGCCCATTTTTTGATTGGGTTATTTATCTTCCTTTTGTTAAGTTGTATGAGTTCCCTGTAAATGTTGGAGATTAAGCCCTTATCGGTGATAACATTGGCAAATATGTTCTCCCATGCAGTGGGCTTTCTTGTTGTTTTGTTGATGGGTTCTTTTGCTGTGCAGAAGCTTTTCATTTTGATGCAGTCCCATTTGTTTATTTTCTCTTTAGTTTCCATTGCCCTAGGAGCTGTATTGGCGAAGATATTGCTTCGGCATATGTCTGAGATTTTGCTGCCTGTGAATTCCTCTAAGATTTTTATGGTTTCCCATCTTACATTTAAGTCCTTTATCCAGTGAGTTTCCCAGGGTCCCACTGCTGGCCATGTACACAGAGATAATGCTCTTAATCCTGTTTTTCTTCCTTCAAAATAAAGAAATTGCATTGACCTGAATGACTTACACTCAGCTCTTTTCTGTGCAATGCCTATCCTGTAACTGGCAGGGGGAGGAAATTTTGCCACCCACCTGTTATGGCATAAGGAGTTTACTGTTAACAAAACATGCATTTCTCCTTTTTGCCATGAGATGGCTCCTTGAATCTTGAATCAATAAAAATTTTACTTAGAGTAATATTCCCTGAGACCTGCTGGAAAAGGGACTTATGGATTATCAAGATGAAACGTGAATTATAATGTAGGTATTTTTAAAATGTTTTTTTTAAAATTGATTTCAGAGTGAGGAAGGGAGAGAGAGATAGAAACATGAATGATGAGAATCACTGATCAGCTGCCTCCTGCAACACCCCCCCCCCCCCACACACACACACACACTTACTGGGGACCGAGCCCACAACCCAGGCATGTGCCCTGACCAGAATTGAACCAGGACCTCCTGGTTTATAGGTTGAAGCTCAACCACTGAGCTACACCCATTGGGCTAATATAGGTAATTTTAAGGACATATCAGTGTCAGGAAAATAGACTCGCCTTGAACAAAATACCAAGAATTCAGCAAAGAGGATAGATTATTGTGGATTGAAATAAACAATCAGAGAAAGCTTTGTAGAGAAGGGATATGAGCTGGTCTTTTTCTTTTCATTTTTATTTTTTAATTATAGCTGACATACAGTGAAAGATATGTAGAATGCCAATAGACAGATGTGATGGACAAGGACATTCTAGGCAAGGGCACAGAGGAAGAAGGGGCATGGCATAACTGAACAATTAGGGAAACAGAAAGACCAGAGTTCAAAAGTGTGAGGGAGAATTGGTGAGATCAGACAGTGGAGGTCATGGTACAGGTCCTCGTGGCACCACACGTGCATCCCCTCGGACTCAGTGCCTGTTACCATCCTCCGTCTCTACTGCTGTGTCTTGCTCATTGGTGCTCACCACTTGTCCTGAGGTCCTGTCCTGTCACTGTTGGTTAAGAACCTCTAGTGGCTCTTGCCAACCCTATCAAGTTCAGACCTCATTCAGTCTTCCAATTGGCCTGCATCTGGGCCAGGGAAGAGAGCATAACAATGATAAAAAAAAGTTTTCTCCTTCTACCTTCTGGATTCAAGTCAAACAGAAGGAATTATAACCTATAGTAGGAATTCTTAGTCTTGGGTTTTTTACAAACCCCTGAAGTTGTATGCTAATCTGTGC
Organism: Cnephaeus nilssonii; assembly: GCF_951640355.1. Classification (NCBI taxonomy): domain Eukaryota; kingdom Metazoa; phylum Chordata; class Mammalia; order Chiroptera; family Vespertilionidae; genus Cnephaeus; species Cnephaeus nilssonii. Next base: position 82,261,407 of record NC_137082.1, read on the forward strand.
ACATTTGTCAGGAGAGAGTCCTTGCTTTTAGAAACAAGTTAACTAAGATTATGGACTGGAGAGTCTTTCCACTTTCAGAGGATTGTGAGACAACGCACTTGTTTTTATTGCTAAGACTACTTAAGTCAGACAGCTTTTCAACTGAATAGGTTAAAAATGACAGTGAAGAACCCATGGTGAATATACTACTTACTAGAAGTGGGAATGTGTGACTGATGAAAAAATTACCAGAAATAATACATCCAACTGGATGACATCTTCTTATACTAAATTTCCTCAATGATGTTGCTCAACATATCGTGGGAATTTTCTTCAGAGCTCATGACATAGTCTTTTAAATCGCCTCAATGATGGGCAAATCATGCCTATTGGAACTGAATTTGGGTTTTATCAATTGTCAAATGTTGCCTAAAATGAATAAAGATGTAAATACCCACTTTTGGCTACAAATAAAAAGGTAAATCACAAGGTATTTTCTTAGTTGACTTATTTGACTAAACACTTCCAACAACGTTTTAAACAATAATGGCTCTGGACTTTTAATGCCTGTTTGCTTTTGTTCTTTCTACTTAGGGTTAATTTTTTTTTGTTTTGTTTTTTTCTTATGTGCAATGGCCAGATATATTGATACAGCGAATGCTTTGGAGCAAGAAACTCAACTGGGGTTACGACGCTTTGAAGTTTGCGACAATGTTGACCTTGAAACTATTTTGATGGACTATGAGAGCTATTATTTTATAAAATTTCAGAAATACCCCAAAATTATTAAAAAGGCACCAGACACAGGTACATGGCTATTTTCTAGAAATAAAACTTTATCTCATCTTTAAGATTAGCATTTCCTCCTCCTTTTATTCCCAGATAGATGGAGCCCCTCATGCTGTACTGAAGGACTAGACCAGACAGATCCCGTAGCTTCCCTTAGATTCAGTGCAATTTAAATATGATCCTTGGACGTGGACATTCCTTTCGTTATGTTGGCATTTGTTTGAGGAGCATGTGTTTTAGAACAATGAAGGCAAAACCTCAGAGTATCACAGGTCCTTTTTTTTTCCAATTCTAGTTTACATTCAATATTATTTGTATTGGTTTCAGGTGTACAGCACAGTGATTAGACAATCATATACTTTAGAGGTTTTTTTTAGAAGCCCAACATTACTTTCATTTCTGTAGAGATGGAAAGAGCTGTTAGAAGAGGATAAATGACAGAAGATTCTTTTCTTGCTAGGAAGACCTATTATCTATCTTGAAAATAACATGAAAATGAGTATTGGTGAAGCTAATAGCTCATGTATAGATAATGAAATGCTTTTGAAAGCCATCAATCCAGATAATGATCAATATTTTGCAAAGACCCAGTATAGGTTAGCAGTCAAGGAGGCTGGCTGGAGGAAAGATCTAAAGTGAGGGCCCTAGGTTTTGTAGTAACATTGACTTAGAAGTATGTAAGTGGGGGAAGTAATTATAAACCAAGGGAGATCATTGTCCTGTTTACAAGGCACTTGTTAAGCCACAGACTTTAACATTTCATGTGGGGACCAGGAAACCAAGAGGAATGTCAATTAAAAATAGCCAGGGCCGAATCTCAGACCTGGAAGGGGTCTGAGAGAGAGGTGGTTTATCTGAACTCCCTTCCAGTGCAGGGTTCAGAGCCCTTGGCTGCTGGATCTGAGTCTTGGCAGAGAAAGCAAGGACTCTCAACCACTGGGACACCAGAACTATTATTGAAATGATCTGATTTCTAAATTGCCAGCTCTGATCTAGCTTGGAAATGCATTCTCTTGGGATATGGACACTAAATCTTCATGTTCAGGTAAACTCGCAGAGTATGACTGAAAAGTAGTCCCTGTCAGACTCATGGAATCGTCCTGATGCCCCACAGACCAAGGCAAAATGTTTTCAAGTTCATGAAAACCTAATGAAATGGTAACTAAGCCCTTACTGGAGTTGTCACTAGGTCCATGGTCTCCAACAGGTTTAATATCCAAGGCCTCTGGGGCCTTTCTCTACCTGGAAACACTTGGGAAGCCTGAACTTCTTTCTCTTCGCTGGTAGTTTTGTTTCTCTCTAGATAGGAGTAGCTTAGAGTCTTTAAATTCCAAAAGGCTGTTGCACAAATTTAAAAGCAATGTAAAAGGACAAACATACTTGAAAAATCACTTTCTCTTAAAAATTAAATTCTTTCCTTTTCCTCCCAATATCTGTTTTGCTACAGCCGAAAATAACGTACCACCAAGAAGTGGAGGGAAGGCCAGAAGGTAAAGTAAATGGTAATTCATCTTGATCAACTCAACTCTAGGAATTTGTGGGACCATTTCAGAAGATGCTCCAGTGTGGCTCCATGACTGTCTACCAGCAGCACCAGGCTGTGGTCCTGTGATTTAGGTGGGCCCAGCCATGTGTTCGCTCATGTTACAAATGTCCAGGACATGGCCAATGTCTGTCAGTTCTCCTGGTTTTACTGTGAATAGTTGCACCCACTCATGCTCTGTTTTTCTAGACTCAGTGGTTTGAAAAGGATGGACCTCAGAGATTAAAAGACCTGAGTTCAATTCCGGGCTCTGCTTCTGACAAGCTGGGTCCTAGCTGCTAGGAGCATGTTTCTGACACATAGTGAGTTCCCTGCACATACTGAGCACCCAAGAAATAGTATTTTCCCTTTTAAAATCACACCTGAGTTTCTTTGTGCACGCCCATGTCCTGACCTGTCTGAAGACAACCAGGCCTTTCTTTTCTCCTCCTTTTTTGGCACTCGTCTTATATTCCTTTCTCTAGCTTCTCAAATCCAAATCTCATTTGGGACTTGCAGCATCTGATGGAGCCCCTCTGTCTCTTGACCATTCTGAGGAGACACAGTGTCCTCCTCAGTGTCCTCCTCATTCCCTTCTTCCCACTCCCAACCCACACCCACTGTCAGAGCCTGTTCAGAAATGGCCAGGAGTGCAAGGGCATGGCCGCCTAAGAAGGAAGGGCCAGACACCTCACAGGGCTGTTTGGCATCATTTATAAAATGGCTGTGGAACCCTGAATGCTTTGTGATAATATGCTGCCTGAAGCTACCTTTGCTTTGCACTATTCTTTAGGAATGTTTTATTGTTTTGACCGAGTGTTATCCTTTTCTTTTTCTTTTTTTTAAATTGTTTAAAGTATTACAAATAGTAGTACATGGGTCTCCTTTTTCCGAATGTTGTTCTTTTATTTATAGTTGCCATAAAGCTAGTCAGACTCTAGTAATAAATAAGTACTTCTGAATAGACCCAATGAGGAACATTTTAAGAGGCCATCTTTGGGAACACATTTAGATTCTGATTATTTTTCAGCCATACATTCATGCTTGGAATTAGCTCAGAATCCTTACCTGGAAGGACATTCTATGAGTGAATGTCTTTGGAGCGCTTTGCTTCCCATTTGGGATAGATGTTGATGGTTTGGGGTTCCTTCAGCTCTCCTCTGAGTAGATGTTTGTACCTGCAAGCATGAAGGTTGGATAGCAAATGGCTGGGATCAGGATGAATAACTAGGAAAATAATGAATGGTAAATAATGAATGGTATTTGTTTACAATTTTATACTCAAAGATAGTTGTTGAAATGAGAGGTTGTATCATGCGATTGGCTATTAACAGATGAGAGTGCCTTTTCCTGATTCTTGCATCTCACACCAAAGAGCAAGCTCCCAGCTTAGAGATTTGCAGCTGACCCAAGGAGGAAAAGTTCTTTAATGCGATGGATGACAGAATTAGATCTTGAAATTTAGGAGATGGGCCCAAATAACAAGATGAAATTTAATAAAATATGATTTACACTCTACCCAAAGATCCACAACAAATAGCTCCCCTATTAAAAAACCAGGGACCTAGGAATCTGAGTGAACTGCAGATGCAGTATGAATCAACAATGTAGTGTGATTACTAATGTGGTCTCGGCTTTCATCAATAGAAATAGTCTGGAAAGTAGGAGGTGGCTCTATTCTGGTCAGAAGACAGTGGATTAAAGGTGTCCAGGATGAGTAAGAATATGGGAGCCAGATGACCTTAGGAATGACTGGAGAAACTGGATGTTTAGTTTGAAGAACAGAAGACTTGGGGTGGTCCCTACAACAATGCAGTAGCTGTTTTCACTCTCTAAAGAGAGATTGGATCTTCTCTGCAATATTCACAGGACATGCCTAGAACTAGTGACTGAAGTTAATTAACAGGGTGAATTTGGTTCCATATTAGAAAGAATTTTACAATTGTTAGAGCTGATGGAAATGAAATTGTGATGCTTTGCACATTAGTGCACTTGTCTTTCATCATTTTAAAGCAAATCTGTGAATCATTTGCCTCCAGTGGGAAATAGGCTCCCAGTTTCCTTACAGCCATACAGGGTGTTGAGGCAAATTTAACTCTCTATATAGGTCTATATCTATCTATCTATCATCTATCTATCTATCTATCTATCTATCTATCTATCTATCTATCTATCTATCTATAATCTATCTATCTATCTATCATCTATCTATCCTTACTTCATTTAAATCAATGCTGTTCACAAGGATTTGCACTTATGAAATGCCTGGTATTCATTTCATAGATTTTCATTGCTATGCCAGCAAAAGACCTGAGGGGCAGACATTCTTATTCCTAATCTACAGATGAAAAACAGATGCCCTGATAAAGTGGCAGTTATTCCTCTCCTGACATTTACCTCATTGGGCCCAACACTGGAGTTGCCACATGTGGACATTGGTGGTATTATTGGCATAGATGGTCTCACTGGCCAAATAGCTATATGGTTATAGTAGACATGACCAACTTTTTCTTTCTCACAAAGAAATGGAGTTGAAATGGCAGCTCCCTGAGACCACTTAGCATAGGGGGAGAAAAATTCTAGAAATGTATCTCACATGGGAGGGCAAGAGAATGAGAGAACCAAACACCTGATGATGTGGGTATTTGTGTAAGGAACAAGTATATTTTACTTCTGCACTGATGTATAACATAGATACAGTCAAGGCATATATACTCATAGCTACACTCCCTTCCCAGTCAATACCCCCCATCACCACCTCAGTTAGCCACTAATTCTGACTTGCAGCCCCATTAATTTGCTTTGCCTGAAGTATACAATTCTGGTGAAAATTTGTCTTATAAACATGAATGACCTGTGACAACAGAGATGAGGTAAGGTTGCTTTCCTTCCATGAACCCCTTTTGACATCTATTGTACACAGTATGATGGGAGGTATTTTAAGTAGCACACTGGGTTGAAACCATGGACAAATCCCTGGACTTTCTAATGCTCATTCATCTGAGTGGAGGACTCCTTCCTCCTGTGCCTTTCCCCTGCTCTTCCAGAGGAAAGGGAGAGGGGGAGCTGGGTGGAGGTGGAAAGAAACAAGGGAAGGATGTTTGTAAAGCATTTTGGGAAAAGAAAGCTATTTACAGAAGGGCTGAAGCCAGGGGTCATGAAAGGGAAATGCAGAGAGTGAGTCAGGGCCTCTAGGAGGAGGTGGCCCTCTAGCTCCGTCTTGCAGAAACCCAATGGGTAGATTGAGCGACAGGATAGGGGGTGCAGATGTTAGGGCCCTATTGTGGTATACCTGTCTATCTTTCAAGAACTCTGTGTGCTCCACAAGTTGTTTAGTTACCTCAGACTAAGGGTTAGAATAATTTCCTTCAAGGTCTTTGCTTCCTCCCCTAGGGTGATGAATGACAGTTGTCAAAATCTTCCCATGATCAGTCAGCTGAGGCCACGGTCCAGAACCACGATGGGGAAGCCAGGGGAAGCCAAACCCCTCCATAAGGAACATCCTAAACAGGTCGGGACAGCTTTGCTTGGTGTCTGTAAAAAAGTAGGTGACTGAGAAATAGCCCCAAGAAAAGCCACTTTTTTTTTTTTGAGGACCTATGCTTTTTTAAATTGCTGTATGATCTCACTAAATAGTAGATTTTCCAAGTCGCTGGATTAAAACAGGCAAATCCCTAGTCTTCCTAATGTTTATGACTTTGAGTGGGAGGGCTCCTCCCTCCCCAGCCTTTCCCCTGGTCTGATTGCTGGGTGACAGCCCCTGAGGGGTGAGCGCTGAGCATGGCAGGAGGGCCTGTTTGCTGCAGAGTCCGATCCTCCCATTTGAGGTAACTGTAGTCAGCAGGCCTTCCTGTCCTGAAGTACCTCCCTGGATCCCTAGATATGGGCCAAGGGTTGTCTTGGGTGTGGCTGGGCCTCAGAGTCTCCTGTTGGATTTTTCTGAAGTGACACGGTTGGTCCCCACCCCAGACCTCCACACTGGACTTTCTGGGGGAGATGGGGAGCAAGAGGAGAGAGTCCAGCAGGCGGGTGAGACCAGCAGCTACTGACTCAGGAGATCCAGGCCTAGAGATTCCTGGTTTAGAACAAAACATACCTGATTTCAAAGGAAACAGAACCAACAGAGATTATGAAATATAATTAATGCCAAAGATGTCTCGTGGGGTAGAAAGAAATAATCACAAAACTCAGTTGGTCAAAAGGAATCTCTCATCTTCAAAGAGGTTGGACGGTCTGGCCATTGTAGTCTGACCCAGGCAGAAGGGAAATGGAAGGGTAGCAGATAAATCCCACAGGAGCCGGCTGGCTGCTGCCCTTCAAACTCAGCACCTCTGGCCATAAACACCTCTGGTCGCAGGAGAAAAGACAAGCCAGCAAGTGGAAATGGGTTGAGGCATTGGAAAAGCTGCTTGGAGCCCATGCTTCCAAGGCCAGCTCCTTCCACGTGGCACAGGCAGATAGTTCATCTTGGGGCTGCACAGAAGTGGCCGAATTATACATGGGGTTCCCCATTTACAGAACTGATCTCCAGCATTTGACATTTGATTTGGGGTAATGGTTTAGGCAGTTACAACCAGCATCTCTATGTCCCTTTTGACTTCTACCTGTCTTCTTCTTTCTTCAGGAGGCTGTCAATAACACTGGCATGGAGAATGCTGACTTTGGCTTAAGCATATCAGGAATCACCAGAGGCCGTGGAGGAGAAAATGCCCGACCACAAAAAGTAAGTGGAATTCATGAACCTGACACTGAAAGGGAAAATCCCCTTTTCTTTTAAAAAATGAAAATAAAAATGTTATTTCTGTCAAACAGAAAAGTTACTATTAATGATCAAAGGTTGGCTGTGAGGTGAACTAGGGAGAGCACTGGGTAAAGATTAGAACCCTGGGGTTCTGGTCTGACTCTTCCTTCTAGATGAATGGACTTGCATGAACTTCCCCATCTCTAAGGAGCTCAGTTTCCTCATTTGCAAGTTGAGAGGTTTGGAAGAGATGGTTTCTAATGTTCCTTTTTGCTTAAAATTCCATGATTAAAATAATAAACATTGGCATGACTGTTCTGCATTATTTAAGAAGTGACCTCATCCTAGCTGGTTTGGCTCCGTGGGTAGAACATCAGCTTGCGAAATGAAGGGTCCCAGGTTTGATTCTGGTCAAGGGCACATACCTCCATTGCAGGCTGGATCCCTGGTCCTGGTTGGGACTCGTGTGGGTGTCAATCAATCGATGTGTCTCTCTCATATCCATTTTTTCTTTCTCTCTGTCTCTCCCCATCCCTTCAATTCTCTCTAAAAATCAATGGAAAAATATCCTTGGATGAGGATTAACAACCACAAAAAAGGGGGCCTCCCACTCATTCTTTTCTGCCTCTCAGTGGTTGTTGATTAGTGGTGTCACCTTTCTCCTTGGAGGTATGCCTTCACCTGGAATGTAATTTCCTGTGAACCATGAAACTTCTGTTGACAGAGAGTTGATCTTGTCCTTGATAGATATTCTACCTCTTTCATGACGAACCTCATGTCCTTATTTGTAAATAATAGTTTCTCAAACAGAAAAGACTCAAATTGGGTGGATATAGGCAAAAGGCAGGTAAAACATGTCACTTGGAAATGAAAAGTAGCATCAACACCAACATAACTCTTGATTGTAACTTCTAGAGTTGTATTTCTTTAAGTGTCATCTTTCTTTTCTTTCTTTGATCAAGTTCTTACTTCCAGTCAATTCTTCTCAGCCAAACTCAACTCTGGGTTGTGCATGTTTAGAGAGGAAGCTGGGGGCATCTCCTTGGAAATCAAGGGAGCTGTCTCGTTGACCTGAACTGACTCCTTTCAGGGCTCAAATACATGAGTGATTGCTGGAGATACCATTCGAATCTGTGTCTCCCATGGAGAAACACGTCCCTGGTCACCACTACTTTCATTGTATTTTCAGCCACTTTTGTGCCTAGCAGTTTTGTGGCATTAGTTTATCTCCCAAATGCCTCAAGTTCATATGAATGGATGTTTCTGATCAGGTCATAAGGAAGGGACTATTAACCCAGCACTTAAGCTTTGGAAGAGTCTTGCTGTAAATTCTCTCACAGCAGAAATGTCCTCAGGGTAAAATGTACATGATCTTCTCCCTAGCATTTCAGATGTTTATAAGCTGAATGAGGGTGTATGGGCAGGAGGCTGATCTCCAAAGTGCATCCCTCATTGCCATGGTAGGGCCCTTAGCTTCAGGATTCCCCAGGCCCCCTTGCAACTTTAGTAGGCATGTTGCTCTTAAAGGTAATAGCTTTGGAGTCAGCCTGCCTAGGTTCAAACCCTGGCTCAGACCTTCCCAGCTGTGTAACCTTGGGCAAGTTGTTCAATCTCTCTAAACCTCATTTCTTTCAGCCGTAAAATGGAAATAATCATAGGGTCCCTTTAAATGTAATAATAAATGGAGGGTCTTAGTATAGTGCCCAGCATACAATAAACACTCAATAAATGCCAACTATAATTATTGTTTATAGTTATTATTTGTTTTTGCACACATCCTTACTTTTCCTTCTTCCTAGAGGGGAGACAAGGTAAATTTGGAGGGAGTATGAGAGACAGGTATCTGGGTTTGAATCCTGGCCTGAAGCCACTTGTTAGCTGTGTGGCACTGGGAAGATCATGGAATTTCCCTGGCCTTATTTCCATCTATGAAACTAGGCTACCACACCTGACTAGCAGGAGTGTTATAAGACTTAGAAAAAAATCAAAAGTACAGATTGGTAGTTACAAAATAGTCATGGGGATATAAAGTATAGAATAGGAAAATAGTCAATAATCTAAATATATAAAAGGCTAATATGCAAAGTGTCCCCTTGGGAGTTCAACTGGGAAACCGCGAGTTTGACTGGGAGACTGAGAGTTCGATTGCTCGCTATGATGTGTGCTGACCAGCAGGGGGTGGCACAGAACAAAGGAAGGCCCTGGTTGTCAGCTGAAAGGCCCTGATTGGCCCTGATCACTGGCCAGGCCTAGGGACTCTACCTGTGCATGAATTTTGTGCACCGGGCCTCTAGTATTTTAATAACTATGTATAATGCTAAATGGGTACTAAAAATATGGGGAGAACACTTTGTAATGTATATGATTGTCTAACCACTATATTATGCACCTGAAATTAATACAAAATAATACTGAATATAAACTATAATTGAAAAATATTTAAAAATTAAAAAAAATAAATTGGAAATAATCCTTGCAAGGTAGCTTGCATGCCTGTTTTGTGCCAGGTACTCTACTGAGAAAGTCCATAGTAAATAGGAACTATCATTACTTTTGTGCCAATGAGTCTTTTCTGTGTGTGCAATGTTCCAAAAGGAGGAGACAGTATAGGGAAATAGATATGTAAGGAAGCAGGTGGTATGTGTCAGGAACTGAAAAATGCTTGTGAATTTCCACTTAAACCAACTTCATTCTGAAGAATTTATTTACAACTTGTGTTTTTTTTTCTAGAGTGCCCTCACTTCAGGAAATTACCTTGTTCATTATTAGTGTAGGTTATTTTAAAGCTTCACTTTAAGTTTGGCCTACACACCAAGGAACATTAATGTGTCTTGGTTTAATGATGCTGAGCTATTAAGGATAGTCTTTCCTCAAGTTTTAGTGGTGTAAATAAACCATTACTCCCTTTCAGGGCCAAATCATTGACTTCCGAGGGCTGCTCACAGATGCTATCAAAGGAGCAACCAGCGAACTTGGCTCAAACAGCTTCGAGTGTAACCCAGACCCCGCGGTAAGTGGCTAAAATGTGACATTCATCTTGTACTAAACTGCCAAAGTCCAGAAGAACTTTAGAGATATAATTTTGAGTCCAAAGAAACTTTGAGATCGGGTAGAAGGTCATAGTAATCCGCCACCATTTGTGTCACTGTGAATTACGAAGCAACGTTATACCATGAGGTGTTTTGTTCCCATCATCAGGAACGACTGCTGAAACCTCTGAGTGCATTTATTGGCATGAACAGTGAGATGAGAGAACTGGCAGCTGTGGTGAGCCGGGTAAGATCAGATATTCAATTCACAATTTACAGAGGCGGACTGGGGCTCCTGGAGCATTGCGGGCTGCTTCTTTTATTAATAACAATAAATATGATCATTTATTTATAAAGTGCCCCCACTTGCAAAGGCACTCATATTGTTTAGAGGCACAATAATGCATGATAAATAAATTATAGAATCATAAAATTACAATATAAAAAGCCCACCATCTCACTATAGAGGCCAAGAAAACCAAAAAGACTTAGAAAGTAAGGGACAGACAGGTGAAAGGTTTTAGGCTGAGCCAAGAGTTAAAGAAAGAAAGCCTCTTAGAGAAGGAAAGAGCGTGTCTGCATCTTGTTTAAACAGTCAAAGCCTGGAAATAGAGATGTCAGGAGCCTGATGGTTTCACAAGTGGAAATTTCCATGAAATACAAGCTTAGTGGGAAAGAGCTTACTATCCAGATTACCGAGCTTTCAAGGCTGCCTGCCCCCTAGAATCTAAAGGCAGGGAAGTCTTTTGGTAAATGACAGAGGCTTTGGAATTGGTTGAGCTGGATTTGATGTCTCCTCCTTTTTCTAGCTGTGTGACTTTGGGCAAGTTCCTTGGGAACAGAAGAGATTCCTGAGTTATAGCAGACTTTCTATAACTTCATGGAAGACTGAAATCTAGGCAGGCTCAGACAGATGTTTAAAATGGTGCAAAAAGCTGCACCGTGACTGAGTAATTGAGCATCTGCAGTTCTCTCTTTCAGTTCAGCAGTTGTTCACTGCATGTCTACTATGTGTCAGGCATGTGCGGGGGGCTGGAAATACAAAGATGACCCAATCACACAGTCCTTGCGCGCAAGAGTTTCTTATCCCAGGGGAAGGTGGACTTCGAAAGCATAAAGGGGAGTGTTTTGTGCCAAAGGGAGGGGAAAGTGTTAGGGAAGAAGGTATCCAGGAAATAGAGTATAAGACGGATGGTGGGGGACTTTCTGGGCAAAGGTATATACCTGTGAAATTGTATCGATTGAGCAGTGTTTCCAGTGAGCCATGTAAGATGCAAGGAGTGCTGGGAAATGGGGCTGGAGAGAGAGGCCAGGGTTCCTGAGTAAGGGCCCAGTGAACAGGACCCAGTATGGAGGACCTGCCTATGGCAGATGGGAAGTCTTTCAAAGGTGTCCATTGAGAATGGGGTATTCAAATATGCTTTTAGATAGCTTGTTTTATTGACAGTGTAGTAGATGGATATCAAAGAAATGGATATAGGGAGACCAATTCTGAAGTTATTACTAGTGAGAGAGGATTGGGATGCATAAGAGAGTAGAGAAAAATATTTTTTATGGTCACAAAAATCAATAGTCTCATTATTGTTTTTGCAAAAGGATAACATGACTAGTGATGATACATGACTAGAGTTGTAGAGTGGAAGTGTCCTGAAATGATTCCATCTGGAATCCTTTCTACAGTACCATGGGAAGCAGTCAACAGCCTCTGAATGCTTACAGAGACGGGGAGCTCACCACTTCGTGAGGTAGCCCTGTTGAGTTCTAACTGATAACACTTGATTGCTGTAAGGAAAACTCCCTTTGGGAAATTAAACACCTCCATGTGGAACTCAATGTCAACTTTAGAAGAGGGCGAGATCTATGAGTGGCTGGTGGGCATGCAGGTCCAGGCTTTAAATACCTGGTAGGTTCTCCCAAGATCTTGGGAGACTGAGTCCTTTCTCTGTGTTCCCATCCAGGAATGGATCATGCATATTATACATGACTAGAAACACTTGTATGAATAGTCTCTCTAATGAAAGTCCTTACCTGTGGGTGAAGGGAACTGAGAGGACGGAGGACAGGAGTGGGAGCATAATATCTCACCAGCATTTAAAAATATGTTTTTATGTTTTTGAGCTTGTGCATGTATTACTTATTTAAAAATTAAATAACTATAAAAATAGTTTCCAGATTGTTGAGTAATCCTCAGAATGAATTTGGAAAGGAGGCTTTTTTCTTTTTTTTAATGTAACACTCTAGATATTCAGTTTGCCCGAAACAGCTCCTACTGAGAAAGGCCCTTGAGTGACAGTTCTGAGGCGTCTTGTGAAATTGGAATTTGGAAACGGTAAATGAGTTATCAGTAAAAGCTACCTTAATTGATTAACCTAGGTGGCTGCTACAGGGCTCTAGTATGATGAAAGGGGAAAACTCACTTTTGCTTGGTGGTTGGCTTCCTTGAATTCAGTAGAAGCAATTGCTCTTGGTGGAAGTAGGGAGTGATCACTAGGGAAAAAGAGAAATTGGTTTCAGAGGAGCATTATCTCTTTCATGCAACAAATTAAGAAAGTGTTCGCAAGATCAAGGAGCAAGAGAGAGGCCAGGCACCAGCTAGGAACTATGTTTCACAGTAAAAGTGCATGTAATTTGAAGGCATGTTCTGTAGCTTCTTTGATTACGGTCATAAATCAGCCTGGTTTGCTATTAACTGAAGACGGGAATAGTCCATTGTTAGGAGCTCCCCCCTCGCCCCATATTATATAATCAATGTCGTCTTCAGGGAAAATCACTGAATATTCTTATGGCATCCCTTTGGTGAACCAAAATTACAGTGTGCATATATACATATATCTAACATAAACTTTTTTATCACCAGCTCTTTATGTCCTATTGTAAGTCAAGTATTCTGTGGCTCCCAGGTTTATTGCAGCTGTGGAGGAAAACATTAGTTTTAACAAAATGATCAAATGTGCATTGCAGGACATTTATCTCCATAATCCAAACATAAAGTGGGATGACATTATTGGACTCGATGCAGCCAAGCAGTTAGTCAAAGAAGCTGTGGTGTATCCTATAAGGGTAAGGATGGGAAGCCTCTTGGGGGGTATTTCTATTCATATCCATTGGACAAACTGTATGTCATAACACCCACTAGGGAGAGAAGCCCAGGATATTTTCTGTCCACAAGTTAGCCTTTTGCCTCTACTTTGGCAATGCTGGACTACCAAGGCCCAGGCCATTCTAGGCAGTTTGAAATGTTACATGAGGTTTTAAGGCAGGTGTCTGCTCTAAGTGATAATATTAGATCTAAGACTGAAGCATATATGACTTGTCAGTTCCTGTAGAATTGTTCAAATTAGTCTGCCTCCCTAAAAATATACCATAGTAGAAATATCTCCTGTAGGAGAAGGCCACTTATTTTGTTTTCATAGATCTACATTTCCCAACACACACACACACACACACACACACACACACACACACACACACACACATCCTCTGGCACGTTGCTTTTGACTGGTTGTAAAGTCTAAACAGCCTCCTCTAGGGCACTGGCCAGTGAGCCAGCCTGTTGTGCTTATTGCTTGCTCCTGACAAGTTTTTGTACAGAGTGGCTCACTGAATAGGAAGAAAAATAAAAAACAAGACTCTATGTTTGGTTATAAACATGGTAATGAGAAAGTCAGTGTATGACAACTTTTGCTATATAACAGACACACTCTGCAAATGCAGTGCCTTTGAAACAACAATCATTTATCAGTTTGCAGTTTTGTGGGTATGCAGTTTGGAAGGGGCTCAGCTGGGCTGGCTCATCTCTTTTTCAGGTGATATTGGTTGGCCTCACTCACATGTCTGGGGCATCAGCCAGGGTGGTTGGAGAAGATGGAGAGGTTGGGAAATCTGGGATAAACGGGACAGCTGAGACCTCTCCATGTGCCTTCAGCAGGCAAGCTGGTCTTGTTCACACGGTGGCAGAGAGTCCCAGACAGAAGCAAGAGAGGGCAGGTCCCAATCTATGAGCATTTCCCATGTCTCTTCTTATATTCCTCATATCAGCTAGTCTTATATTTTCAAGTCTCTTCTTATATTTCCTAACATCCCATTGGCCAAAATCACAAGGCAAAGTCCAGATTCAAGTGGTAGAGAAATATACTTTGCCTTTTGGTGGAGGGAGCTGCAAATAATTTTCTGTAATCTCCTGCAGTCAGGTTTACAAATTTATTCAATAACCTATTTATTTTACCACTGAGCCCATGCAGCCCCTACTTTTTGGATGCTTCTATTCTAATGACATAAAATCAATACATTTGGATTGTGTCTCGCCCCCCCCCCCTTTTTTATTCCTGTGATAAGACAGGTGGGTAAGCAATATACTGGTGCTCAGAATTAGTGGAAGTTTACTCACCATGTCCTCTGAGTGGCTCTAGAACAAGACTTCTGGACAGGCTAGAACATCTCATTGAAGCTTTCTGGATGTGCTCTCTCCATGGTATCATAGGCTCTGCATGTGATGGCATAGAGATTTTGACATTTGCATCAACAAGAAACTAATAGCTGGTTACAATTTTACTATTATCTTTGCTTCTGGTTTTTTTCTATCAACCCTACCCACCCTCTAGATTGTTTGAATTTGAACTATGGGAGAGACTCACTGAAGTCCATGCACGTCCTATTTGGAGCCCGTGTCTCATAATGCTGTCTGCATTGGATGTTCCTGACTTCTATGTCAGGCTTCACCAATTGTTGTTTTTTAAAATATATTTTTATTGATTTCAGAGAGGAAGGGAGAGGAAGAGAGAGATTGAAACACCAATGATAAGAGAATCATCAATCGGCTGCCTCTTGCACGCCCCACACTGGGGCATGTGCCCTGGCCAGGAATTGAACTGTAACCTCCTGATTCATAGGTTGATGCTCTACCACTGATCTACACTAGCTGGACTCACCACAGTTTTGTGCTTTATTCACATACACCTTTATTTGTTGGTTCTAGTGTTTCTCTTAAAGTTCATATCTGCTAGGTCTTCATATAGAACTCGGGGCAGGGGTGAGGTGGGGTGGGGAATGATGTTATGCATATAAGAAATAACTATTGTAATGGAGAAGGAGAGTACCTACATATGCCTTTCTTTTCCTTAAAAAGAAGTTGCTCTTTAAAAAGCCACATAAATTAAGCCATATGTTCCTATCAATTGTGAAAGTCAAGTTGGGATATGTAAGATATATACAGAAGCAGCCAGCCTTACTAAATGGAAGACCTGACTCTCCGAGTTGGGCTGTGCTCACTCCAGCTTCACCAGCTTGCCTTTGCTAGGGTGTGACTGACATACTGATACTGACACACTCTTCCTTGTTCCCATAGTACCCACAGCTGTTTACAGGAATTCTCTCCCCCTGGAAAGGACTACTGCTCTATGGCCCTCCAGGTAACGAATATTTCTGGTTTGTACTTGGGATTAAGTGTGCATGCAGAGGATGAATGGACTCATCTGTCCTCACATCAGGATATCAGGATGGGATAAACGAGAGCTGAGGAACCGCTCTCCTTTTTTTTTGCTTGTGACACTGACTTCTATCTGTAAGCAGAGAAAGGAAGCTCAAATGCCACTCATACTTTCTCCACCTGTGTCTCTAGGTACAGGAAAGACTTTGCTGGCCAAAGCTGTGGCCACGGAATGCAAAACAACCTTCTTTAACATTTCTGCATCTACCATTGTCAGCAAATGGAGAGGAGATTCAGAAAAACTTGTTCGGGTAGGAATTCTTTTTTTTTTTCTAATGTATAATTGACATACAATATCTTATCAGTTTCAGGTGTACATTATAGTGATTCAATATCTATACACATTATGAAATGATTGCCACAATAAGTCTAGTTACCATTTATCACCACACAAAGTTATTACGATATTATTGACTAGATTCCCTATGCTGTCTAGCACATCCCCATGACTTATTTTACAATTAGAAGTTTGTACCTCTTAATCCCCTTCACTTATTTCACCTGCCCCCAATCCCTTCCCTTTCTGGTAACCAGTAGTTTGTTTCATAGATACAGGAATTCTTGATTTTGTTTTTTTAGAATAAGTTCCAGCAAAACACAGTGGTACAAAATGATGTTACAGCTTACTTGTTTTTAAGTGATTTATATGTTAGAATTTATCCGGGATCTTAATTACCCAAAACCCAGGAGATGGACTGACTATCATATGTAGATATTAATTATGCCCCATCAGCAAAATATGATCTCCCTTCCTTTGGGAATTTGACCGACAGCCCTTTTGTGACTCATGCAACTTAGGAATGGAAACTAAAAAAGAAAATTGTCTCTGAAGTGGCCTATTTTTTCCCCTTCATTCAAGAAGCATTTATTATTAAGCATATGCAGTTTATCCAGTTAACATTTATTGAGAGGCTACTGCTGTATCCTGGTCCCTAATACTAGGTACTCAAAGGAAGACTCAAGAAACGTAAAACTTAATTATTCATTCAGATGCTCTGAGCAACGTTCCTCCATAGTGCTCATAGCTTATAGGTTTTATTTTTTCTTTCCTTAAGAGATTGCTTCTATCTTTACAATATCTCATTCATAGTCGATGGCATATTTTATAATATTTTACCTTTTGAGAATACGTGTTCATGATTTATGCCTCATTGTAAGGTGGGCCCCTCTCTGAAGTCCTGTTAAACTACTGCACTTTGTAGAATGACTGATAAGTAATTATTACTAAATGAATGTAAATATTATATATTTTCTGATAAGAAATTACTCTAAAATAGTATGCTTAAATTATGTTTTCTTGGATGAATTATTTTCATAATATTCTGGCATAATAGAATATTTTTAAAGGATTGATTTACCAAAAGTAACCTATTATTTACTACTTTGATATTGTTTTCAAGTTGGTCCAAATGTGTATGTTTTTATAAATTATCTATCACCCCTTAAAGGTTATAATACATGGAAATATATGTTGACATCTTCTATTTCTTTGTTCTTCATCTTGAATCTAACTTACCATATCCAAAGATGGGGCTTGAGGTTAGCTTGCCTTAATCTAGGGTTCTGTGTGATTCTAGTTAGCTGGATTTTAATAAGTTGAAATCCAACTAATTAGAATCCTCACCAACCAGAAGACTTTTTTAAAAAGTTCCATTTTTCTGTGCTGAGGAACAACAAAACTCTTACAAAATGTCTATAGAATCAGTTTAGCTTTATCTCCTGTCCTGAAAAGTGCTGTTTAGAACTATGAGCACCAGATACTGCAAGATGTTCGAAGGAAGAGTACGTTCTATTCCCTGGACAGGACTTAGTTAGACAGAAGAGTAAATTCAGCTATTTTATGAATATTCTCAACAAAGATGAAAACTACATGGATTTTATTGTTTAGTGTTGAATAGGCAGAAAAGTCATTTAGCCAGAACTCTTCCTTCTATGTGAGCATTTTTTTAACTAAAATTTTCCTCTGCTTCAGTATTATTTTGTTAGTTTTCTCAGAATGAGGACATGATTTCTCACCTTACTTTACAATATATTTAAAAAGTAACTAATCTTTTTGGAAAAAATGTACAAAAGGGTATATAGACCCCTAAACCCAGAGGCAACTACTGCTATAACATATATGTCTATACCCTTCTATACCTTGCAGGATTTTTTCTCACTTGGATGTTGTTACACACTGATATAGGCAGAGCATATTCTTTTATATATCTGAATGGTATTTCATTGCATGGGTGTGTCCCAAAACATATTAAACCAGTCTTTTCTTGCTGGACATTTAGGTTATTTCCAGTCTCTTGCTATTATGAACAAAGCTACAGTGGACAGTCCTTTTAACGACTTTGCATATGTAGTCATGTAGAGCAATTTCTTTAAAATAGAATTGCCAGGCCAGAGGGAATGAAGATCACTGATTGCCCAACTCCCTGCCAACAGGGTTGCACCAGCTTACACTCCCACCAATGGTGGGTGTGTTTGCTTTCCCACACCCTGGCCAACACTGTGAAGTACCCAATTCTGAAATATTTGCCAATCTGATAGTGAAAATAATATTTCAGTGCTCAAATATGCATTTCTTCCATTCTAAATGAATTTGAGCATCTTTTTATAAGTTTCGAAGAATTTGTGTATCTTTTTTTCTGTGAAATGCATTTTTATTTTGGATATTCAAAAAAAATAATTCAAGAGGAAAACATATCACCTATGCTAACCTTGAAGGATCTCACCTTCGATCCTTTCAGAAACTACTTTATTTTCTGAGCTCTTGAGAAGATCTTCACCTGCAGAATCTTGGTCATGCTGTCAAATTCCTTACTATGAAGCTTGTAGATAAAGATGGCCCTTCAGGACCTATCCCCTAAATCAAAGAAGCGTTCCTACTATTCGCTTCTCTTTCTATTCCAATTAAGAGTTATTTATAGGGAACCCTTGGGTTATGTTGCTCCCTCCCCTCCTAATGTTCATGCCTCTTAGGAGTTGATGCTATTGAGTAGTTGAGTGGTCTCTTTAGCAAATGCACATACCTGTTGGTGCTTACATCTTTTAACACCCTCCCCCACCCCCATGCTATGATTTAACTTCCTCCCAGTACTTTTGAAAATTTTAGCCTAATGCTTTCAGAGCACTTACCCAGGATTCTGTATATTCTCTGGCAGTGGAAAGAGCAGTGGCATGGTCTATACTGAAACAGAGGCTCCAGATGTGGTTCTCCTTCCACTTGGATGTTTGGTCTCATCTTGCCCCTTGGTCTCTCTGCACCCTAGGGAGCTCCTTAGGAACATGTATGGTTCTAATAAAGAGTTCTAATATTCAATTTTTCACTGGGAAGATTGCTGCCATTGTGACAAGGAGAACAAGTTGCTTGCTTCTAATAAGGTGGTCTCTATTATTTGCAAAGGCATGTGTGGTGAGTGTCCCAGCATTGACGTTCTCTCAGTTCATTAGGCTGAGCCAATTGTCGTGGTCAAATGAAATAGGATTCTGTAAAGGAAAATACTTGAGCATGAGCATGCACATACCATGCACATGAGCAATTTTCCATTCAGTGCTAGGGAGACCTGTAAGGGGTGATCTGCTACTCCTCATGAAAACCACAACCTGGCTTTTTCTGAGTCCTTCCTTCTTATTCATTCTGTGATGCTTTGCTAGTGCTAAGTGGCATGGAGAATAAATCTCTTCTGCCAATTAAAGAACCTCTGTTTTTTTCTAAATCTCTATTGCTTTCTCTGATCAACCAGTGAAGAATTGTATATGGTGCTCAAGAGATCAGTTTTGTGTTTGAAAAAAAAAATAAAAGGTTTCGTTTTTTATACTCTTTTCATCACCATCACATCTCCCTTTAGAGCTCTTTATTTTGTTTTTATATGGCTGTTCTTTTGCTGCTTGCTTTCCTGTTCTTGCTCAGTCTATAACATTTTATTCTGGAATGGAACATTTTATTCAACCGGGAGTTGCCTTCAGGTACCTGTGCCTACCAAGCAGCAGTGTTGGGTGGTATGGGAACCCTGTGGAGTAACTTGGGGGGCAGAGAGGGGCAAAATTCCTGTCTTTTTTACCCATGACTGGAACTCTAGCCTTTCCCAGCAATTCTTCCTCCTGAGAACAGCTCTCTCATTGTCCCTAAAGGTTTAGGGACAATCATCAAATGATTTTACATATTCCACGGCTCTTGTGTCCCTATGAAACACGTCATTGACAGGGATTCTCAGGGATTGGCTAATGGACTGAAAGCTCAGGAATTGAGTTTTACCTTAAGCTCCTCTCTTTATGATTAGTAACCTTGAGATAACCACTTAATGTCTCTGGATCAAATTTTATCAAGTGACAAATGGAAATAATTGGACCATCCTATTCTAGGGAGAAATGATTGTAATGATTATCAAGTTGTTAGTGAAAGAACAGAGTGCAGCATAGGTGGTTAATAGTATAGTCATTCTAAGCTTTTGCTCTCTGGGAGCATCTGAGAACTTTAAATATATGGGTTTGAACATGTGGTTGCTTTTCTCCCACCCAGGTGTTATTTGAACTTGCTCGCTACCATGCCCCCTCCACCATCTTCCTGGACGAGCTGGAGTCGGTGATGAGTCAGAGAGGCACGGCTCCCGGGTAACAGACAGGGTTTTTTTGGTCATCACTTCTCCCCTCTTGTAAGTGTGTTTGATGGTCGGAAGCCCATCGACATTTACCAGCAGAATGAGCCTATTAATAAGCCCACAAATTTTCTGCAGACACACGGAAAGGTCTTTAAATTAGGTCCTGTTAACTGAATAGCTGATTTAAGTAGTTTTTATAACCGGAGGAAATGTCATCCTCCCTTCCCCCCTTCCCCACAGAGTGGTTTTCAGGCCTGAAGATCACCCAGTCCCACAGTCCCAGGCTGCCATAGCATAACAGTCCTGCTGGCTTAAAATAGCCGCCCCTGACCACCTCCTCTGGAGCCAGAGGGGCTGCCTGTGTGGAACGGGGCTGCAAAGAGCCAAGTCCCAAGAGGGGCAGGCCTTGACAAGATGTGCGAGGCCGGGGAAGCCACCGTTTCTCTGTGACATCAGGATGTGGCTCGGCATGTCTGAATTTAAACATGTCACATATGTTATCTCTAAAGATTAAGTGTCTGCTAATGTCCCCAGCAGGAAAGACTGTTCATTTCTAGTTTACTTCTCAGACTATAATGAGCTGTGTATGTGTGTTTTAAGAACGCCTTCCTGTCTTGATCAGAGGTATTTTTCTCTGAAACTTTTTTACTAAATTTGGCTCCTTTGGCTTGAAAAGAAACAGTTCTCAGGGAAATCTCAACATGACTGCATTTATTGATGGCCTCTAATGGTCTATCATTAAGGCAGAACTAATATTAATAAAGAACAAATAATTTGCTTGTTGGAAATATAACTAGTCTATAATTTATGAATTACTCATTGAAAACCATTTTCCCATTAAGGTCCATGGGACTCTTAGCATTGATTGAAAGGGGGTGATTCCATGGCATAGTGGGTGCTGTCAGCCCCAGACCTGGGCACTCAGCCTCTCTTTACAGGACCTGATGGGAGCAGGCTACCACACAGTGTGGGCTGGGAACCCAGCAAACCCCTAGCGGTCATTCCCTCTGCAAAGCCTCCAGCCTGCCTGGTCTGCCTCACCCCAGTGACCTGTGCACTCACTCCATCCCTGGGTCCCCACAGCGTTGATGAGCTAATCTGGAAACTCTTCATCTACTGTCTTGCATGTGCTCCAGGTTTTGTACGGAATGTCTGTTTCCTTGTCTGGAATTTAATCTCTAAACTAGAATTTTCAAATAGTCAGGGAATCAGTGCAGGTGCTTAGAAGACTTCTTGGGTCCTATTATGTTAAAAGAATAATAATTAGGGGCAAATGCTGACTGTATATGTAACTATATTGAGAGATGGTCTTCTGTCCTAGGAAAAGGTAGTTAGATAGTAAGGGTCACATCCTTAAAAGCCACATACCTGGTTTGGGGTGCCCCACGGATTCATGCAGAGGTGAGAAGTTGAATGTCATGTTGTTCAAGACAGGCATTTTTTTGTCCTTTATGTCCATCTATTCAAGTGAAGAGGAAGGAGAGCCTGTCAGATATGGTCAGCATTTACTAGTAGAGCCAATCTGGATGTTCAGATCCTGCGGTGAGCTCTTTGTTGGTGGGAAGGTCTTTGGCAGTGGTGATGGGAGCTTGGAGGATGAATTTGCACAGAAGACTGCCTCCCACATCATTACCTTGCCTCTTATTAAAAGAGAGTGAAACAGATTCAGACAAATAGTTGATCTCTCTTTTGGACAGTTTAAATCCACAAATTATACTAAAAGAAATACTTCCTGAGAAAGTTCTTTTATGCCTGCTATATAAAGGGAGAGGATTATTCTCAATTATGCCATTTATAAAAGGGTAAATAGTATGGCAGGTGGACAGAGCTGGGCTGCATTCAGTCTACCAGAGGCACTGTCTGCCCTTCTGTCATTTCCTAGTTCGATGCCAACCTTTGGCTTTCCTTTCACTATCATCGTTATATTCACTTACATCCTCTCTATCACTGTCTTTGGGAAAATACTATCAAATGGCTTGTTTCCTCCAACTCCAGTACGAGTGGCTCCTGAGAATGAGGCAGGGAAGGTTAGTAGTCGGAAGAGAACCCGTTCCACAGCCCCTGAGTCTTTGCTGCCTTGTTATGGAAGTGAAGGCTCTATCCTGGGGAAACTCACCTCCTTTCTCTCTCTAGGGGAGAGCATGAAGGAAGCCTTCGGATGAAGACGGAGCTGCTGGTGCAGATGGATGGGCTGGCTCGCTCGGAAGATCTCGTGTTTGTCTTAGCTGCTTCCAACCTGCCCTGGTAAGAGATGTAACGAGTACATTTTGAATACATTTTCATGAGCCACTGAGTACAGACGAAGATACCATATTGACCACTCTGGGCAAAGCCTCGTTGTTTGGTTCCAGCCCTGGGAGATTAATCTGAAGGCTTTCCTTTTCAAGTCCTCAATCCTTGCTATCAGTACCATGAAAGAATCTGCCTTAACAGAAGGAACACAGGCCAGGCTGCCACTGACAACATTTAAAATGGATATTTTTAAAAGATGCTAAAAATAGGAGTTTAAAGACAATTTATTTAGTATGTTTAAACAAGACTTTGGCAAAGAACTCTAAAACGCTAAAATCTCCAGGACTCAAAAATATTTCAGAAATAATATGCTTTGATTTTTAACAGTATTAAAATTAAACTTTTTTTTTAAGTTAGGAAGAAAATCTTTTCTTTAATGTTGCACAGTAAATAGGGAAACTAAACAATCTCTAATTAAAAATATAATCTACTCCCAGAATCTTTTATTCAAACTATATCCCAGAGATTTTAAGAACAATTCTAGAAGTAGAATTGGGAAATAAGAGATGTTGACGAGGGAAAACCAATATCTACCTGGAGAGTATATTTTTAAAAATAACTATAATCTCTTTATAGTTTCAAGAATATTTTCACATAGCATGGGAACAGACTGACAAATCTCAGAGGAAAGGGGGTCGGAGTGTGGGAAAGAGATGAACCAAATAACTTATATTCATACTAGAGGCCCAATGCACGAAATTCGTGCAAGAGTAGCCCTTCCTTCCCCTGGCTGCCGGTACCAGCTTCCCTCTAGCACCCAGGATCTGGGCTTCCCTCAGGCCACTGGCACCCGGGACCCGGGCTTCCCTGGCAGCCCCGGATTCATACAGAAGGCCGTCCAGAAGGACATCAGGTCTAATTAGCATATTATACTTTTATTATTATAGATACATGTAAACCATGGTCTTAGAAAATAGCTCATGATGCCTGGGGTGTGGCTGGTACGATGTGGAAGAGGTCAATGGGGGGGGGGACATCTGTAATACTTTCAACAATAAAGATAAATTTTTAAAAATTGGTAATAAGCATAATGATATTGGCTATAGCAATGAGAGGGAGAAAAAAATATTTTCATGTATAAGATTTCTTTAGAGATGCAGGTGAGACATAAGACAAATCAGGAAATGCTGCCTTGCCATGGGCAGAGAGGGACCAAGGTCAAGAGAGGTCAATCCACCCAAAGTCAAGAGCATATTTGCAACAGAGCTCAAACTTGACACTCTAGTGTCACCCCTGTCCTTCCTCTTCTGTTTCCACCTCCAAAGATGTGTCTGGGCTCCCAAAGCAGGGGTCACTGAAAAGAGACCACGCTGTTCGTGTGTAACCTGTTATCTTAAATATATTCATGACTTAAACCTGTTTCCACTTCCCCTCAGATTTATAAGATGTTCTCTAACATGTTAAGGTGATCAGCATTTTACACTTTAAAGATACTGGTTAGTTACAGACAATATTAAAGTGGGGTCCAAACAGAAATGTGTCATTTAAATGTGACTGTAGAAATCCTTCAGAGAAAGAATCTCTGTTTCTTCATCCATTTGAAACGTGGTTGATCATAACACTTTATGTTGTGTGAAAACAGTAACTTCATGCATGGTTCTTGGAAGGTCTATGCCCCCAGGGAGACCTACACATTTTCTAGAGGAACAGAGTCCTCCACTCCCAGTGACACCTAGGACTCTGTTGCGGAAGTTATTGTGCTGCCGCCATTTCCCTAAGCTGATCAGTTTTTGGTAAGCCCCAAGTAAGATGGTTCAGAGGGCGGAAGGAGAAGGAGAAGGTGAAAGAGGAGGAGGAGGAGCTGCTAACAATCAAAATCCAAATTAAAGACATTTAGAAGGGCTTTTCTGAAAGAATTGCCCCTCAACATGTCGAATTGTTAAATACATACATGCTTTTAAGCCTCGATTCTTTTATATCAGACTAGAGGCCTGGCGCATGAAATTCGTGCACGGTTATGGTCCCTAGGCCTGGCCTGAGATCAGGGCCATCTTCCCCAGCTGCCAGCAGCCGGCCCCGCCCCCTGCTGCCACCCACCCCCAGTTCCCCGTTCGCCATCGGGTGATGGGGGGGCCTGCAGGCTGGGGTGGGGAGGGACTGAGAGGTTGGCCGTTCCTGCCTGCTCACTGGCTCTGCCCCTGCCGAAGGTCACCCTCTGCGTGTGGGGGCAACCAGCAGGGTGGGGGCCTTGGCCTGGCATCACCTGCGTCCCCCGCCACCCATCCCCAGTTCCCTGTTTGCCATTGGGCAATTGGAGCCTGCCAGCTGGGAGGAGGAGCCAAGAGGTGGTCAGTGCGCCTCATAGTGACTGGTCGAGAGGTCGTTCTGGTCATTCCGCTATTAGGGTCATTTGCATATTACCCTTTTATTATATAGGATTATTTTGTTTTACCATATCTTGGAACCAATATGTTCTAACCCATATATCCTTGAGCATTGCCAGGGTCTAAAAAAAGTTTTATTATGAAAAATTCCAAACACTAAAGAAGACAAAAAAGCACAATGAATCCACTGTTGCCTAGTTTTAGTAACTAACAATCCTGCCCAATGATTTCATCTATTCCTACCCCACTTTGTTTGGTGAATACCTTAAATTACATCCCAGATTGTTATTTCTCACATATATACTCCAGTATACATCTTTAAAAAGTAAAGACAGTTTTTTTACATTACCACAATGCCATTATCACCCTTAACAAAATTAATATTAATTCCTTAATATTACCTAATACTCAGTTTATATTCAGATTTCCCACATTGTTCTAAAAATGTTTTTTATAATTGATTTACTAAACTGATATCCAAACAAGGCTTTCATTTTGTAATTGGTTGTTCTCTTACGTCTCTTTTAATCTTGAACAGACAGACCCTTCTTTCCCCTCCTCGAATTTGCCATTGACTTGACTGCCAGGGAGATTGTCTTGTAAGATGTCTAAACTTTCTGAATTTGACTCATTGTATTCTCATGATAGTATTTAGGTTCTTTTTCTTACCCCTATAATTACTCTAGACTAAAAGTTAGATTGATTAGATTCAGGATCAATATAAAATTTTGGCAAACATACTTTATAGGTGATACTGTGTATATCATATTGAATTGCATCTAGAGATAGATAATGTCATGTTGTCCAGCTTTGGGTGATGCCAAGATGGATCAGTGGATTCAGCTGTACAGTTCCCATCAATGGTTTTAGCATCCATTGATGACCTTTGCTTACATCACTTATTTCACTAGGGGTGCGATTCTATTGTTCCTTCTGATAGATAGCTAGGATTATTCTCTATAATAAAACTTTCTCTCATCTAATAGGGTTATTTGGTTACCCTGAAATATAGTTCATACTAGAAAAGCAGGATTTTTTTTGCTTTGATTTTTAAAGCTTTTTAAAAATATGTGTATATATTTTATTGATTTCAGAGAGGAAGGGAGAGAGAGAGAGAAACATCAATGATAAGAGAGAATCATTGACCGGCTGCTTCTTGCATGCTCCCTACTGGAAATTGAGCCCGCAACCTTGGCATGTGCCTTTGCCTGGAATTGAACCCGGGACCCTTCAGTCTGCAGGCCGACGCTCTATCCACTGAGCCAAACCGGCTAAGGCTCTCTTTGATTTTTAGAGTCATGAGTTGGTGTCCTAGCAACCTCCAGTGGTAACCAATGAGCAATGATAGACATTGTATAGATATAAGTTGCCACATGCTCCACAATTAAACTCAAGGATTTTTAAAAGAACGCCATAAAATAACTGAACTTTGTTTACTGACACAAAAGGAAACACGTTTTTCTGTATCTTGATTTTTTTCTTAATAAAATATTCTGGAGATCTTGCCAAATAAACACAGGAAATTCTTCCTTACTTTCTTTTTAGCTGCATATGTGCCATTTAATGCATACGGTAATCTATCCCAATCACCTAATGATAGGCATTTATGTTATTCCTACTCTTTTGCTCTTACAAATAGTGCTGCCATGAGTAATGGTGTGCATATATCACTTTGTGTATTTGCCAGTGTATCTTTGTGGTAGGTTCTTAGAAGTAGAATTGTTGGGTCAAAGGGTTAATGTGCATAAAATTATAGTAGAGATTGCCAAATTTCCCTCTATAGAGGTTGTACATTTTGTATTCCCACTAGTGTCCTGCTTTCATTACTTAACATTATAGTAAGAACATTTCCAATGTCATTAAATAATCCTTGAAAATTGAATTTTGTAATGGCTGCCCAAAATTCCCACTTGTGAATATACCACAATTTAGTTAATCATTTCTTTCCTGTTGAACATTCACTGAGTGGCCAGATTATTATGATCTCTGAACGCATAATAATCTGGCCACTCAGTGTATATCCCATATAATAAAAGGCTAATATGCAAATTGTCCCCTCGACCAGGAGTTCAACTGGCAGGCAGGCCGGCCAACCGCCCATGTCCCCTCCCCCTGGCCAGACCCCACCCATGCACGAATTCATGCACCAGGCCTCTAATATGTATATTAGAGGCTCCTTGCACGAAGATTTGTGCAATAGACCTTCCTTCACCTGGCTGCTGGCACCAGTTTTCCTCTGGCACTGGGGACCCAGGCCTTGGCTCTGGCCACCCGCCCATCGGAGTGGGGGAGGCGCGGGGGCAGGACTCTCGAGTCCCGCCACCCACACCTCCCGCCGGCCCGATCGGCCGCCCCGAGTCCCGCTGCCCGCGCCTCCCACTGGTCCGATCGGTCCCCCCTCAGTGGCGGCCGATAGGGTGGCGGGAGGAGCAGGTGGCGGGATTTGCGCGATGGGGGGCAGGGCAGCTTGTGGGGGCCGCCATCTTTGCTGGATTAATTTGCATAGTGCCCTGATTGGCTGTGGGCATAGAGAAGGTACGGTCAATTAGCATATCACTCTTTTATTAGAGTGGCCAAATTATTATGTGTTCAGAGATAATAATAATTAGGCCACTCAGTGTATATGATGTTCCCAACTTTTCTCTATTATAAATAACACTGAAACAAACTTTTTTGAAACAAAATCTGACAAAAATCTGGTTATTATTTTAGAACAGATTTCTAGAAGTAGAATTACTATATCAAAAGGTATAGATTTTTTTTAGTTCCTTGCTATATATTGTCCAAGTCCTTCTTTAAGAAAGGAGAGTATTGCCAAAACCGGTTTGGCTCAGTGGATAGAGTGTCGGCCTGCGGACTGAAGAGTCCCAGGTTCGATTCTGGTCAAGGGCATGTACCTTGGTTGCGGGCACATCCCCAGTAGGGGGTGTGCAGGAGGCAGCTGATCGATGTTTCTCTCTCATCGATGTTTCTAACTCTCTATCTCTCTCCCTTCCTCTCTGTAAAAAATCAATAAAATATATAAAAAAAAAGAAAGGAGAGTATTTTTATCAAGAATATTAAACTTTGTATTGGCTTCAGTCTTAGGTGAGGGAGTAAACTTATCTGATTGAAGCAGTCTGTCCCTCTGGGGGAAATAATTAAATCATATCAAACTATGAAAAAACCCAGTCCTAAAATCCTCAAAGAAATAATGTATGTATGTATGTGTGTGTGTGTGTGTGTATTTATATATTTTAGAGAAGAAGGGAGAAGGATAGAGAGATAGAAACATCAATGATGAGACAGAATCATCAATCGGCTGCCTCCTGCACGCCCCCCACTAAGGGTCAAGCCCGCGACCTGGGCATTTGCTCTGACCTGGAATCGAACTGTGACCTCCTGGTTCCTAGGTCGATGCTCAACCACTGACCCACGCCGGCTGGGCCCCAAAGAAATTTTCTACGGCTGGGTAGTGGTAGTTCTCATCTGTAGCACATTTCAGGGCACTGGCTATCCTTTATTGCTTGTTAACTTATCAGTTTCCCCAGACAAACCCATTTTGTCTCCAAGGAGCAGCATCTCCCTTCTCAGCAATGAGAGGGCATGCAGCATCTTTGTTTATTCAGTGCTTCTCCTCCAAGGAGCACCTTCCTGATTTATAGCATCACAGGGAGGACAAGAAAGAAGTGAGAATAGCAGCTCACCGGTGTCATTTGATGTGTAAGTAAGTGGTGAGAAGCATAACAAATGTTGCATTGTTAATATTACCACTTAAAGTAACAGCCATGTAAGAAATGTTTAGTGAGCACAATTAGGACTAATTTGACCCGCCAAGATTGTTGAGTATTCAGAAGAAACTTAGGCCTGGGAGTCCGGAGGGAAACAAAATACTGAACAGGGCCATTAAGGCAAATGCCATCTTTAGCTATCTATTTAACTTGATGGTAGTTTGTACAAATAAGGTGTGAAAATTGTATATGTGGGGTATGTTGCAATTCATCTTTTCCTTGCTATTTGCAAAAGGGCTAGAGATTTCACTGTCTCTCTTAAAAAGTAGACACCTGGTATGACCAAATTCTGGATTAAACACACACACACCCCAATTCCTAATATTTAGAAGAGAGCATGAAATCAAAGAGGTTACTGCTCTGGGAATGGGAAGAAACGTACCTATATAAACCACTTCTTCCCATATGAATTCACCCCTCTGTGGCATGATATTTCTGTAGAAGTGTATACGTGTGATTGCAGAGCTCAGCAGACATAACCCAGTTCTTTCCACCATAACTCCATGCATCCCCTGGGCTCCAGGGAGGAGCTGACCCCAGTAGGAAATGCAGGTAGGAGTTAGCTTATGCAAGGCTCACTGTGGGAGACAAGGTAACCTTCAATGCTTTATCCATCAGCTCCCCATCATCTACCAAAGAATGCAATTCCTTAACCTGCTTCTCAAGGATTGCCACGACCACTCACTTCATGTTGGTATGGATATACTGCAAAGACTTTGCTTACAAAACTTTGCCTTTCTGTGATCATGCTGAGATAAACTTTGAACTGAATATGTTATGTTTGAACTATTGAATGAACAAACTAGAATTATGTTTGGTTTCCAAATTCTGTAAAATTTGGAATGATCTCTGCC
Organism: Cnephaeus nilssonii; assembly: GCF_951640355.1. Taxonomy (NCBI): domain Eukaryota; kingdom Metazoa; phylum Chordata; class Mammalia; order Chiroptera; family Vespertilionidae; genus Cnephaeus; species Cnephaeus nilssonii. Next base: position 82,290,781 of record NC_137082.1, read on the forward strand.
CCAGGAGCCACATGGTTTAACAGGGAGACAAACCAAGGGGCTGAGGAAGGCTCCAGAAGGTTTGGTGCAGGAGCCTAAGTGCTCAGATGCAAGGCCCTTGTATCTCCCCCATGTGAACTGTCCAGGTGCCAGTGGGCTTTGCTACTTTGTGTATAGCAGTGGGCATAGGTTCAGTGGCCAGGCTCTGAAGTCTGTGAACCTTCTCTGTATCTCACATGTCACTCTCACTGGCTGCTTTTTATTATTATTATTATTATTGTTGTTGTTGTTGTTGTTGTTGTTTAAAGTATTATTCACTGGCTGCTTTTGACCTTTGAGGTGATGGAAGTACCAGATAACTAAAATAAAGAAGACATGAGGACAGAATAACTAGTCAAAATCAAAGTGTATGAGCTAAAAGGAATGTTTTCTGATTGCCACAAGTTAAATTTTTTCTTATAAATATATTGGCATAAAGAATAATTCCTGGGTACATTCCATTTGTCCTCTGTTTCCTCCCTTGTATGGTTATATTATTATTGATGTCATTAAAAGTGCATTCATCAGGCCCAGCTGTCAGAGAGTTGCACTTATTTGGTGCCCACAGGCAGTTTTGAGGTAAATCTCTTGCTTTAGGGCATTAGCTGATCAATACAGACATCTATAGTGAGGGATTGTTTTCCCACCTCCTTCTGCATGAAATCACTCTGGAAGGAGTGGGGAGTCCATGAAGAAGGTGCCTCTACAGACCCTGCCTTTTCAGGAGGGGCAGCCTCCTAGGTCCAAGAAAAGGCCTTGGAAGAAACATGGCAGCTTCTGATCACCCAGCTCTGCCGTTTTTTCTTCACTCTTCCTTCCTGGTTTTCAGCCTGATGATCTCAAGTCTTATTTTATCTTTGAAGTTTATGGGACCAACATTCCTTCACTTTAAGACCAAAGCCTCCCTGTAATTGCCTTTATTTACTTACTAGAGGCCTGGTGCACGAAATTTGTGCATGGGGGGGGGCGGGGAAGAGAGGAGAGGTCCCCTCAGCCTGGCCTGCACCCACTCCAATCCAGGGTCCCTCGGGGGATGTCCGACTGCCAGTTTAAGCCCAATCCCACTAAACTGGCAGTTGGACATCCCTCTCGCAATCTAGGACCACTGGCTCCTAACCACTCACCTGCCTGCCTGCCTGATCACCCCTAACCACTTTGCCTGCCTGATGCCCCTAACTGCTCTCCCCTGCCAGCCTGATCGCTCCTAACCGCCTCTGCCTGCCGGCCTGATCGCCCCCTAACTGCCCTCCCCTGCTGGCCTGATGGCCCCTAAACGCCTCTGCCTCGGCCCCGCCATCATGGCTTTGTCCAGAAGAACCTTCGGAAGACATCTGGTCTAATTAGCATATTACCCTTTTATTAGTATAAATAAGCAGGAGTTTGTCTTACTCATTTCTGTAGTTGGAGACTTAGCAGTGACAATACACTTGACAGGTAGTTAATATTGCTGAACTGAACTAATTCCTAAAATGTGAGTTTATTTTTTTTGTCTAATAGAAGACCTCCCCCTGCCCTCTCTCCTTTCCTCCCCCTACTCACCTCACCTTCCCCTCCCACTAACTCAGCCACATTTCTCTGCTGCCTAAATCACCCAGGTATTCCACCAGCTTCATGTTCTTAGAGACATGTCCTCTAGAGCCTTCTTACCAACTCTAATCTGAACAGGTTTCCTCTTCACCCAGTATGTAGGGGAGACCCTGGGACCTCACCTCATCCTCCTGGAAAGCTCCCTCTCTTTGTGTCACACCATCCGTTTCTTGGATCCCATGTGGCCTTTGGTTTGGTTTACTCTCTCCCTTTGGTCCTTCAGTACTTTCCCGATAAAGGGCATATGGGAGGTAACTTATGTTAGGCTTTGATTGTTGAAAATACCTTTATTCTATCTACCAACTAAATTAATGGTTTGATCAAGATTTCTCCTCAGAATTTTGAAGGCATTATTTTCTTTTCTTTTACTATCTCATGCTACTGATGAGAAGTCTTATTCTTAATCCTTTGTATGTAACCTGTATTTTTCTCTCTGGAAGCTCTTATGATCCTCTCTTTGTTCTCAGGGCTCTGGGATTTCACCATCATGTGACTTGGGAGTCTCCTAGCAGTGACTGTGGTGACAGCAGTGACTGAGGCACAGGCTCCAGAGTCTCACTCTTTAGGTTCAAATCCAGTGCCACTACTCACTAGCTTTCTGACCGCTGTGCCTCAGTTTCCTCATCTTGAAATGGAGATGACAATAGTACCTACCTCATAGGGTTGTCATGAGAATTAAATAAATATCTGTAAAAAGCTAAAACCAGTGTTATTTAAGCATTATCTTTTATTAATATTCAAATATGAAAAAATAATCTCTTAGAGTTCTGTGAAGTTTCTTGACCCTGTGCCTTGAGTATGAATGTTGGTCTTGAGAGGGGGAATGGTTGTACAGGGGAAGATGTGGCTGAGCCTCTGATGTGAGATGAATTTCAACAGGGCGAGGCTGATAAAGAAATAGGTAACTGTTATTGCTGGTAAGACACCCCTGGACTATGGCTTCTCAGCTCAGGATTGGAAGAATAACAGGGAAAGGAAAGACAATCTTTGAAGAAATCTGGTCACTCCAATTTAGAATTCAGATATGCTCCCTGGAAAGGTATTTTTGTTTTTCAGTTTAAAAGGAAATATCATGACATAGATTCAGAATGACAGAAAAATGGGAGGATGCTTTGGAGATTCTCAGTATCTTTATGAATAAGAAATATCTGGTGATGATGCTTTCATTGTTAGTCTTTATTAATGGTTAAGCTGGACCAACACATAGGCACTTCCTAATTTCTATATAAAGGTTCACAGACTTATACTCAAAATGTCCTGTTGATAACAGGAATGACAATTCAGGGTAATTCAAGAGCCCCAGTTAATGAGAGAAAGCTCTACATTAAATAATAATTCCAAATAATACATTTAGAATAAAAATTTTTGAAACCACCATTTTGTAGCACTCTCATGCAATAATTGATTTGAAGACCATTAAGAGATGCTAAAACCACTAGTTGAAAGGAGTATTCACATAGTGCCGAAGTATTGTACATAGAATACTTACTATTTGCAAAGAGGCTTCCATTACAATGGACAGATATGCTATCAACAGATGATCCCACTATTCAAACACCACATAACTAATAGTGAGATAAGCCAGCATGTGAATCCAAATATAATAAACATACTTGCCAAAAATCTTTATCCTGATTCTAAACAGCTTTTAGGTGTGACTTCCATATTAGAGAATAGGGGATAGAGCAGTGGTCGGCAAACTCATTAGTCAAGAGAGCCAAATATCAACAGTACAACGACTGAAATTTCTTTTGAGAGCTGAAAACCAACTTCTGTGCATGGGCCACGAAGTTTCAATCGCACTGTACGTGCGCGCCCGCATGTGGTATTTTGTGGAAGAGCCACACTCTAAGAGCCACATGTGGCTCGCGAGCCGCAGTTTGCCGACCACTGGGATAGAGGAACCAGGAACATGATACCATGAGGAAAACATCAAGCCAATCCAGAATGTGGAACATTCTACAACTAGCCTTAACTTTTCAAAAAGGGGCCAGGGCAAGGAGACTGGTCTACATTGAGATTTAGGAGATATAACCATATGTACTACATGATCCTTGATTGGATTTTGGTTGAAAAAACTATGAAAGATTTTTGGCATGAATGGCAAAATTTTAATAAGGAATGAGCATTAGACATATTATGCCATCAATGTTAATTCTGTCAGGCGTCCTAAGAGTATTGTAGCTATGTAAGAAAATGTCCTTGTCAGTGGGAGAGGGGACACTGCCAGCAGAAGCATTTAGGGGTGGGATTTCATGATGTAATTTACTTTGAAATAATTTAGTTAGATAAATTGATATGAAGCAGGGTATGGCAAAATGTTAACTGTTGTTGAATCAAGATGGTAGGTACATGGATATTCATTGTTTTATTCTACTTTTCTGTTTGTTTGAAAAATTTATATTAAGAAATTTAGGGAAATGGCCTGCAGATGCAAAATTGTGTAAATCTGGCCTGTTTTGGAAGGAGCACGAGTGAGTGTGTCAAAGGGCCACATTTGCATTGGGCATCCTGGAAGGAGTGTTTGCTCGCTGCGTTCACCAGAGCAATGGTGTGAGATAGTCATTCGCTCCAGAATATAGGAGAGTTTTGGAAGAATTAATGTGCTTCCCAGAGTGTCCACATTATTGTCAGGAATAATTTACTCACTGGAGGGATCAGATTGAATAATTCATGTTATGACTGTAATGGAAATGCTCCTTGTTTGGTTGTTAGTGAGATTATCTCCCCCAAAATCAAGTCACTTAAAATTACCTCCTTTACATGAGTTTTTTTAAAAGGATGTATTTTCTTTTCTTTTTTTTAAGCAAACAACATAAAGTAGTTGTCCTATCCATTCAGGCATAGATGTAGAGGGGGAGTTAACATGCAGAATCGCTTCCTGCAGAGCAAAATTGTTCTTAAGCTGTACTTGTTGCTTAGGAAGTGAGTTCACAGCCCCAACCAGTTGCTTAGTTTCTGACATGATTTCAGGGAACTGGACTGTGCCATGTTACGCCGCCTGGAGAAGAGGATTCTGGTTGACCTCCCCAGCCAGGAGGCCAGGAAAGCCATGATCTACCACTGGCTGCCCCCTGTGAGCAAGAGCAGAGCGCTGGAGCTGCACACAGAGCTGGAGTACGGCACGCTGAGCCAGGTAAGCTGCCCTGGAGAGGCATCGGTAGGCCAAGCAGCCACCATGTGACAGTCTTCTCGGCAGGGTCTTCTCATGAGCTGCTCGGAGCCTCTTCCTTGAGTCACTTAGAAACGATCCAAGCTCCCCAACAATGCAATGGGCCTCTTCTTCATGAAAGAATGAGCTCTTTGTCACTCGGAAATATTCAAGCAGGGAGAAGCAATATGATCTAGCAAAAATAGCACAGGGTTTAGACTTGGAGAACCTGTAGTCAAATCCTTGCCCTGTCAGCTGCTTACTATCTGTGTGACCTCAGGGGAGTCACTTATTCTTTGAGCCTCAGCCTTTTCATCTATAAGGTGGGTAACAGATATGCCACAAAGGATTACTGTGACGATTAAATGAAAAGTCTTTTACAAATCCAAAAGCTCTAGATGCATATCTGTTGCCTTCTTTGTCACTATCATTGCCTTCTCTGAGTGGACACTTGAACTTGATGTTCATTGAGGTTTCTCTAAGGCAGCTTAAGGTCTTATTTGCAAGAACAAAAATGTCTACTTAAATTTTATCATCCTTGGATTTGGCACAAGGGCCCCGTTAGACTAACAGGGGTGGTCTAGTCCTTCACCAGCATCTTACAACATATATTTGGAGGGGAATTAGGAAGTTGTTGCCCAGCTTCTTAGGTTATCCAAACATGTTAGAGACCTCTCTTTCCCCAAGCATTGTCTATCTGGGAATCTTTGTACAGTGTCTGTGTGGGGCAGATACAGAATCTAAACAGGGGATCTGAATATACTGGGTCCTGACCAGAAGGATGTGATCACCACCAACATTCTGCCTGCTGACCAATGGCTGGTTTGTGGCTCTTTCAGGAGACCGAGGGCTACTCAGGCTCAGACATTAAGCTGGTCTGCAGGGAAGCAGCTATGCGGCCCGTGAGGAAGATCTTCAATGCACTTGAAGATCACCAGTCAGGTAAAGCTGGGATCACAGCAAAGGTGCTCTGGGAGGGAAATCTGTGTTTAAAAATCCAACTTTCACCAGCAGGTGGAGCCTTGCGCCTGTTCTTGGGGGTTCTTGAGTCTTCTCTTTCCTGCACTCAACTCCTTTCTCCTCTGGTGTTCTGTTTTGGATCCACTTTGCCCCAGATGATAAAACTCCTTAGGGCTCGGGCTTTTATTTCTCTGGCACACGGTGATGTTGGGCTGGATCCACTGCGGCACTATATAAATATTAAATAAAACTTTGATGATACATTTAAATCACATATTTTTGTCTGGACTTCAGGGGCTGAGTTGTACATTAAAGAATTTTCATCTGAGCCCTCTTTAGTGTTGACTTTTCTGCATTAACCATTAAGAATGTTGCATTATGCATTGTCTTGAAAGAAGGTCTATTAGCATTTCAAGAGCATTGATCACCATAAGGTCGATTGTTATGCTGTTACTGTTGTTTTTATCTAGAGAGCAGCGATTTACCTGGGATCCAGCTGGGCATAGTGACCACTGCTGACTTTTTGGATGTGTTAGCTCACACCAAGCCTTCAGCAAAGAATCTGACTCAGAGATACTCAGCCTGGCAAAGTGAGTTTGAATCTGTTTGAAATCACATTGACCTTGACCTGGCCACAAAGACACCCACAGAGGCCTTCTGGTTTATTAGTGTAAGTGGAAGAACATAATGATTGGAATAAGAAGAGAGAAAAATCATTCTTGAAGACTGAATTAATTTGGACAACTGTATTGCTTTGGAAATGAGATATTTTCATTAACTTTTCATAATTGATGTCAGCAAAATATTAAAGATTTCAATTACAGTCAGATGTGCTATCAGGTCATACAATGGAGACTTTTCTTACAATTAAACTCTGTAAAATTTTGACGAACAATTTGTTGCCATGTTCCTCATTTGTGACTGGGATTTTCATTTTGATGGAAAGAAAAATGTAGTTAGGAAAAGTGTGTTGGAATGCACAGGGTGGTTCTGAGATGGGGAGCCAATTGGAAGCTAAGCTTGATAGACCATCTGACCTGCTGATGGTTCAAGGGTGGATAAGGATGGGAGCAGGAAAGGAAATGTAGGGTCTATTTCTTTTGACAATATTCTGAATTTCATCAGCTCTCGGTACTTCTGACCTCAACCAGTTTTATCAGCAGCACACCCCTATCAGAGTAGGCCTCACTCAGAAATGTCACTGCATCTCTAGAGACCGCTGCTTGGAGTCTAGAGGTAACAGCAGTGGTGACTAGCACATCACCACCACTAGCTACCAGTTTGAACATTTTGAGTTCTGACCCCTAATAACATCTTTTGACTCTTCACTGTGTGTGCATCCTGTCTCTTTCCATTACACAGCACCTCACTGGATCCAAAGTTTCGGCTGGAGTATCTGAGCATCTAGAACAGTCATCCCCAGTCTCCCTGCTCTTAGGCTCCTCCACCTCTCCATATGGGTCAGGAACAGCTACAAGCATCTCCCTCAGAAACCCACATTTGAGAAACATCCACTTTCAACTCCTGATAAATTCTGAAGGCTTCCACTAAGTAACATCATCCCCACCCAAACTAGAACTTATCTACAGTAAGTCACCATCTTTTCCTTGCCTTGTTTTCATCATCCCTGCAAGACAGGCTCTTCCTCCAAAGAAAAACTTGCAATAAATGGGACATTTTGGATAGATAAATATCCCAAAGGACTTTGTTTACCCTTTTAAGCAAAAACAAAGCGTGAGTGGGGACATTATTTTGAGTAGAATATTCTCAAATGCCTCTTAAAATGCAGTCATGGGAAACTGTAGTCAAATTTAAAATATACCTTATGTAACAAATTCAAAGTAAACAAGATATTTTACCATAGGATATGCTAAAAAATACTTCATCATTAGCTATTACCCTATGCCGCACTAGTGATACCTGATGCATAGGTCTCTGAACTAAATGGCCGCAGGCTGCTAACTTCAATTTCCAACATCTGCTTCCTGTGCTTTTGGGTTATTTCCTTGGTCAGGCTGCCAGCTGACATTTCTTGTAGCTGTTAGTCCATTTGCTTGTGGCTACTACTGTCCTTTCTGATTTCATAAAATCCCAATTAGCTGGAACCTCTACTATTATTAACTTGCTGTGGTTGGAAAGTAGGTAAGTTTGCACTGTATGTGTAGCTAACAGTGAACAGATAAAGGGGCAGGAGACACTCTTGTGGACATCCTTTGTAACCATACTTGGGCCCTTTTAGCGTACTGACCATTCCTGACTCCTCTCAGGGTTAAGTGTGGTTTTGCCATCCCTCACAGTAAAGACACCCAATCTTCCTCCACTTCCAGAACCCCACATACAGCCCACTGTGTACTGAACACATCTCCACGTCCTTCCTCTATTCCTTTTAAGAATCTCCAAGTTCATCTTGTAATACTTCCAACCTCATTCAATCACATATTTAATCCTTCTCTCCTTTCTCCCTTGCAAAGATTGTCTCCAAATAATTAGGCGTTTTCAGGTCACGCTTTTATTTTGGCGAGTTCTTTTTTAAAAGACAGTTTCTATATTAAAATGACTTCCTGCTTTGGATGAAATTAAATGTAGCTTTTTCATCCCTCTGCCCTGTTCCTACCACACAAGTATGTCTTTCCTTATCATCCCAAATGGTCATGTTATGATGTTAGGTTAACTCAATAATCGGTATTCACAGCCAACTAGTGAATCAGGATTACAGTTTCTTTTTTGGTGACTTTTGTCTTACCTGGAATTAATAACTGCCCTTTCCCTCCATTTGCTTAGTTTTCTAAGTATTTTTTTCTTTTTTTGGCAACACATCCTCAGATCAGTCAGTTATCAGTATTATTTCCCAAATGGCCAAACACCAGACACATTTTCAAGGGGAAGGGAACCAAGGACCCCTGTCGTATAAGTGGACACGTGTCTCATTTCCATGGTCAGCCCCGCATCATCTCACCCTGGCCCACTACCACACCCACTGTCCCCAAGGCCTTCACTTTCATGGTTTCACTTTTTCAGAAAATAAACCTCTATTCTCCTGCTTAGGCTGGGAGTACTCATCTGGCTCTCAGGGTGGACAGGGTCTAGGGCTCCATTTTGTTTACCAGCTCTCAAGTAATTCCTTGCTCTCAATCCTGCCTCACACCCCACTTCCTCTCTACCTAGTACCTCCCAGCCTTGAGTTTTTGAGGTGGTTCTTCAGAATAAATTTTGGTTCTTTGCGCTGATTTAAATTATCAACACTGCATTCACTTACCGTCTTCCAAATTCTCACACCCTCTCATCCACTGATATCTCTTCTACTGTTCTCTTGCAGGTTGTCTTCCTGGATTTATACATTCTTTCTTCCTTTCCTCTTTAGTAAGGCTTTGAAAGAGACCACCTAACATATATGATTAATCCACTATGTTTATAGAATCTATGATTATTTTTTAAAAGTAGATTAAAAGCACATCTGAGTTTATAGGGACAGGAGGTTGGACGGTTAATTGAAGGAAGAAAATGTAACCTAAGCCAACATGTGGTGTTTTCTTCTAAAGCAGAGGTCACAACTCAAATTCACTTAGGAACACATGAGTAAAGCTAGGGGGGTGTAAGACAAGGAAGAGTTGGGGACTATGGGGAAGTGGAAAGGGCCAAAACTCTCTGAATGGCAATAGTGACTCAGCTCCAACTAAATACAGAAATTCAGACCTAACCTTGCCAGATCTTCCAATCTTCCGAGGAAAACCAGTAATTGATCTGCACTTGAATTAGCTGACAGATGTTGACCCTACTCATCTAAAATTAACCCCCTCATGTTGGAAAAATTGGACAGATACATGCAAAAAATGAAACTAGACCACCAACTTACACCATATACAAAAACAAACTCGAAATGAATAAAGGACTTAAATGTATGATGGGAAACCATATAGACTCTTAGAAGAATCCATAGGCAGCAAAATATCAGACATGTGTCGTATATCTTTACACGTATATCTAAGGGGAAAATAAACAAATGGGACTACATCAAAATAAAAGTGCACAGCAAAAGAAACCATCAACAAAATAACAAGAAAGCCCACTGCATGGGAGAACATATTTGCCAATGTTATCTCTGATAAGGGTTTAATCTCTAAAATTTACAGGGAACTCATACAACTTAACAAAAAGAAGATAAACAACCCAATAAAAAAATGGGCAATGGACCTAAATAGATACTTTATGAAAGAGGACATAAGGAAGGCCAAGAGACATATGAAAACATGCTCAAAGTCACTAATCATCTGAGAAATGCAAATCAAAACAATGAGGTACCGTCTCATATCTGTTAGAATGGCTATCATCAACAAATCAACAAATGACAAGTGCTGGCGAGGATTCAGAGAAAAAAGAACTCTCGTGCACCGCTGGTGGGAATGCAGACTGGTGCAGCCACTGTGGAAAACAGTATGGAGTTTCCTCAAAAAATCAAAAATGGAACTCCCATTTGACCCAGTAATCCCACTTCTAGGAATATATCCCAAGAAAATAGAAATACCAATCAGAAAGGAAATATGCACCCGTGTTCATAGCAGCACAATTTACAATAGCTAAGATTTGGAAACAGCCCAAGTGCCCATCAGCAGATGAATGAATTAAAAAACTGGTACATCTACACAATGGAATACTACACTGCTGTATAAAAGAAGGAACTATTACCATTTGCGACAGCATGGATGGATCTGGAGAGCATTATGCCTAGCAAAATAAGCCAGTTATAGAAACATAAATACCACTTGATCTCACTTACTTGTGGAATATAATGAACAACATAAACTGATGAAGAAAAATAGAGCCAGAGGAAAAAAACATTTTAGAATATAATAGAAGTAATCCTGTTATTTGCAGGTTTTTAATATTTCCTATTTTTGTGATGTTAGTACAGTTTTGGTAATATATTTATAAAATCTTTTTTCTTGAAATATTAACGTTTATTGCATGTAATATTATATTTAAAACTAGAGGCCTGGTGCATGAAATTCGTGCATGGGGGGGTCCCTCAGCCCAACCTGCACCTTCTCCAATCCAGGAGCCCTCAGGGGTTGTCCTACTGAAGGCTTAGGTCTGCTCCCGTGGTTCTCTGCTCTCTGCGCAGGCCTGCCTGCTTGACACCGCAGCTACGGGCAAGCAGGCCCTGCTGTCTGCAGTGGGACTGAAAGGACTGGGGGACTCCAGCGGCAGGCAAGCGGCACAGCTGCCCTTCCCCCGGGACTGGGGGACTCCAGCGGGGATGATGGGACTGGGTACCACCATCTTTATGATGGAGTGATGGTCAATTTGCATATTCCCTCTTTATTAGGATAGTTTTTCTTGAAATATTAATGTTTATTGCATGTAAATGGCTAATTATTTTATATTTACAATCTGGTTATAGATTTATTTTGTATATTGTAAAATAATAATAACATTAATTATAAAATAAAATAATCCCCTCACTCTTACTGGCTTTAGTCATCTTCATCACTTTATCAATATCTCTGTTGTATGTTTCATCTGCATACCTTACTCAAATGTTAACACCATGGTTGTGATACTTTTTACGCTGCTATTGAATGAATGAAACATTTTTCACTGGCCAAAGCACTTAGCTCACTGCACATGACCTCCTCTCTGACAGGATTTATACAACCCCTTGAACTTGCCAGTGCCCTTTGCACTGTTAGATCTATTTTTATATGCATCGATTTCCCAACTAGAAGATATGCCTTAACAAGGTAGTGGGAGCTACATTCTGCTCTCTCTTCCTTAGTGCTTTACACACAGTGGGCATTTAATAGTTTGATCTTCTCAGGCACAACAGCTAGTGAAACAAATAGGTGTTGAGATGTGTATGACATGGGAGTAAGCACTGAAAAAAGTAAGGTATTCAAATTGTTTGATTTTAACAGATACAGAGTTTAAATTATGATCATTTCTGATGCTTAGGTGCCTTGCTCTGGTTGTCTATTATAGGTACCCAAAGACTTCAGTTTCATATTATAGGAACGATGATCCAAAACCAATTGAACACAACCTGTGTTTTTTACTCACCTGTCCAACATGCTACTGTAATATTTAAATGTGAAATTAAGGGTGAGGAAACTTCTGACATCCACAGTTACAGGTGTCTGATGGAACTGTTGCTTAGGGTGAGCTCCCTTTCCTTTCCTAGACATTACAATTGGCTCTGACAGAGGTAAAATGGTAGTAGAGCTATGCAAAACTAGCAGATTCTGGAGGTGTGAGTAAAGGTGCAACAAGCACGTGTCTCCTTCACTGGCCTAGGGCTTCGTCCGCCTCCACCCCTAGCAAGGACCTGGCTCAACAGCAGATATTCAATAACCATCTCCTGACAATGGGTGTTCTCTAATACCCTTTCTAGTTCTAAGATGTCACTTAGTCCTTATTCTGAGCCCAGGACAGAACTATAGTAAACCTGATGCAAATATTGTCCCTATGGTTAGTACCACAAGATAGCCTTTTACATGGGAGGGCTGAAAAATCTGCTTCATGAGGCCCAAGACAGACCAACCAGCTGAGCTGGGAAAATTTATACTAACCTGGATCTAAACCAAGATTTTTATTTATCCTCATGCACCTGTGGACAGGTGGTTAGTGAGCCCTATATAATGTTTGCTAAATCAATAAAATATCAAACTGAGATGGTAATGGCCCACGGGGCCAAACCAGAATGAAGCAAAGTAGAGAAGCCATTTCTCTTGGGTGGATGTTATGCTCAAGTGATCTCACCCTTCCTGTCACTCTATTTAATTCCTGGCCATCAGTGATGCCTACCTCTTTGCTTTGGCTCTAACCTGTCTCCAGAGCACTGGATCCATTATTTCCAAGTGTCTAAGGGGGCTTCCCCTATGGCAACAAGTCTAAAATGAATCTTATTTTATTCTCCCTCCCCACAGCTATACCTTCTAACGTTAAATTCCTGTAATATTTACAGCTAGTTTTGTATTGGTTCAGTAGCCATCTGAGTGCCTGTGTTGTAGCAGATATTTTTTTTTAAAAAATGAGCCACAGCCCTGTCTGGTGGGGACAAGAGACGCGTGAAGACCTAAGTGTAATCTAGTAAGTGCTACACGGCTCGAAGGTGGGAATGCCTTTCTCCATCCTGCAGTCAGGATGACATCACAGAGGATGAGTGGAGTATTTATGTCTGTGTGTTCCCCTCAGCTCCTCCATGAGTAAGGGTCCTCCAGGCTAACTCCTTTTCTTACATGCTTATTTCCTAGTCTGGCATGTAACACAGAGCAACTAGCAAACAATCACTGATCCAGGCGCCCAGATGACAGGCCAAAGTTTAATGCAGCCCCTGCACCAGGCACCAAGCAGCAGTCTACCTGCACACTGAGCTTCTCTGAGTGCAGCTGTGCTCCCAGGGAACTGAAATGTAACAGAACGTCTTTCTTTTCTTTTTTTTTTTTAAACTCTCAGGAAGACTTTCCCCATTGAAGGAACTATAGAGGAATTCCACCAATCCTTTCCACATTGTTAAACATTGTGGATACTACTGCTACATCACCACCACCACCACCACCACCACCACCAATATCTAGCATTTGCTTGATTCTATTCTAAGTACCTAATGTATGAACATAAATTTAACCCTCACAACAAGCCTACTATGTGGTGGACATGATCGTTATCTCCATTTTTACAGATCAGGGAAAGGAGGCATGCGAGGCTAGATCACTTGCCCAGGATTACAGAACTAGTTACGTGCTGGTTAGGCTCCCAAAACTATACTCTCTGCCACTCAGTCATCTTTCGATCTGGGATGGTGGCCCTGTCACATCTATCTCTAGGATGTTTAGGTACCAAGTTGGGGCATCTGCAAAAACAAGAAGAGTGATCACCAAACTACCAAAAGGAGAGGAGGAGAGGAGCTGCCATTTATTTAGCTTTGCTCCCTCCCATCTAAGACCAAGCTGATATCTAAACAAGAATCAAAACCCAAAGCTCATTAACATCAGTGTGTGCTTCAATAAGGTGAACACTACAATGATGTACAATTACATGCTAATAATTCAATGCCCAAGAGTCCTGTAAAACAATTGCAAAGGCCCAGGATTATCACAGTATGCAAATGCACTAGGAAAATCATTACCTATTTAGTCCCCTTCATTTTGGTGGGTTTAACATGAGAAGAATAATCCATGCTACCAGACGCGATTTCATTTTACAGCTGTAGTAACCAAGTACATAAAAGCCCGAATCTGTCCCAATAGCTTCTAAAAGATTTTTCCCATAGTGTCAGAGGCAAAAATAATGAAATCTTGCAAATGTACAGTAAATAGGACCCTTGTGGACACTAACTTCAAAAATGCATGGTCTATAAGACATTAAAGGCTTGATTTTAGTTTCTGCACTGTTCCTGTTAATAACAATGTCTAATTAAAACATCTGTAAAATACTGATAGTTTTAATTTTACATAAAATTTCCAAAACAACTGTTACACAGTATAATAGGTATCTGCAATGAATAGGTTATTAATGGAAATATTATTTTAAATTAAAATCAGGTTCTAAATTTAAATTAGTCATCTCTGGCTAATGAAGAGAAAAAGAAGTCATCCGTGCTGGGAATAATACTGCAGATAATCTAGTTTTCAACATCCGTTAAAGCAAATTCATTCAATCACTTGGGCTAAAGGACAATTTATTTTGCTTCTTCTGACTTGTACTCCACTTGGCACTTCTGATGGGTTTCACAGCTGAACTGAATATTAAAACTATAGCGTAATGCATCTTTCAACTTCATTCACAATCTGAACCCACCCTTCCAATTTACCAGTGAGGAGACAGCCGAGAACTTGACTCCCTGCAGTAGCTTCTCCCTCCCAGCCCTGCCTAATCTGATGAATATTTTAAAAGGAATGGCATAAAATCTCAGCTTTCCCTTTCTTCAGGTCTCATCTTCTTTTACAAAATACAACAAAAGAGATAAGCAAGGCTTAGTGGCTAGCTGTATTCAATACCTTTCTTTCTAATTAGTGCACAATACAAGATGTTACACATCTCAGCGCTGGGGGCTGTGTCTGCCTGTGCTGGCGCTGAGTTGGTAAGGGATTCATTCCAGGCGATGAAAAGCTGCGTTTCAAGTTGCTTCTGATTCACACAATGGTTCACAGTAGATTCTGCAGAATGTGGTCCACAGCATGAGGGAAACTCTCACACGTTAAGTGAGGAGGTGGGCTAATTTTTTCTTCATCTGCTGCTCGGTATTTTCCTGAAATGGAAGTAAAGATAGTGAACGAAGGCTACTGCTAGAATGCCAGTGATCACAGCCTGTGGACACCTAGGCCACTGCAGAACCACCCTTCCAGTTACTCCAGAATCAGGGTCCATATCTCCCAAAGCACCTTTTACTGAGGCTTCAGAATGCAATGAGACAATTCAAAGAAATATCACATTCAGCATTTTCCAGGCCTACCTACAGCCATTCACAATCAGAGGTACTGGGTCACCTGACAGCTAAGGGTCCCTTCAGAACTCCACAGCTGATGAAATCATTTTCTACCCCCACCAGCTCTGAGGATAAAATGGTGAGTAAAATCAATGCTTTTAAATGGAAGCCCAGACCCCACAGGGCAGAGGCCCTGTCAGCTCCTGAGGGTGACTGCTGCCAAGCAGGAGCCCTATGCGTCTGGCAAATGAGAGCACCTGGGGGTGGGGAAGGGAAGAGTGATGGATGATCATAGGCCCGGGCCAGACCATGTGCATAGCAGGTACTCAAGGGGCAGGACACTGCCCAACTCTCCCCAGACTCTGGAATTCAAGACATACAAATGAATGTCCCAACACAGCAGAGGCCCCGTTTCACACAGTGGTCACAGAGCTTTTACCAATGAAAATCAGATGACTTGTGGTCCCTACTTCAACACTCTTACTGGGTCCCACAGCCCTTCAGAAAGAGCCCCAAATCTCTATTGTTACCTAGCAGGCCTCTGACATGGGCCCTAGCAGCCCCGTCACCCCGGCATGTGCACTTGTCACAAGGCTGCAGTCCTAGACTGGACCTGGCTCTTTTGAGGACCTTCACACCTGCTATTCTTTGCCTGGAACATTCTTCTCACCTGACTATCACCCTTATGCTTCAAGTCAGGTTCTATATTCCATCCAAATTAGATCCCCACCCTGTTATTCTCTCTTAGTGCCTGTTTTGTTTTGTGTTTTTTTTGCCTCCACAATATTTATAACAATTTATAATTATTTATGTATTTGTTTAATGTCTGACTCACACCTGAGATTATTAAACTCTCTAAGAGTAGGCACTAGGTCTCTTACATTCCCCAATGTACCCTCAGCACCTGACATAATGACTAGCACATTCCACAATTAATTTTTATGAATAGAAGGAGAGCCCAGCAGGTGTGACTCAGTGGTTGAGCTTCAACCTATGAACCAGGAGGTTGCAGTTCAATTCCTGGTCAGGGCACATGCCTGGGTTGCAGGCTCCATCCCCAGTGCAGGGCGTATAGGAGGCAACTAATCAATGATTCTGTCTCATCATTGATGTTTTTCTCTCTCCTTTTTTCTTCCTCTCTGAAATCAATAAAACTATTTAAAAAAGAATGGAAGGAAAGAAGGAAGGGAGGGAGGGTGGGAGGAAAAACGGTTGGGAAGATATTAAAGAACTTATATGCATATATGAATAACCCATGGACATAGATAATAGTGCAGTGAAGGCCTGGGGGAGGAGGGTACAGGGTAGAGGGAGTAAAAACAGGATAAAGGGGGACATCTGTAATACTTTCAACAATAAAGATTAAAAAATAATAAAATTAAATAAAATAAAAGGAAGGGGAAAAAATAAAAAAAATAAAAGGAAGGGAGAGAAGAATTTCAAAACACTGCTTCAGCTGAGGTCTTGAGGAAGAGGCCAACTGCCGTGTAGCCACCCTGGCTGCCTCTGACTTCTCCTTGCTCTCCATTCTTTCTTCTGTGGTCTCTGCGATTCATTCTTCTGCATTTTCCAGTATTTTTGCCTAAATGCAGCTCCCCCAACAACAGACCCACCATTTTCTACAATTCCTTGTTTTCTACAACTATCTCTTTAAGAGGCTTTGCCCAGCAAACACAAAGCCTGAAAACCCCGTTCCACACCTTTGCACTGAATGGTTGAAGATGTTTCTTATCTTATTGACTGTGAATTCCTATAGAAGAGGAGCCAGCATCAAATGTACAAAGGTAATCAACATATACCTCACTCACCTTAGCGTCCACAGTATGCAGCAAACTACTGCTAGCTTTTTCTCAAGCTTAAATCCCTTTAAGGATGAACTCCTTTGCAAGGTTTCTACTTGGTCTCATAGGTATAAGTTAATGACTAACTATTGCTCTATCACCTAATCCCTGCACCCCATGGTCTAAGGGCAAATATGTGAAAGGCAAGTTTCTTGGCCATGTTGATAAGGACTCGCAGAATGCTTTTGCATATGCTGGCCAGCAAGTGGGCTTTCTACAAAGTACAAATTGACACAGTGGCTTACATATGTGTGAAAGCTCTAGCACCTCCCACTGTGTCAGGCATACAGCTGGTGCTCAATAATGTTGGCTGAGTGAATGAAGCAAGCCACCATCACTCCTGCCTGACCCACTCACTGCTGCAGTCTGTGCTTTCCTGGATGGATAAATGAATGGGCTTCTGATCTTTCTAGTATTGCACAGCATGGGCCCTCCCATGTGTTTTTTCCCCGCAATCCTAAGACCATTTTATTTTTGCTTTGTGGAAGAAAAATAATTACAGTGTCCAGTGATTTGGCTTTGCCATTTCTGTAAGAACTTTCCTTTAAGCAGCTCTGTATTCCACCATCCTGTTTTAGAGAAGTCTTATACAGAAGATACATACCAGTTTTTACTAAGATGCCCAGCATGCCAACATCCTGAGCCCCACCAACATCATCCCTGCAATCCTAGAAAGCACAAAGAAAGCATTTAGTACCAGGTCTTCAATTTACTTGCCGATAAAACCCTACCAACCAACTGATTTGACTCATTAGGCTGGGATGGCCAACTGTAACCCCATGTTTGTTTGTTTTTTAAATGAAAGACAGGAGATGTAAAAATGGTAAATTCACATATAATAGTCTGAGGCAGCACACCACTTGGAAAGGGAAGTGTCATAGAGGTGGAAGGCGTACAACAGAGCAGTCATTCTAGTACCAAACACAGAGCACAGTCACAGTTCTTCAATTTTGCCACATGTGTGCATCGATCTTCTCTCAAAACAGATCATGGAAAAAGCATTCTATCCATTTGGCAGCTTTTAAGGTGGATGATCCAACTGCAAACAGTGAGTGAACTAGACTCAGAAGAAAGCTTTTCTGCTGCCCATCTTCTTATCTAATAATAGACAAACATGTAAATTGACTGTACCTCCGCTACGCCCACAGCCAATCAGGAGTGAGTATGCAAATTAACCTGACAAAGATGTTGGGTTAATTTGCATATGTGGGCATGGAGCGGCAGGGAGGGGCGGGATGCCTGCTATGAGGGGGCGGGGGGGGGGGGGCGGTGGAGGGAGCTACAGGAGCAGGGAGTGAGGACTTGTAGGCTCCCAGGCGCCCCGGGAGCGAAGCCAGGGGAAGGAAGGCCTATTCTTGCACGAATATCGTGCAACTGGCCTCTAGTGTAATATATTATCCTTACCTTCCATCTGATTGTCTCTAACAGCTGCAATCAAGTCAAATCATTATTTTTAGACCATGGGACTGTCTGACATTCACTTCACACATGGGAACAACCGATCAGTTAGAAAAGGAGATGCTCTTTCCAATTCTTACTCACGATGGGGATGAGTATGCTTGGTTGATTGTGATGATAAACACAAGGTAATAAAGTCCAAGGACTGGGAGAAACATCAAGAAAATCAATCCCGCCCTAACCGGTTTGGCCCAGTGGCTAGAGCGTCGGCCTGCGGACTGAAGGGTCCCAGGTTCGATTCCGGTCAAGGGCATGTACCTTGGTTGCGGGCACATCCCCAGTAGGGGGCGTGCAGGAGGCAGCTGAATCGGTGATTCTCTCTCATCGATGTTTCTAGCTCTCTATCCCTTTCCCTTCCTCTCTGTAAAAAATCAATAAAATATATTTAAAAAAAAAAAAAAAAAAAAGAAAATCAATCCTGCTATCTCATATCTATGAGCAAGGTTCATTCAGATCATGCCTGAAGAAAATATTTTTCCATTAAAATCATTAATATTATTCAACAACAGCCCTTGGAAATGAGTTTTAGAACATCAAAATCTTCATTCAAAGTCTGACTTAAAATCTTTTCTGTTGCATCTAAACTTTCCCTGTTGAAGCAGTGAAGATGGGGGAGTGGAAGAGAAGGAAGAAGGGAGGTGGGGAAAAGTGGACAAAGAAAGGGAGGGAAGAAACCGCCACTCTCTGAGGTAACAAAGGACCCTGCACAAAGCTTCTATTGCATGCCTTTCCTGTCTCCCACCCTGTCCCAAAACCAGTATCTCCTGGGATAAAAAAACTCCAATAACCATTTTTCAAACACATATCTGCCTAGGAAAGTCAGATAAAGACTTGCCAAGAAGAATAGATGTGACTGAAAAGATAGCTTCTGAAAACAATACCAAATTCAATGACTATCCTATTTAGTGTGAGGTGAACACACACCGAAGTGGAAGAGGGTATCAGGAGAACCGTGAAACACTTGCACCATCACAAGTTAAGAAAGCAAGAAATCTAGTTTGTCTTGGTGGGCGTCCAGAGCCTCAAGTTTTACTTCCAGCTGTGCCACTAATTAGCTACAGGAATGGAGGCATGCAGACTTCCGGCTCCATTTTTCAGTTTCCCAGTCAGAAAATGGAGAGATTTGGACCAGCCTAACAAGTTATTATTTATAACTAAAATATACTAGTAATCACTGCCACCTATTTAACACAAGGCAGTGTGCTTTCTAGCTCCTTCTCCCTTATGGCACACGTGGATGTTTCCCCAGGACACTAGAGTAAACTGACAAGGTGCTCACAGCTAGAGTCTCCAAAAGTCCAGACCTGCCACTCAAATGGCTAAGGCAATCAATACCTGTAGCTATTTGTGACACATTGGTAAGTTCTTCCATATAGCATACACTAAGGAAAAAATCAATAATGGTAGACTCCTTTAGGTATAGGTTGTTCCCTGCATAAGTAATATTAGAAAAATCTAAATTTCTGTAAAGTTTTCTTTAAAAACACCTATCAAGCATTTGATTGACTTGCATTTAATGGTCTTTTAAATTATATATATCTCATCATACTATAGAGAATGTCAGAAATCATCAAAATGTCAGTTCTTTAGAAGAATACTACTACACATCTACCTGAAGCCTGACTCAGAGGCAGCCATTTCTCTCCATCTGATGTCGTCAGCAGCAGAGTCTGCTTGGGTGTAAAGCAGTGCTTCCAAGCTGGCTCGGCCCAGCATGGCAGGCGAACTCAGGGCATTTCCTGAGCTCTTCTACTTACGTCTCCTATCATGACGGCCTCCTCAGGTTCACAGCCAGTGCCCCGCAGTGCTTCCAAAAAGAATGTCTTCTCTGGTTTTCCTACTACTGTGGCTTTGGTATCTGTGGCATACTCCAAAGCAGTCACAAATGGTCCGGGCCCCAGGGCTAAGCCATCTTTCCTCTTGTAATACCTGGCTTTGTGGATTGCTATCAGAGGTGCCCCATCCAGGAGTAACCTAAAGAGACAGAGAAAATGGAGACTGGCTAAAAGCAAGGCCTTTTTGACTGGAAAAGAATGTCAGACTTACAAAGTGGTTTTACAGTCTTCACATTCACAGAAACAAAGAGTTTCTTATTAACTTTTAATGACTTGTTATCTTCTAATGAATTCTCTAAGAACTGCTGGGAATTAAACTCAAATACACTGAAGAAAGGTGATAGATTATTAAATTTGGGATTGCTTCAACCTTTTACCTTTAGAGGTTTCAGACACTTTACCCGAATCACCAGGGAAAGAGAATTAAGAGAAGTAAAGCTAAATAAGACACTCAAGGGAAGAAGCTTAACTTAATGAGACAAGTTGTTTCAACCTTCCCTAATGGTAAGCAGGGGGCTCTTGAGCCCTTTCCAGTATCACAACTGTTGCTGCAGTGACACATTCAGCTAACTCCTAAATACCTGACTTCCTGTTTTCCCTACTCCAATATGTAAGTTTCTTTCTAATTCAGAACTTTAATAGAGCATTTTACAAACACTTTCTGCTTGTTCCTTTACGTCTTCATTCTACCTTTTGACTGCTTCTGACATTACTTTGCAAATCAGGCCATCTTCCTTGGAGAACACACCAACAAGGTTTAAGGGAGAGCCTTTACTGCCACATCTCTTTTGTTGTCCTGATATTAGGATAATTATTCTCATACCAAACAAAGAGCACAAAGCATTTTACCATTAATTTGATAACCAATCTCTACATATAGTTAAGAATCCTTATTAGTGACTTAGGCAAAACATAAAACAAACCCAAAAGACCCCACCAACAGCTTCTTAATACTCACCACCCAACCCCCATCCAAAAAAATCTGCCATCCATCCCAACGACGCAGCCTGCAGACTCGTAGCAGAAGAGTCACACCAATATTATCATCTAATGCAATGCAGGACATGATACACTAAAACTGCTTTTACCCAATGTAATGAATGATCTCACAAAGCTTAATTTACTTTAAGCCATCTACATAGTTAAAATATTTAGTATGTCCATCGAGGAAGAATTCATCACATCTTACCCTTCACAATTATGAGTAATTAAGCGCTCAGCTATGAAAGTGCTAAATTATTTTTGTCGGTGGGCATGGAAATGCCTTCCTGTGGGATATGCAGAATTCAGACATTTATGATTAAATATTTTATTAAGTAAAAACCAATACTGGACTATTACTGGGCCATTCTGTTAGTTACTACAAATTGGTCACAGCACAGGATAGATCCTTCAAATTTATTCACTAATATTAATACAAGTTTATTTCTTAAAGCAGACCTTAAAATCTAGCTGTTAGGAAACCTGAAAAAGCCACTATGCTGGCCTTAAAGAACCACAGCTGATAGCAATGAGATAATAATGGGTGATTTATCTATCTCCCTTCTTGTCACCCGCCCCCAATCCCATTTATTTGCTACTCTACCACGGAACTGGAATTCTTTATGCAACAGACCTCAAAATTGCTTTCCACTTACATAGCTAAACTAAAAACTCATTTGATTTGGCTTTGTTAATATTTTATTATGTATTAACTGGGGATAAGACTTATCAGCCTGATTGATGTGTGTACTCAATTCCCAGGCAGTGCTTTAGTGCCTTCCCTGAAAGGGCTGAGACTGTGGGCTCTTCTACATGTCTCTAAGTGGAAACTGGACTACACGAGGCTGGAAAAGATAGGCATCTCTCAGGGAAGTGGTTCCTGCTTCTATCATCCTCTGCATAGCATAAGCTTTACCGAGTCTTTGAAGAGCCAAACATATTCAGGACAGACTGAAAGGTAAACATTTTCTAGAACACAGATTAGAAGAACTTTTATAGTTAAACTAGTGGCCCAGTGCACGAAATTCGTGCACATTAAAGGGGAATTAATTAGAGGAAATATTTTAATATTGCTATTTGCCCTTTCTCTATAATAGAAGTGTCAGAGATGAAAGAAAATTAGTAAAATGTATATGAAAATCTCCCTTCTGTCAGAGTCTGGGGCATGCCACGGGACCCAGAGTCAAGTCCCTGCCCAACCGCGCACGCCTCGAAATCGCGCAAGACACAGACCCGGCTAGGCCCCCCAGCCCTGGTGCAAGGGCATGACGACCTTTGCATGTTAGCTCTTTATTATATAGAAGGACATTTTTTGAAATATCAAAAATAGACACCCCAATACTTGGGAGTGTTTTTATACCTACGAGACAGGGCAGCAAAGGGTTGGCTGTTTTTGACACCAGAAATAATGTATCAGAAGGAAATATTCTGATAATTTTCTATCTATATCTAACTATAAAACCACCGAAGTGCAAGAAGCAAGGAAAAAAGGGCACAAAGGCCTGATGCAAAAAATGCTGGCTGTGATTTCCGTGTGGGCAACGGAACAAACTGAAAAATCCTAGTGAGGGGCAGGGCCACAACAGAAACATCTTAGGCAAACATCTAGTTCAGTGGTTCTCAACCAGGGGCAGTTTTGCTCTCCAGGGACATTTGGCAGCGCCTGAAGACTTTCTGGTTGTCACAACTGGGGAAAGAGAGGTGCTACTTGCATCTAGTGGGTGGAAGCCAGGGATGCTGCTAAACATCCTACAATGTATAATACTGCCTCCACCCAGCCCCACGGTATTTTCTGGTCCAGAAGGTAGTGTCCATACTTCTTAAAATAGGTACCAGCAAATCACTTCATGTGGGCCTAGGGTTCTTATTAAGGATTTTTCAACCTTAGCACAACTAGACATTTTGACAAATTGGACTCTATCAATATTAAGAACATCATGTTCTCATACTTTAAGAGCACAAAAAGGCAGGAATAAAATATCTTCAGTATACATATATATATCCAACCAAAAACATGTATATATAATGAGTTCCATCATATACACAAATCAGTAAGAAAAATACAACCCAATCAGAAAAGGTAAAAGATTTGAATGGGCACATTGCAAAGAAATTATCCACTGGTCAATAAGTACATGAAAATGTTTCAAGAACATTACTTACCAGGGAAACACAAACTGAAACTCAGTAAAATACCACTATACACACCAAACAGAATAGCTGCAATTACATAGACTGGTCAGAGACTGGTGGGGATTTGGAGCAACTGAAACTCACACTCATCGCCAGTGGGAATATATGACTTGCTATAATGACTTTAGAAAATTGTTCAGCAATATTTACTAAAGCTAAACAAGTACTTATTACCCAGTAATTTCACTACTCTACAGACCTAAGAGAAATTAGCACATATATCCCCCAAAAGACATGTTAAAGAACATTCATAGCAGCTTTATTCATAACAGCCCAAACTGGAAACCATCCAAATGAACAATAAATAAACTGTGGGACAGTCATACAATAGGCTACTACACAACAAAAATAAATAAGAAACAAAACAACAAGAAAGTACTGCTACCCGCAACAACTTAAATAAATCTCAACAAGAGACAAAAATTACACAATTGTATGACTTAATTCCTATGAAGACCAAGAACTGGCAATCCTGACAGGAGTCAGTAGTGTTACCAAAGGAAAGAGTGTACTACAAGGCAAGGGTGCTGGAATGTTCTAGATCTTGATCAGAGGGTTACACAGGTATATATCTATGTGTAAAATGCTATTGAATTGTATACTGACAATTTGTGTACTTTACTGTGTATGTTATAGATTAATAAAAAAGTAACAGACTATATTTATGTGGCTTTTTAAACTGCAACTTTTATTTAGAGTAGCAAAAGTTGCCTTGATCGCATAACAATATCCCCAAATTAAAAAAATAAGAGCAGTTAGTGACAGATATTAAACTAAATTCTGTATTCTGTGGATTTCACATAGGCATTTAAAGTGGTTCTCTTGCATATACTAATGGAATACTTTAAACAACTCAAGTACTTAAATCTTAAACAATTTCTCATAGTCTGGACTTGATTTAAGAAACTGCAAAGCAGCAGTCAGCACTTTCAAAATGGATAAAGCCCACAGAAATATTTCTAATGTGAGTCCTGCTGTCACACTGTTCTGGAATTACTCATGCTCAGGACTCTAAATACTTAGAAAAGATGCAGGAGTTTCTGTACAAATGCAGTAATAATTGAAGTCATAGTTGTAGACCTTTTTTTCTCCCCTTCTCTTTTTCCCTTTCTAAGGAATTGAATATATTGGAGCAATTAACTTTTAATTTTTTTTCTTGAGGAGATTGGAAAAGAAAAGCAATCTAACATTCCACAGGAACCATTTATGGTGATAAGAATCTCCTCCTAAAAAACAAAAAAACAAAAATAATTTCTGCACATCTCTAAGACTTTTTGAGGATTCTCACACCTTGTAATAATTATAGGAAAGAAATCATTAACTTCAAATTTAAGTCATTTTGAATCTTCAAAACATTGCTGTTAAGCAGCCTTTCACCTCTTGCATTTAAATGTGAAAGTTGTGATGTTACTTATTTTTAGATAGAATAACTTTTGTTTGTTTTGTTAATCCTCACCCGAGGATATTTTTCCATTGCTTTTTAGAGAGAGTGGGAGGGAGGGGGAGAGGCAGAGATAGAGAAACATGGGTGTGAAACAGACATATTGATTAGTCCCCTACTACATGGGCCTGCAACCGAGGTTACTTGCCCTTGACCAGAATGGAACCCGGGACCTTGCAGTCCTCGGACCATGGCCCTACCCACTGAGCCAAACTGACTGGGGCTAGAATTACATTTTAAATAAGCTCCTCTAGAAGCTGGAGAACAGTTGCTCTTAATTTATTTTAAAAACTTGAACTTTTCCTAGGTTAAGCTATTCCATGCAGTTTTCCCTCAAAATTCCTTTGATCCAACAACTATACTTCTGAAAAAATTTTAAGGAACAAACATAAATATTGCTTAACTAATGTTCTCAAAGGTGCTTTGTTTTTTTTTGTTTTTTTTTTAAGTTATCTTCAAAAACCTGGAAATAACCAACAATAAGGAACATGGCTATTCAACTAATTGCACTTCTGAGAGTGGAATATGCTATGGGAATCAAACATGCTTTAGAAGGATATTTAAGAATGTGGAAAAACATGCACAACATATTGTTGGGTTTTTAAAAAGCAAATTACCACATAGTATACATACACAGTATATATAGATTCTCATTTTTTGCCTAAATAGATATATGCATGGAAACAAACTAGCTAGATGGAAGAATTTTGTTTATTCTCTTTTGAGCATATACAATTTTCCACAATGAAGACATATTACTTTTGTGCTGCGATATTTTTTTAATCTTATTAATGCTAAGTTCAAAGTAAATTAAGTTATCTGCTTGCCCAGGTAGCCTTCTTCCTAATAGAGATCATTAAATTTAGTTGTAATTGGTCCATTACTAAAATGCTCAAGCTTAGGACTTCTAACTGAGGTCAGAAGATAAAAAAGACCTTGCTACAAGCTTGTACCACAACTGTGAAAATGCATACACCAGAGCTATAGATATTCATATTGATGAGTCATACAGTATTACTAGGGAAGAAAGCAATTGATAAGTAAAGTATAAAACATGCAAAATAATACCATATACTGTTTAGGAATACCTATATATGTGTTATAGTATTTTAAAAATGTATGTAAATGATAAACACAATTCAGAATCCTGATTACTTTTGGGTCTTGGGTGATAAAATTGGGGAAGGATATGCAGGGATATCCCATATGTCAATAATTTGTATTTCTGGAACTGCTTGATAGGCCTAAGGATGTTTGTTATATTATCCCTTGTATATTTTAGTAGTAGGTAAAAGGAAAAAAGACACCAATGGCTCTTAGAATTTAAATGTTTTCTAGAATCCAACCCCCCAAATCATGTCTATTTCTTCTTTAAAATCAATCTCTAGAATGCAGTATCCTCAATTCATTCAAACACTTAGGACATATTTATAGCCAGATTGTACTATGCATTTTTGGGGGCCTACCCATTTGAAATAGTAAATAAGAGGCAGTGTAATGTGGAAGGCTAATGCATCCACCTGAGGGCAATAGGCCTCTGAAGCTGGTGTTCAAGGCAGCTATGCCATGGGGTTTAAAATCCAATGTTTATTCTCATTATCAACCTGAACAGTAATTTAACTAATCGGTGGTTCATTTGAGATGTCTATATTTGCCACTTACAATCCAAACAGCTGTAGTCACTGGTTGGAAGGCACAGTCTCTGTGGAGACATCAATATGCAAAGAAGGGCAAGACCTAAAATCCTTCTGTTAACTCTCCACCCAGCTGTTAAGTGCATTTGTGAAATTAGAGTTGACCTATAAGTGCACTGTAATGCTTCAAAGTGTAGTGTTTAAAAAAATCAATACGGTTAGGGAAGTGTACTAATTAGACAGCATCCGAGCAATTATAAAGTCAGTATTATGTCAACATACATTTTTATTACCCTGAGCCTAGCATTCATCTAAGGCAGAGACCTATTAAATATGTCCTTCCCAAATTACTAGCTAAAATCAATCAATACCTTCTCCTTGAATTCTGTGGTTAAAGAAATGAATAAAAGATAGCAGGAGTAAATTCGGAAGTAGGTTCTCTATTTCAAATGAAAACCAATTTTGGAATAGCTGTAAACCTTACTTAAGGAGCAGGTGATATAATATTGCCCCCACCCCAACCTCAAGAAGCCACAGAATAACTGAAGTAGGTGAAGCAAAAGAAATTTTAACACCACATACCCCCACATATATCTTCACGCATGTGGCACAGCAGTGGACCTCCAGATAATAACTACAGTAAGCGGATACTGAGCAACTATAAAAAGTGAGTATGTTACTTTTAAACAAAGGCTAGACTATCACAATGACTAAGTGCATTAAGTAGCCGTAGTTTCCATTAACTGAGGCTCTAAAATGCACACAGGGAAAAGGGTGCTATTTCTGGCCACACAGATTGTACACGAAGACAGCCATTTTCAAGATTAACAGTAAATAATGTGCCCAGATGTGTGAGCTTTGTAGTGATTCTAGGACATATACATCAATAAATGAATTCTACATGAAATAAAAGTTCAAATGATCCTTGTAGATCTTTCTACTGTAAGAAAATGATGTTTTTATAGCATTCTTGATGTTAAATACCAAAAATTTATCAACCCACCTAAAAAAGTTTTAAGCTAGGTCAATGTATCCCTATATAATATTTTGAGCTACTTGTCATAAATTCAAAGACAAAGTATACTGTTTAATGGTTTGACAAGCAGTAAAAGACAAGATAAGATGAAAGATGAGAAAAATCCAAGGGAAAAAGTCACAATCTCACTCTAGACCAGATTTGTAAGTAAATTCTGACCCAGTTTATCTTAGGAAGTATGAGAACCAGTATGCAGTCTGCCCTTTGTAAGCAGCAGCAAAAGTTCATAAAAGTAAAATGCACACATAACTGAAGATTTATAACATTATATGTGTTAGTTGTGTTTCCCCCAATTTCAACCAACAGCCACTGGAGCATCTCCACTTAGATGCCCCACATGCCAAACAGCCCCAACCTGAATTTATCACCTCTGGAACCCCTCACAGGGAGTGTTCTCCATCACATGTGCCCAGGTGAGAAATATGATGTCCTCCCTGACTCACTGCCCTTCTTCACTTCCTAAACTCAGTCACTCATCTAGTCATGTTGATACTACCTGAATCTGGTTTTCTTCATCCCTACTATTATTCCAGTTCAGACTACCATTAGCACCCATAGTATAATTTCTTTGAAAGTATGGTCAAAATGCGTGGATTCTCACTGGAGGAAGAGTCACATTTACTGTTTTGGGGGGCATTAGCCTTGATGCTGTTTTCTGTTAGAAATTAGCATATTCAGTGGAGAATCATAGGAGTGATGATAAAAGATAAAACTGCTAGCTTTAAGAGATGCAAATTTTTTATGGATTTCTGCTCCAGAATACTGATTCTATAAAAAACAAACCAACCAAGATCATCTCAATTTAACATATTGATAATTTTTTTAAACTAAGCAGGATAATAATCCTATATAATAAAGAGGTGATATGCAAATTGACCCTCACACCCTCACAAGATGGCTGCCTACAACCTTGGGATTGGGCTTAAATCGGCAGTCGGACATCCCCCAAAAGGTCCTGGATTGGAGAGGGTGCAGGCTGGGCTGAGGGGACACCCCCTCCCGTGCACGAATTTCATGCACTGGACCTCTAGTAAATAATATTTGATGTTGATCTTGAAGTGATTTTGAAGATGTGTGTCCTCATGTACAATCTAGGTGGTTAGGAAGTAAAACATGTATAACCTTACATGACAAAGATTCAAGAAGGGAAAGAAGGAAGTATATGACCAGATGAAAAATAAATAGCTAAATAGCTAGAGACTCACCGGAATGCTTGATTCAGAGTTTCATAATGAAAATGTTCTGGTGCCAATCCTATGACCACAGCATTAGGATCACTTGTTTGTATTCCTGGGAATGAAAAAATATGATTGTTGAGAAATGCAATTAAAAGTAATGTTACATTTTATAATAAAGAGTTTTAGTAAATCAAGTACAAATTTTTATTGTAGCAATAATCTGAAGTTTAAGAGGTTATCCTGCCCTGTATACTTTGGCAATAATGAAAGAGATACTTAAAGAAAGAAAAAGTTCTAGTATTTTTGCATATTGCTTTTGCATGGTTTTACAGCTACTCATTAACTAGAATCTGAGTTGAAACTTGTCACCTGATGTTCTCAAACAAGTAATTTCTAACTTCAAAAAGCTTTACTGATTACAATCAACAAGAACAGCCATGAATTCCCTATGAGCTATCAGATCAATAGCAACTAATGAGGAAAATCTAAGAGGGAAGGGAAATTAGACACTCTAATTGACAGTTGAGGTTAACATATTCATGATAAACATGGAATGCACTGTAGACTCTGCTATTTTCTACATAATGTCTCATCTACTTTTAGTGTCACAAATATTACTCCATAATTTAGGCATATTTTAAGGCCTTGGTACCTGATAATAAGACTTCAAATATGACAACCAAACAAGTATATTCACCAACACAGTTACTAAAAGTCAGACTGTTCTGTATATTACCCATATGCCAATTCCTATTTGCCTCTCTTACTGCTTGACTTAAAGCATTTTTCATATCAATACCACCAAAATGTAAGGGAAAGAAATAGGAAGAGTAGATATCCAGCTTTCCTATTTCCTCCTTACCAGCATCCATGAGTATTGAGTAACTGGTTAAAGTTTGCTGAAGGAAGAAAACCAAGTTGTTGGCTATAGTTAGAGTTAAAGATTTTTGCTACCACTAGCAAAGATATTCAATAACAGAAGAGAAATTTCTTGCCTTTCAAAAACCCATCTACTTTGGGTATTTTCATGTATATAAGGATGTTCCTGGACTGACTGACAAAGATTTCTTATCAGGGACTCTGCTTATGTATCCCAACTATAGCTCACTGCCAATACAACTAGAATCTTAACCTTCTTCAAATAAAAGTCAAGAGAGAAAAACCTGATTAAAATATTGTTTTATAGTACTTCAGCTAAGCCAGAGACACAAATACACTGTAGATGCATGCGGAATGTCCCTAATCATTGTTTGTATAGCCATCACATGGTTTTATACCCATTTTTCTATATTGTGTCATTTCACTCTTAGTATCACTTACAAAACAAAGTAATGTGGCAAAGTTTCTTAAAACTAGGATATTTTTTCCAGAGTTTATTCATTTTTCCCAAAGGGAAAACAGTTTGATTGAAATATTTCACTGCTAAAATTTCATACTATACAGAATGACACCTATTTTTAAATAAGGCGATTATGGATTATCTCATTTAATTAAATTAATACAGTAGCTCTTGGATCAAGGATTATAATACTCAAAGTAATTTTGAACTGTGCTTTTTCAAACTGTGGGTCATGATCCATTAGATTACAAAACTAATTTGGAGAGCTCTAAATAGCATCAAAATCAAATAAACAAGTAAACCAAACAAAAAATAGGGTACTTCTCATACAGTAAAAGTATTGTTTAGTATATATATAAACACACACATATATGTACTAGGTTACTATGCAATGTGTTTCATTTACTGTGGAGTGAGGTCAGAACAGGTTTGAGGAACACCAATTTAGATTCAAGAGATCTGTTGACCCTTTCAATATAATAGGAGGAAAACTGAATAAATACATCTAAATATTCAGTTAAAGAATGATTTATAAGAAGATATGAAGAACCAATTTTAAAATCTTTGCAATTTCCCCTACCTTTGAAATCAGCTAGTGCCCGATCGTGAACTAGCAGCATGGGCCGGACTTGTTTCTGCTCTACTAAATTTCTGGCTGCAGTCAGAGAAGTAAATATCTCATCTTCAGAGATATCAAACTCCAACTTTTTCAACCTTTCCAGTAGGTCTCTCTTGCTCTCTTTGGTTGTATTGGTCACAAACCTAACCATTACAGAAGTAGCACGTAACCTGGAAAAATAAATTCAGATGTCAACAGGCAGCTTTTACATTCTAGCCCCATAAGATCTCCTAAATTGGTAGCACTTGCCAACAGTCCTAAAATGAAGGCTAAGTCATCAAGTAAATATTTTTATTACCAATAATCTTTTTGTTATCTACCCAGAATTGCTTACATATTATCCACACCGTCTGGACCACTTTATTGCCAAAGGCTAAAAAGTAAATTGTAAAAGCTGTGTCTACCTTTTTGAGAACTTCTGTACTTCAACTGAATTTTATTGCAGGGATTTATCAAAGAAGTGAAAAACAAACACACACACACCAAGCTTAGTAACCATTATACTCACAGAATACGAGAGGTAAAAGTTACCTTAGAGATTATCTACTCGTGCAACCCTCTCTTCTTATAAAAGGAGAAAACTGAGGCCTAGAGGAGCTAAGTGACTCGCTCAGCTTCATACTGCTGGGTAGCAGTAGAGCTGAGACAAAAGACTCCAATCTATGTCCTGGTACAGGACTTGATCTCTTATAATAGAGAACAGAGGACACCTCAAGATGTTGTTTTTCCTTCTTAGACAATCAGAAGATGTGCTACCAAATTTATAAACAGAATCTATCTGGACAATCTATCCAAGAAAATATTTTCTTTTCTTTTTAAATAAAATGTGTTTTTCCCTTGAACTACTTACATATAGAATTGTTTTGATTCTGTGATCTGTTTTCGGAACCTAAACTGGCAATCGGGTATCAGAGAAAGAATTCATGACAGTCTAGCTTTCTTTAAAAATGAAAATTATTTTCTCGGTCCTAAAGTGTTTTAATCCAAAAATCTAAAAATAATTTTATTTTAGCTCCAATTAAAATTTTATATTAATACCCTATTGCTTTTTATTTTGTGCCTGCCCCAAATGAATACAAGGTGGAAAAGCACTAAACGCAATTGAAAACAAGCAAGCAAATAAAACAGAAACAGAGATTTTTAAGTGTTCACCCAAAGAACATTAACTAAATTTGTAAGATTAAATAGTTCACTGTAATCATGGTTGCCTCTATAATATCTGTGTGGTAGCTTTTCTTAAAAACACATTAAATTGGTGGTTTATCTCTCAAAAGAAACTGATTATTTCAACGTAACTATTATCCTAAAAATGAACAAGTAGAAGTACTGAAATAACCATATCATTTTTAATGAGGATTTAAAAAAAAACTTTTCTTTTTACTGGTCCCTCAACTTCCCTTAGCCTGTTTGTTTCTATAGAAACCAAAATCAGCCATAACAGTATAGCGATGTCTCTGAATGTGTAATTCGCAGGCTCCTGCCCCTCCAGAATGGCAGGCTCATAGTTACAGACCTACTTAGTGGTGTCATTCATTGCTCACCAGAAATAAAAAGATTTGTCTTCAATACAAAGTAAAAAGCTTATCTTTAGAGCAGTAAAAGCTCCTTTCCCAGAGAAAGCCTAATTAAGAGACAATGTCAAGGAGTCAAGAGAAAGTCCAACTGTGCATCTGATTTTCTTTTGGCTTTAACCAGTTAACTGCCACGATATTTTGAATTTAATTAAAAAAGGTCCGCCGCTTGTGTCTATAGAGGCTTATGGCGTACAAATGGTTAAACAACATGGTGTCCACCTATAACATGAACATCATGACTCCTAACTAAACTGATAGCTTCCAAATGAGGCCTATCAGATACATAAATCTCTTTGTATGTGTTGATTCCCCAAATTGAAGGTAAGCTCCTTGAGAGAATGCTAGCAAGATCTGTGTCAATTTTTGGCTCTTATACCTGGTGTAGTGATACTAGTCACTAGAGCTCCTTAGTAACATCATCCTGTGACTATTTTAAGGTGGGAAAATAATAAGCACCACATGCTAAGTATTGCTGACTTTGAAAACTTCTCTACATAATTTTAATATGAAGGTATTTAATACCAATTAGCAGTACTATTGTACTGATGATTTTTTTTTTCAGGACACTCACATTCAGTTTACTTTTTAAAAAATATATGCTTTTACTGATTTTTTTAGAGAGAGGAAGGGAAAGCAATAAAGAGATAGAAACATCAATGAGAAACATCATCCGTTGGCTGCCTCCTGCACGCCCTCTACTGGGGATCGAGTCTGCAATCCAGGCATGTGCCCCAACCGGGTCCAGTGACCTCTTGGTTCCTGGGTCTACACTCAACCACTGAACCACACTGGCCAGGACATGTTCAGTTTGCTTTAACAAGCTTTTACTATGTATCCCCGTTTGTATCTAGACATGTTAAGTACTGTGGTTGATACATCGGAAATATAAAACAGTCACTAACCTTCAAAGGCATTACATTTCATTGATAGAAATAATTCTAAAATTTCAAGTCGCTCAATTACATTTTATTTGAGCTGCTGCACACTTAATGCTAGATCTTAGGTGAAAGGGGAGTGGACAGCACTATGCCTTTGTGTATGTGTGTGTTTCACTTTGTGGTTCCTTCATTTGTGATTTTTCCAATGCTATTTCCTTTAACATTTTAGAATCTTGAGTTTTCATTCACGAATTTACATTACTGACTTAGAAAAAAACATGCACACAAAGAACAAAAAGAACAGATCAAAAGGCCAAACCTAATAAAGGCTTAGAGAACAATGTTTGGAAGATATTACAATGCATACATCTTCTAGCTAAACCCAAGGCAGTTTCTGTATATATGGTAAGCTGGTGAAATGCCATCTTAAGGTCATCCATTCAGCTAATGATCTGCCTTGGTAAAACGGCATTTACAAACTTATTTATCAGCTGAACCTGGAGGATAGCTTGCCTTTTAAGAGCTTCCTGTGCGCCTGGCACAGCTGCATCTTCAATGTGAAGTGTGCCATTGAGATCTACCAAAACAGCTTTTAATGCACGGCGTGCTGCCATCCTTCATTCCCTAGGAGAGAGCAAATGAAATTAAAAATACAGTTTAGGTAACAATGGACAATTAAAAACTGGGAAGTCTTCAAAAATATCATTCATATCCAGAAAGACACAGCTTAGTGTTAAACTGTTTCTTTTGGGGGGGAAATGCATTTTTTTAAAAATAAAAATCCAAAATTTGACTCATAAAACTTTCATAATGCTTAGTTTTTAAAAAAATCTTTAATTAAAATTAGAAAGGGAAAAGGGGGAGTTAATAAAAAGAAGTTTCTATTTACTTTTAGGTTTCTTAAAATAACTCTTTGGTTTAACAATATATTCATTTATTTTAGTTCTAAATATGAGAATAATGTACTCTGAAGAATGGGTGTATGGGAGCACTAATTCACTGGAAACATCTTTTTCATCTTTGGTTCTATGTGATGACTACGGTATTTTCCAGCGTATAAGACGACCCCCAACTTTTCCAGTTAAAATATAGAGTTTGGATATACTCGCCGTATAAGACTACCCCTCTTCCAACACACACCAAATAAAAATTTAAAAAACATCAGATTTGATTTGAATATTTCAAATGCTTATGTCATGCAGGTATTTGTCAGGAAAATTGTCACTTATAAACATAAGGCTGTTAGTCATCAAACATGTAAACATAAAACAGTGCAAGTGGATTAAACTTTTCCTAATTCACTCTAAAGCTGAAAGGAAGGATAAGACAATAAACCCATGGGAGCTGCCACGCTGTTTGTTTTCTAAGCTGTCAACCAAACTGGAACTGATGATGATAGGAGGAAGATAACAAACAATAGAGAGAGAACAAGTGCTGGGCAAGTCCCTGGCGAGTTAGCAATGCCGCTTCACTGCAGTCCTCAGGAGCGAGATCTGAGAGGCAGAGAAGGAGGTACGGTAATAGGATACAAGGGCGGGCCAGACGGGTGAAAGAGGCGTGTTTTTCTGGGCACAGCTCTATCTCTTTTTCCCATACCCCGGGCGTCCCTGACGCCTGCAGCTTGCTCCGCCCTTCACTTACACCTTCCTGGTGAGGCGCCCCCTCACCTTGTCATTGGGACTGCATTAAGTCACTTCTTTCCACGAATCCTGGTGAGTGGATTTTCTTCTACTGTACTTGTACAGCACCGCCCTTGCTGCTTTCATACAGTCGCCGCATATGGTGGGGGGGAGCTCAAAAACGGCCGCAGTCGCATCCCCGCCGTATGCGGCACAAAAAGGAGCCGACCAGAGGCACTTGCGGTCTCCGTCCAGCTCCATTGAAATGAATGGAGTGCGGCCGTTTTTGAGCTCCCCCCACCATATGCGGCGACCGCAGATTCTCCAGTCCGGCTCAGAAGTTTCAGCACCCGCCCTATAAGACGACCCCCGACTTTTGAGAAGATTTTCCTGGGTTAAAAAGTCGTCTTATACGCCGGAAAATACGGTATGTTCTAATCACTCACCTCCACTATTATAACCTGAAATGACATATATGGCCAAGGAGCTAACAGTATGTACAAGTTACTGTATAACCTGACCTGTAACAGTATGTACTGGTCAAGTCATACAGTAACTTTAAAGTCAGGAAATACTGTTCTTACTTAGTAATATAAAAGTTCCTTTTGCATATTTTCTCTTTAAAATTTATTGTGAGCTATATCCTAAACACAGTGGAGTATAAGGTATGATTTAAAAATAAAATAAAAATAATGAAATATTTCAGACATACAAAAAGGTATCAAGAATAATACAACCACCTCCATTACCCATCATTCAACTTTAGAAATAAAACATCACAGATGGAGTTGGAGCCCTCTGTGTACCTTTCTTTGAACTAATTTCCCTTCTTCCTCTCACCAAGAAAACTACTCTCTAGATTTTGATGTGTTGAAAGCTTTGTATTGTTATTCTTTCTACTCTTAGTGATTTGCCTTACCAGTCCACATCATGCTTGGAAAATGTCTCCATGTTAACACATGTAGCCACTGTTCATTCACTTTCACTACTGTATAGAATTCCATTGTATGGATATATACTTTATTTGTCCCCCTGATCATGAATATCGTGTGTGTGTGTGTATAAAATATACAAATCGACCAAATGGTGGAACAACCAGAACAACTGCTTGACCAGTCACTATGAGGTGCACTGACCACCTCTTGGTCCCTCCCCATTCCCTCTCTCCCCACCCCCCACCCCCAGCCAGCAGGCTCTGATTGCCCGATGGCAAACAGGGAACTGGGGGTGGGTTGTGGTGGGGCCGGGGTGGGGGGGGCAGGATCGGCTGCTGGTAGCTGGGGAAGATGGCCCTGATCACAGGCCAGGCCTAGGGACTGTACCCGCACACGAATTTCATGCGCCAGGCCTCTAGTTTTATTATAATGAAGAGGACATCTTTGAACCTCCTTGTACATATCTCCTGGTGAACATAGATGTGAACATTTCTCTGGGGTCCTGCTGAGTCTGAGGGTATTGTGCTCATCTGTATCCTTACAGGATTGTTGCCATGTTGCTGTATTCACTTGTATCTTTACAGGGCAAATGTTTACTGAGCACTTTCTATGTGTCAAGCCCTATGTGACAGCGGACATGGAAAAGCCATCTCCTTTAAACTGAGAAGCAGAGGGAAAGGGGGAAAAGAACCTGGGAGATATAAATAGGTAATTACCACAAATTTGTGGAGAATCTATGGGAAGAGCTTAATGACATCTTACCTTGGGACAGATGGTGTGTGGAGGGAAGACATCTCTGTCCTAGCTAGCTCCCTATGAAATGTGATCGTGGAGCTTGGGACTGACAGTCAGTAGGCTCGGGTGGCGGTCCTCATTCTGCCTCAAATTCATTGTGTGACTTTGGCCAAGTGTCTTCCCTGCTCTGGTCCCAAGTTTCTCCTCAGAATATGGGTTAGGGAGGCAAGATAATGTCTCACTCTTTCTCTTCTGCCTATAGTCTCGAGCTCTAGGCTGGAAGACACATTACCCCCCAAAGCATTGATTTTCTCCTTTTCAACATAGGCCTGCTAATCCCTGCTGCTGGTCCAACTCCCAAAGCTGCCAGGAATATGCTAGATTGCCAGTGTTGTCCTTCTAAGTGTTGTTCTTTCTTAGGGGCATTCCTTTCAGGTGGCCAAGATGCTCCCTGAATTCCTTCCCAGCTTATAGCTTATAGCTCCTTTGCTCCTCCCATTTCCCAAAGTCTGTTCCCACTCCAAGTCAGTCATCTCTGCATATAAGGTAGAAACATAAAAACAAAATAAACCCACAGTAAGCCCCAGAACTCAAAATATACTTCTTCAGTTAGCCCCACTATAGGCCTTGACTATTTCTACCCCATAATGTATGGCCTGGGGTCACAGGAAAAGCAAGAGAAGTGGCTGGAAGGAGAAAAGCCAGAACAGCTCACATTTATTGGATGCTGTATATGTTCTGCGCCATGTTAAGTTCTCTGCAGTCCTTATCACTTTATTGAATCTTCTAGGCAATCCTACCCAGACTAGCAAATTCAGGAACTGAGAAGTCACTAACTTGCCCATGCTTTTAGTTTTGGCTTTGAACCATATTAATGGCTTATATACTGAAATTTAAATTAAGCCAGCTCAAAAATGAAATACAAACAGAAATAAACTAATCTTGTTAAGACAGAGTACTCCGACTCTAGTTCAACAAAATATATTCAAAGGACAAAAAGAATTGCAGTGCTAAAAAATGTACATATTTTTATACTTTTATTCAACAAAATTTTTAATTGATTTTTAGGAAGAGAGGGAGATGGAAAGAGAGAAACATTGATTGGCTGTCTCCTGAACAGCTTCTACTGGAAAGTGAGCCCACAACCTGGGCATGTATCCTGATTGGGAATCGAACCAGCAACCTCTAGGTGCATGGGACAATGCTCCACCAACTGAGGCACACCGGCCAGGGCATTTTTTTTTAAATTATATTTTTAAAAACTGATATTAGAGAGAGGAAAAGGGAAGGAGAGAGAGAGATAGAGATAAAGAGAGAGAAACACCCACGTGAGAGAGATACATCAATTGGTTGCCTCCCTTATGCGCCCTGACCAGAGATCAAACTTGCAACATAGGTACAGGTAAATGAACCTGTGACCTTCTGGTCCACAGAACAATGATCTAACCCAGCGGTCACCAACCAGCGGTCCACGGCGACTGCTGCTTTAACCAATTGAGCCACACCAGCCAGGGCAAAAATGTATATATTTTTAAAATTATGAATTCATTATGATCTTCAATTCCAAATCAATGCCACAGTGTCCTTCCTCTCATCCCATTCCACATTCATAGTTCTTTTCCCCCATTTGAGAACCCTGATTTTCTAAACATCAACATTACATTTACTCATTTACCAGGTGTACCGGTTAATAATGTGGATTTTATAATAAAAGAAAACACAATAATTTCAAGAGAAACATCAAAAGTGCTTTATTCAAAGTAATGTCCATTGCTAGCTACACATTTCCCCCATCTTTCAAGTAATTTGTGGATACCATCCCAATAGAACTTTTCTTGTTTTGAGGCAAACCATTCAGAGAGCCAATTTTCCACTTCGTACGTTTTGAAGTGCTGCTCAGGTGTGTGTACCACGAACAAGTGGTAATCGGAAGGAGCAAGGTCTGGTGAATACAGCGGGTGGGTTAATACTTCCAAGGCAAGATCTTTTAATGTGTCTTTAACTGGTTTTGAAGTGTATGATGGTGCGTTATCATGAAGCAAAATTACTCTGTCATGTCTTCTGGCACATTCTGGTCATTTCACAAAGTGTGGTCCAAATTGATTATTTATTGTTGGTAGCAATCAGTATTAACAGTTTCACCTAGTTTTAGAAGCTCATAATACACCACACCTTCCTGATCCCACCAAATGCAGAGCATTATCTTCTTTCCAAAGCAATTTGGCCTTGCAGTCGATGTTGATGGTTGACCTGGATCAACCCATGATTTTGTGCATTTGTGATTCTCAAAATAAATCCATTTTTCATCGCCAGTCACAATTCAATGCAAAAAAGACAGCCCCGCACTCTCTCACTATCTCGTGCTATTCAAGCAACATTTTACTGATGACTTTTCGGTATTCCATTTGTCTTTCGTTCAGTTGATGTGGCACCCATTTTCCTTCCTTTAAAATCTTTCCCATTGCTTGTAAACGATCGGAAATTGTTTGCTGAGCAACGTTTAATCTTTCTGGAAGTTGTTTTTGAGTTTGACACGCATCTTCATCCAATAATGCTTGTAATTGTTGGTCTTCAAACTTTTTCGGTTGACCTGGATGTTCTTTGTCTTTCACATAGAAATCATCACTTTTAAAGCGTTTAAACCAGCGTTCACAAGTATCTTGAGATGGAGCATGTTCACCATAAGCTTCCTGAAGTATACAATAACTTTCAACAGCACTTTTCTTCAAAACAAAGTGATGAATTAAAACTTCCCACAAATGCTTTTTTTTGGCATGAAATTCGACATTTTTAAGAGAAAAAAATATCTATGATGTTAACACTGTCAGCAAATTTGACACATGAAGTTTTGAAGTTTGCTGTCAATACAACAAAATAGCACACATATCAAATTGCATATATATCAACATATGTGTAATTCCATCTATTGAAAAAAATCCTCATTATTAACCGGTACACCTGGTGCTCAATACTATAATCACAGAATAGTTTTGGAACTCATACCATTACCATTACCCACAACAAACCGTGAACCTGTTGATGACTGTCATTTCCCATCAAAATAAAATCCTACCTTTTGGGATTCTGACTAGAATTGCATCGACTCAATAGAGCAATATTAGGAGAACTGAGATTATTATATTGCATCTAAATTCAGAGAACAGATTGGTGGTTGCCAGAGTAGGAGGATGGGAGGGAGAAATGGGTGAAGGGGGTCAAAAGCATAGTGACTATGGTTAGTAATACTGTATCACATATTTGAAAGTCGCTAAGAATAGTTCTTCAAAGTCCTCATTACAAGAAAAAAAAATTTAGCTATGTATATTGCCAGACATTAATAGACCTATCATCATGATCATTTCTCAACATATACAAATATCGAGTCTTTATGTTGTACACCTGAAACTAGTATAATGTTACATGTCAATTATGTCTCAATAAGAGGAAAATAAGTTATTTGATAGCACACAAAAAAATGTTTTTCAAAAACAAATGGAATTGTAAAATATAGTATCACCCCCAGAAGAACTGTAAAGGCTTCAAAGATAGTCCATATTCCTGGTTTATCTTCAGCCCATATTCCATCATCTCCCAGTTTGAACAAGTTATATAGGACATACCATAGAAGAGACATAAGCAATCCATACTGGTACAAAGTTGATGCAAATGCTCCCTCATCCTAAGAGGAACTCTTCAAGATACTTCAGAGGACATCTCCCCTTGAATATTCAAGGGGCATCTCAATTCAACAAGTCCTAATTAACAACCCTCAAAGTTGCTCTTTTTC
Source organism: Cnephaeus nilssonii (assembly GCF_951640355.1). Lineage (NCBI taxonomy): Eukaryota > Metazoa > Chordata > Mammalia > Chiroptera > Vespertilionidae > Cnephaeus > Cnephaeus nilssonii. Next base: position 82,331,001 of record NC_137082.1, read on the forward strand.
CTAAGATCCATAAGAGTGAATGGCAGCACCATCAATTCAGATGTACCCAGCAGGCTCTCCCACTCCTTCCTCCCATGCATTCAATTGCCAAATGCCAGTTCTACCTCCTTTACAGTCTTGAATCCACTCACTTCTCTTCATCATTACTAAAACTTCATTTTGGAATCATCACTTTTCATCTAGTCCAGTTCAACAACTTTCTAAATGGCCTCTCTGCTTTGAACCTTCTATTTCCAGCTGCAAATCCATCCCTGGAAATGCAGTGGTGAAGGGCAAGAACTAAGGAGTTGTACATGCCTCAATTCACTAGCTATGTGAACTTGAGCAATTTTCTTAAGCTCTCAACCTCAGTTTCTTCACTGCCGAAATATGAAGGATAACACCTGCCTCTAATGGTTGATAGGAAGATTAAAGAAAATAAGACATGTATTGTGAACAGTGTTCCACACATAGAAAGTCAGGGTTATGCATGTGTGGGGGTGAAGGGACAGAGGGAAGGGCACATGATGGATGTGTCAAGGACTGCAAAAATCACAAGATACGATGCAATGTCCTAAAGCATTAATGTCACTTGAGAGTTTGAGAAACCATTTTATACCAAAATAAGGATATATTGTGGCATGTAATTCAATACTTGCATAAATATTTAACATAAAACGAGATTTCAATAAAAATTTTCTCCTGGGAGGTTAAGGCTGTTCAGAATGTGCCTCCTAGAACCTCTGGGGCGTACACATTCTCTTCTCTTCCCTACATACTTCCAGGAGAAAAGTCTGGAACCACTGGATGCACTCAATAAATGAAATGAAAAATCTCCCAGTGGCTCCCTAATTTCTTCAGGATGAAGTCTGAACAAGGAAAACTGCTGTACAGAGCCCAGGTTTACCTCTCCACCTCATTGGTCTAGACTCCCACGTCAAGTTCCACTGCAGTGGGCAGGAGTCTTACACTCACCCCCCCTCATCGCTGGACTTCCGTCTGGGACCATTTCTGCCCCCTGAATCCTACCACCTCTGCCCCGCTACATCCTCCTTTTCCCTGGCCTACTCCTTCTGTCCCCGGGTCCCACTTCCTCTGGCATTCCTGGGTTCAACTCCTCTTCTCCGGGGCTGGGCCAGGAGCCCCCCTCCCACCCCACCCCCGCCCACGGCGTGCTCTCCTTATCACACTTGCACTGCCCCCACGGTTAAGTTCTGTGAGTTATGGGGCTCTGTTGCCTTTCCCACTGTACTATCTGGCGCTCAGTAAAGACTTTCGAATTAAGTAAACTTAAGCATCCGGGTCTCTACGATTTCTAGAACTAGAACCTTTCAGCACGAAAGGGCGATTCCCGCCATCCCGCGTGGGGCGGGGCTTCGGGACTGGTCTCTGCACTCCGCCCCAGCCCCCGTTCCAGGGCCTAGCAAACGCCAGACTGACCAGGAAAGACTCCAGCTTCCAAATACAGTCCGAGGGCACGTGCCGAAGAACCACCGACACCTGAGTCGCGCTCTACCCCCGGGGCGATTACAGGTACGCGCACCCAGGGCCCGGCGGAAGCGACGCGCGTCCTCTCCGCGCATGCGCGGTAGCGCCATGGCCCAGGGGGGGACGGTGCCCATCGGAGGGGCGTGACAGTCCTCACTGAGCAAGCGCGCGGGTTGGTCCCTGCCCCGGGAGGCGTGGCCTAGAGACGCAAACAGGTAAGGCCCGGAGCCCTCCCACAAAGAAATGCAGCCTCCAGACTAGCGGGCGGGCGGCTCCTCACCGCTGCTCCTTTCCGTCCTCACAAAGGCCCCGCTAACAGGAAAGTCGCACAGCCCCGCAGTCACAGCGTCCTCACCGCGGGTCCAGAGGGCCCGGGGCAGCTCTGGATTTACGCCGGAAGCTGGGCCCAGGACCACAACGGAAGTCCCGCCTCCCCCCCAGTCCATCTCCGCCCCATCTGTCCAGGGTTTCCCTCGGGTCTCGGACACCCAGCACCGGATTTAGTTCTGCTCCTTTACCACCATCGAAAAGAAGGATAGACTGTTCTGGAGACCCATTTTTTTTCAAGGGCGCTGCCACGATGCAAGAGGAAATACCAAGCCCCCTGCCTTTGCTCAGTAAATGTTTCCCATGCCGCAGCACCAAGGTCGAACCAAGTTTTATTGGGTAACGTCTTTGCTGCAACCCTCCACATTCTCGAGGGGCAACTCAGAAGTCATCTCCTAGTTTCCTTGAAACACCCCGCCTCTGAGGTCATGCTCTGCTTTGCTACTTGAATACTGACACTGCTACTAACCATTACCTCAGGTGGCGTCCCTCTTTTCCTGAATGAGCTACCCCAAAAGCTGGCACGGTCGTTGCCCACCCTGCCTCTCCTCAGAGAGCGCTACCACAGGCCTTTACCTATCACCTCCAGGGAAGCAATATTTTGGGTTACTTAGATCCACCTTCCTCACTGCTCCCACCCACGTTGGGAGTCTCCACTTGTCTCCCTTAGATCCAAATGAACTACTTGACTGCAGAGATGGTCATCTGGTGCATTCTCTATGGAAATGACTAAATGAAAAAAGTTCCGACATAATAGGACGCCCTGGTTTACACATACGGAACCTTTGGACAAAACTGCTGTGTCCTTGACTGGAGATTCAGTTGCTGCTAAAACACCAGCCAACATCCCCTGCGCAGTGCTGCAGTCAGCCATGTTGCAGCCGTAACCCTTTCTGGTCCCTGGACTTTATGCTTTTCCTCCCCACTGGCCTGGAGGTTGTTTTTGTCTTATTCACACTTGTTAAGTCTGTTTCTATGTAAGGGCCCCCTTGGTTGAAGGAAAAGAAACCTGTTTCTAGTTTCCCGTTCAGAGCTAGGAGACTGTTTTTGATGAGATTAAAACACCACTGAAGGATTTTAAGCAAGTGGGTATTAAGACACGCATTTTTTCCCTAATGCTTAGTCTGGCTGCAGTATGGAGAGCGGATAGGAGAGGTGTCAAAATGAGAGTCTAGACAGGAAGGTACTGTAGGTTTATAAGAGAGATTCTTAAACTGTGTGGGGAAAAACCACAAAAGAGACAAATTCAAGAGACCTTTAGGTGGTAAAATAGAAATTGGTAATAGATTGAGGGGAAGGGAAGGGAAGGCATCAAGATAATTACTAGGTTCCTGGTTTGAGCAATTGGGTCATTCACTATGATGTGGAATAATGAAAGAGAATCAATGGCTTCCTCCTCATCAAAAGACTCAAATGGCTTTGCTGCCAAAGAAGGGATAGGACCTGCCCTAGCTGGTTTGGCTCAGTGGATAGAGGGTCCTGAGTTCAATTCTGGTCAAGGGCACCTACCACGGTTGCAGGCTCGATCACTGGCCCCTGGTCAAGGTGCATGCTTAAGTCAACCAATTGATGTATCTCACATAAATATTTCTGTCTCTCCCTTCCCTTCCACTCTCTCTCTAAAAATCAATGGGAAAATATCCTTGGGTGAGGATTAACAATAACAAAAACAGGGATGGGACCTCAAAAGGAAGGGGCTGATTTGGGAAAGAAAAAGATGGAGTGGAGATGTAAAGAAAGCAGTATCAGAACTGAAACAAAAAGGGTAGGATTTCAAAACTTATCTTGATCATTAATACCCTTAGACGTTGCCCATTCTGTCTACATAATAGTTTCACAATATCTGACATATCATGACCAACCAGGAGCTAAGGAAATTTTAGCAAAAATACATTCCATTTGACATGACATCAAAATTTTATTATTGGTAATAACTTTGAAACTAAATCAATGAAAAAGTGATTTAGCCCTAGCTAGTTTGGCTCAGTGGATAGTCTTGGCCTGCAGACTGAAGGGTCCCAGGTTCGATTCCAGCCAAGGGCAAATGCCTGGGTTGCAGGCTCAATCCCCAGTAGGGGGTGTGCAGGAGGCAGCCGATCAATGATTTTTTCATCATCGATGTTTCTATCTCTCCCTCTCTGAAATCAATAAAAATATATATATTTTAAAAAGTATTAGGGTATAAATTTGGTAAATATTTATAGACTAGAGCCCTAGCTGGGTGGCTGGGATGTAGCATCGTCCTGTAAAGCAAAAGGTTCTGGGTTCAATCCCCAGTCGAGGCATGTTGGGGAGGCAATGAATCGATGTTTCTCTCACACTTTCACTAAAATTAATAAACATTTCCTAGAGCAAGGGTTAAAAAAAATTAAAACATTTATAGACTAGAGCCAAGATCCTTCATGACAGGTCAGAGGCAAATAGATGCAGGGTCAGAATACATAACACCATAAATTGAATATAAAAGTTGCTCACGAGTCTTCCTGATGTATGTCATCAATTCACTGAGGAAATTGAACTGGATATTTGGAGGCCAGAATGATCAGGAATTGAATTGGGATATTTGGAGGCCAGAACGATCACAGATTGTTAATTCTGAGAATGAGTGAGGAGGATGTGGGCAGGCAAGCAGGGCACTTAAATTACTGCCTACTAAAATGATACTGTGGCTACTAAATCACAACGGCCCCGGGGAAGCCAGGGTTAACCTGTGAAAGCTTGCGGAGCTCCCCTCAGGCAAGTTAAAGTTAGAAATGTGTAAGTGGCTTCCAGAGATGGAATACTTTGATATTCAGTGCTTCGCTTTCCCCAGAACTGCTTTGCTACAGAATACTCTGATCCTGCCCTGCTGTGCCTGCTCCCTAATGAGAGTGTGAACTTCTGCAGTAACTGACACTAAATGAGCACGGTGTGGTGCAATGTCTTACATGAAAATGGCATCAGGACAGTCTCTTTTATTTTTAAAATTCTGTATGGCTCATAGCTGTTGGAGAAATGGGAGTACCCTCAATTAACTGCTTCTTTTGAATAATCTGGTCAGTGGCTTACACTCAGACTCATGCATGAGCTCTTTGTAAGGTCAAAAGAACATTGCCTTTTAGTGCCGAATATGTTACCCACATGAACCAAGTAATCAACTGTGAATCCCTGGTACTTTTCTTTGGTTCAGCTATAAGCCTGGGGCCCAGAGATAATCCATCTGTAACTCAGGGATGGCCAACAGGCATCCAATACTTGCTTCAGTTTTAGAAGTAAATTAAGTCATATAAAAGTTGCTCATGAGTCTTCTTGATGTCAATTCAATTCACTGAAGAAAAAAAATGGCCTGGCTGGTGTGGCTCAGTGGTTGAGTGTTGACCTATGAACTGGGAGGTCAAGGTTTGATTCCTGGTCAGGGCACATGCCCCGTTGCAAGCTCAATCCCCACTAGGGGGCGTGCAGGAGGCAGCCGATCAATAATCCTCTCTCATCATTGACGTTTGTATCTCTCCTCTTCCTCTCCCTTCCTCTCTGAAATCAGTAAAAATATATATTTTTAAAAAGTGGATTGTGAATGTTTTCATTAAAACTGTGTTTAGTGATTTTACAGAAAACATATATAAGAAGTGTTACACACAAAATGAGATTAATTTCATTAGCACCTGACGGTATACACTAAGGTAAAAAAACACGTGCTTGACTTAGAAATTTTACTTTATTTACAAATGTTGTGCTATAAACAAAGATGCAATTCTACCCCTTTTAAATATTATAACCCATAATTTCTAGAAAAAAACATTTACATAGTTTTATTCTTTCTGCATAAAACTGTATTATGGGATGAGTTAAATACAGAATGGTCTAAGACATCAAAACAAAACTTATCCAGCATGAATGCCCTAGTGACAGATGGAAATAAGAATTAAGACTCACAAGCCTTCATGTATTACTCCAAGAAATGGAAACATGGATACTTTTGAGACAGGTAAATGCTTCTTACATACGTAAGTCTTCTTACATAGATAAGTCTTCTTACATAGTATAGTTTATAAGTGTGATTGTTCAGGATTGCTCTTAGAGGCTAATGTTTATGCTGATTTCAAAAAATAAGTCACCATTGTAAAAAGGGTCTATACTTTTCTACCAATGAAAATATGTAGATACTAATCTGGTCTCATTATTCAGACCAGTTATTAAAATAAGAAATGCATGAAAATAATTTAAAACAAAAACACAATCGCCATGTGACTGACTTACAAAATTATAATTCTCCCTAAAGTCAGACTGTATTGCTCCTCGATAGTTACTATGAATTTGAATTTTTCATAGCCAAGACAATATAGACAAAATATTTAACCAGAGGTCAAAATAAAACCATCCCAATTACCTATTTATCACTTTATATGTAGTAATTAATTTTTAAATCCTTTAAGTTTTATCTAGGAGGATAATCACTCTCTGAGCATAACTAAGTCACAATGAACTTCAAAAGTTAAAAAATATCATCCCTGAGAAGTGAGAGAAGAAGCTCTAAAAACACAGAAGTGACAGTCCTGCACCCTTTGAACAATCTTAACCATAGCACAAACTTTTATTAACAGTCAGCAATCAAATGTATTCCAATCCTGGATAGTTACTACCTCTGATGATCTGATCTTCTTATAATGAAACTTTAAGTGCAACATTTAAAAAAAAAAAATCAGATAAATAGGGACTCTGGTTGTTTTTTTTTTATCATGTTTACATTTTTTTCAAGTCCAGGGACAGCTAAGATATGTATATTCCAATAAAGACAAAAGTAATAACTTCCGCTGACATCTCTTCTTCTGAGTCTCCATTTCCTCCATTGATCTTCACCCAAATAGTAAAAGCAATACAATGGCAATTGAGTTTACTATTATCAATGGCACTGCAAAAAAAAAAAGAAAGTTTGTTATAAAGAAAATATCAGAAAGAAAACTAAGTCATAGTTACTAGCATCCAGGAAGGTCAGCAATACCTAACAATATGTCATCATAATCATATTACAAGTACTTATAACAAGAACATTCAAACATGCACTGGATCATAAACTCCAAAACTTAAAGAGGGCTTGTGTGACAGGGGATAAGGATCACAGTGATACAAGTAGATTAATATGAAAACATCTGTGGATGGTGCTAGTGTAGCTCTGGGAACATACAAGCACACCGGACTCAGGCAGAAATAGACCCATATGGCTACCAGGGATACTTGACATTAGAAATATGTACAAAGATGATTCCATAGTTTCATCACCAAAGTAAGAATGAACTTATCATCCTATTCAGAGTTGTGATTAAAGCAGCTAAAAAAAGGAGGAAGACAGAGAGACCCTAGTTTTAATGGTTTTCAATAAAAGGTTTTGTACTCTTCTTTATTGAGGTACTCTAAAATATTTCCTAAGAGAATAGCAAATATGGGACCTTTATTTTTCTCTTGAAAGCCTGATGGGACTCTAGATGACTTTACCACTTGGAAGCAACAGAATTTCCAAAAGGCAAGAATATCATTGTCTTTCAACTCTGAGGTAACATACAAACAGGTTACACCACTGAGCATTCAATTTGCACCAACTGGCTTAGAAATAAGAGGCATAGAAAGAAAGAAACCAGTAACTTTTAAGCAATAAAGCCAGGTTAACGAGAAAAAAATTTCCTGCTACAAAGGTGGTATGTGATAGTATTCACACCCAGAAGCTTTGCTACTTAAATCAAACCACAAAATTAAAACTTAAGAGTGTTCTACTAGTTTTTCTTCTTACCTCTCATTACGGTTCTTACAGATCGAATAAGGTTCATTAGCTGAGATTTAATTCCTGGCTCCTCTCCGAATCCACCAATTCCCTGGTCTGTTCCCCAGCCAACTGTATAAAATAAAAACGATTAGCAGTGTTAAAATGTATTATGCCCTTGCCTTGCTCCTTCATTAGTCATTTTCTAAAAGATTATCTTGAGCCTTTGTTAAAGACATAAAATATAAAGTCATATGACTTAAAAACACTAAGTGAAATATTTTACAGTATATTTTTTACTTTTGATAAGCAACAAAAACTCATTTCATTTCCACGGTGGTGTTATAAATTATACTATATCTAATAAATTATTCCATGGTAAAGATGAACACTGTAACCCCCTGATTGATTTTTTTACTCCTTTTTTAAACTAACAAAGTATTTTTCAAGTCAGAAATGAAAAAGCAGTGTCAAGTTGAAAAATTAATTAGATCAATTCAGAATTTATGAAGCCCAACATTATTATCAGTATAACGACACTGTACTAGTAACCGAGATTCACCATCTACATTACATAGGGGAAATTTTAAGCTAAAACTGATCACAGCTTGGTCAGGCCTTTAGAGCATGCTCTATCATGCCAGCAGGGGCACATCTTTTTTTTCCCCCTTCCCCCTTGATCTTTCTTCATTTCTCTGATTTGAGGTGAGGAATTTAGCTCACTATCCCACTTACTTTCTGTAAACGAGTCTTTCACCTTTTCCTACATCATTTTCCTGATATTATAAATCATTTTTTCTTTACCTGCTAGTTCCTTTTTTATTGCCTGACACATTCTCCTGAAGACTTACATGTCCTCATTTCTACAATGTGTCTTTCTCTTGTCCTCATTTCAGGTTCACCTGTCATATCGCATGACTCCATTTTTAAAAATCTCAAATGACCTGTTAACCCTTAAACTTGACAGAGAACAAGTCTTTATTTTATACATGATATCAATATCATGAAACAAGATTTCACTTTGCTTAATGATTTTTTTGTTTTGGCAGCCCCAGCTGACTAATATAATTTCATGTTTCTTTTGTATTACTCATAATTAGTACTGGATATAAATACTTGTCTGATTTTTAAAAAATGTGTGGTTAAAAGAAACAACAGTTTTATTGAGACACAATCACCTACCATCCAGTTCACACATTTCAAGTGCACGATTCAGTGGTTTAAATATTTCAGAGTTGTACACACTCAATTTTAGAACATTTTTATCACCCCCAAAAGAAACCCTTGTACCCAATAGTAACCACTTCCCAACCCCTCAGACCCCTCTAGCATTAAGCAACCACTAATCTGCTTTCTGTTTCTATATAGTGCCTATCCTGGACATTTCATATAAATGAAATCATGATATGCAGTCTTTTATGACTAACTTCTTTCACTTAGCATAATGATCTCAAGGTTCTGGCATGTCGTATATGTCAATATTTCATTCCTTTTTATTAACAAATAATATTACATAGTGTGGATACACCACATATTATATGTCATCTATCAGTTGGTAGACATTTGGACTGTTTCCACTTTTTAGCTATTATAAATCACTAGAGGCCCGGTGCATGAATTCGTGCACGGGTGGGGTCCCGAGGGGGGTGGGGGGGGTCAGGACGTGATCGACCCTCCAGGTGGATGATGGGACGCCCTTGCTGGCCCGGGATCCAGATCCGTCTGGCCAACGGCGCTGATCCGTTGGTACCTGACCTGTTCTCTGGAGATTAGACCTGCAGGACTACTGAGGGAGTGACTGGTTGCTGCCAGGGTGGTGGGCTGCCAGGATGGGTCAGTCAGCTGAGCAGTGCTTCTGCTGGGGGGAGAACACTGACCTCCAGAGGGCAGCTCCTGCATTGAGCGTCTGTCCCCTCATGGTCAGTGCGCATCATAGCGACTGGTTGACCAGTCATTCCAGTTGTAACAGTCGCTTAGGTTTTTATATATATAGACCAGAGGCCTGATGAACGAAATTTGTGCAAGAGTAGGCCTTCCTTCCCCCAGCTGCCAGCACTGGCTTTCCTCTGGCACTTGGGACCCGGGCTTCCCTCTGGCCGCCGGCAGGAAACTGGGACCTGGGCTTCCCTTGCAGCCCCAGCTTCACCTGGCAGGTCATCTGGAAGGACATCCAGAAGGATGTCCGGTCTAATTTGTATATTATGCTTTTATTATTATAGACGCTGCTATGAACATTCATGTTCTTCTATGTAGGTGTTTGTTTTCATTATTCTGGCTACACCTAAAAGTGGAATCACTGTATCACATAGTAACTACTAATGTTTAACATTTTGAGGAACTGCCAGACTATTTTCTAAAGCTGCTACTCCACATTATATTCCCACCAACAATGTATAAATGGTTACAATTTCTCCACCACTTCACCAACACATTACTATCTTTTTTATTATAGTCCTCCTAATTGGTGTGAAGTATATTTCATTATGGTTTTGATTTGTATTTCTCTAATGATTAATGTTAGCCATCAGATAACCTATCCAAATTTTTAAATTGGATTGTTTACCCTTTATTATTGAGTTGTAATAGTTCTCTATACACTCTGAATAGCAGTCATATATCATATATATGATTTGTAAATATTTTCTCCCATTTTGTAATTGTTTTTTTATGTTCTTGATGGTGTCCTTAAAAGGCACAAAATTCTTAACGCTTTGCACTCGCTTGCTTTTTTCTCGATTCCTTTATTCTAATGCTAACCGTGTGGAGTCACACTCGACATCCGAGTGCAAAAGGTTAATTTTGATGAAGCCCAATTATGTATTTTTCTTTTGGTTCTTCTACTTTTAGTGTTGTATATCTAGGAAAGCTTGGTCTAATCTAGGAGTGGGGGACCTTTTTTCTGCCAAGGGCCATTTGGATATTTATAACATCGTTCATGGGCCATTCAAAATTATCAACTTAATTTTGCTGTATTTGGTCAAACATTTAATTAACTCACCCCTAATGCCTTGGCAGGGCCAGACTAAATGATTCCCCACGTCCCCCACCCCTGGTCTAATCCAAAGTCACAAACCTTTATGCCTATATTTTCTTCTAAGAGTCGTATAGCTTTAGGTTTCACAGCTTATAAGTCTATGGTTTTGAATTAATTTTTGTGTTTGGTATGAAGCAGAGGTTCAACTTCATTCTTTTTCCTATGGATATGCAGTTGTTCCAGCACCAGTTGTTGAAAGGCTATTCTTTACCCATTGAATTGTTTTGGCTTCCCTGTCAAAAATCAATTGACCATAACATAAGGATTTATTTTTGGACTCTCAAGACTACTCCATTGGTCTACATGTTGATCCTATGCCAATACCACAATGTTTTGAGTGCTGTGGCTTTGTAGTAAATTTTGAAATCTCAAAATGTGAGTCGTCTAACTTTGCTCTTCTTTTTCAAGATTTTTTTGGGGGCTATTCTTGGTCCCTTCCCTTTTCCTTAGAATTAACTTGTCAGTTTTGGAAAAAAAAAAGCCAACTAGGATTTTGATAAACATTGCATTGTATCTGTAAATCAATATTATTGTTTGGTATCATCTTAGCAACATTAACTTCTGATCCATGAGCAGAGGATGTTTTTATTTTAATTATCTTTAAAAGTATTTATTCTTTAATTTTATTCAACAATACCTTGTAGTTTTCATAGCATGCGATTCACACTTTTGTTAAATTTATTCCTAAGTACTTTATTCTTTTTGAAATTATAAATAAAACTGTTTAATTTTTTTATTATTCATTGTTCATGTATAGGAAAATAATTGATTTTTGTTACTGATCTTGTGTCTTATAACCTTACTGAACTCATTTATTAGTTTTAATAGTTTTAGTTACTCCTTAGAATTTTCTATACAAGATTGTCATTTATAAACAAGAGATAGTTTTACTTCTTTCAACCTCACAATGTGGATATCTTTTCTTTTTACTCATCTAATTGCCCTGGCTAGAATCTCCAGTACAATGTTAGAAGTGGCAAGAAAGGGCATCTTTTCTTACTCTTAATTGGGGAAAGCACCCAGTTTTTCATCATTATATATAACTGGAGGCTTGATGCACGAAGATTCGTGCAAGAATGGGCCTTCCTTCCCTTGGCTGCCGGCACCACCTTCACTCTGGCTGGAGCCGCCTTTCCGCCTTCCCACACTGCCCAGAGGCCTGGAGCGGCTGGGGTGGTGCGGAACGCCTGCATCGTCCACCATGGCCACTCGGCGCCTGTGTATGCAAATTAACCCACCATCTTTGTTGGGTTAATTTGCATACTCGCTCCTGATTGGCTGGTGGGCATCACAAAGGTACAATAATTTGCATCTTACTCTTTTATTAGTGTAGACTAGAGGCCCAATGCACGAAATTCTTGTAAGGGGCTCAGCCCTCGCGGCTGCAGCTTAGTCCCTCTGGACGGTCGTTCTACCATTCAGTCTAATTAGCATATTAGCTCTTTCTTATATAGGATGTTACCTGGGGTGTGAGAGGTGTGAGGAGGGTGTTTCCTAGATGTTCTTTATCAAATTGAGGAAGTTCCCTTCGATTCCTAGTTTACTGGAAGCGATTCAAGGGCTATATTGGTCACCAATTCCCTTTGTACTCTTCTTTCCCTGAGCAATTTCATCTTTACATATGGCTTCATTTATCATCTGTGGCTGAGAAACTCAAAGTTCAATCTCCACTGTGGCTCTTGCTTTGATTTAAGGATTTAAGTCCAACTCACTACTACTTCACATCCCTGCTCGCTTATCTCACAGACATAATCTCAAACTCAGCATGTCCTAAACTTATTTCATGCTCTTCACCTTATCCACCACTACCACCCCCATTTTCCTCCAGTACTCTGTAACTTGGTAAAGGTATAACCCTTCACTCGGTTGCTTAAGCCTGAAAACAAAGAGAGATCTTTGACCTTCTCCTTTCTTCCTTATTTCCAATGTCCAAACAATACATTTTGCCTTTTCTACCTTTAAAGTATCTCCTGATTTGTAACAGTTTCCTAGGGCTACCATAACAGAGCAGCACACACTGGATGGCTCAACACAAAGGAAATTTATTTTCTCACAGTTCTGAAGTCTAGAAGTCTAAGATCAAGGTGTTTGTAGAATTGGTTCCTTCTGGAGATTCTGAGACATAATCTCCTCCATGACCATCTCCTAGCTTCCCACAGTTAACGGTAAACCTTGGCTCTGTTTGGCTTGGAGCTGCCTCAAGTCAGTCTCCGCCTCTGTTGTCGCATGGCCTTCTTCCCCCGTGTGTCTGTGTGCCTCTGTATCTCTTTCTCCTTACATGGACACCTCATTGGGTCCAGAGCCCATCCTAATCCAGTGTGACTTCATCTTAATTACACCTCCAGAGACTCAGGTCACATTCACAGGTACCAAGGGCTAGGACTTTAATTTATCTTTTGGGTAAGGGGTGGGGGTGGGGGGGGCACAATTAAACCCACAACATGATCTCTTCTACTTTTCTGTATGTACAGTGGTGAAAAGATGGACTTTTGAGTCAGATTGCCTATGTTTGAATCCTAGGTCTGCCACTTTCTAGCTGCGTGATCTTAGACAGGTTACCTACTCTCTTATTTGTAAAGTGGGGATGAAAACTATCGCATAAAGTTGCTGTCGGGGTTACACAATATATGTAAAGCGTGTGATACAGACCTGGGCACACAGTGTTAAGTATTAGTTGTTATTATTCTTATTATGCCCACCCAACTGATAATGTACCCACCGTCTCTACTTGTCCACTCTCGACCCTTCCAACCTGTTCTCCGTACTATATAGCAAATTACACAAATCTGGTCAAGTTACTGCCCTGCTTAGGACCTTGCTTTCACCTGCCCCCCGGTTTTCACACCCTCTCAATTTCTCCCAACCCCTCACCTGCACCTCGTTAATGTTTACTCACTTATCAGATTTGGGGTTAGACACAAGTCCTCCAAGAAGCTTTCACAGATTCACAGGTTAAAATTTCACTGCGCTTCTCTTCCATAATATTCTGCATCTTTGTTATTGTGACTTGTCAGTTTTATTTAGATTAACTTCCACTAGAAGGTCAGGATAACTGCTGTAACCTCATCAGCTCTTACTACGTGGGCCTGGCACATAATTTGTGCTCAGTGAATTTTTAAAAAAAATATATTTTATTAATTTTTTACAGAGAGGGATAGAGTTAGAAACATCGATGAGAGAGAAACATGGATCAGCTGCCTCCTGCACACTCCCTACTCGGTATGTGCCCGCAACCAAGGTACATGCCCTTGACAGGAATCGAACCTGGGACCCTTCAGTCCGCAGGCCTACGCTCTATCCACTGAGCCAAACCGGTTAGGGCAGTAAATTTATTCTGAAGGAATAAACATAATAATCTTGTTCATGGGTTTGAGTTGCAATGATTCACACAAATATAACTGGTACACTGTGGCAAATGGTGCCTCAATGTGCCTCCTACAGCAAGCGAGCAGCCTGCCTTGCCCAGGATGGCCGGGGGTGGGGGGTGGTGCTGGACTGTGAGGTCCCGGTTGGCATAACCTGTGTCTTCATTTTTCTATCCTTCCAGTACAGTTCCTGGCACATCGTAGATACCCAAAACTATGTGCTGAATAAACTTTCTTGGAACGTGGGTGGCTGGATGCCGTGATAATACCATCACTTTCCCTTTCCTCGTAGCCCCAAAGTCCACGAACCCCCACAGCCCTCCATCAGCTCATTCACCCAATTACCTGTGCTCCAAATGAGCCACGCCCTTCCCTCTTTCACTGAAAACTCAAACCCCGGGTTTTCGACCATAAGCGGTCACAGAGAAGTGCACTAAATGACTAACGGAAAGTAATCGCGGGCAGGGGCGTCCCTGGCTCATCGCAGGGTCCCCAGTGCCACCCCCAGGGCCCGGCACGCAGCGGGCGTCAGTGGAACCATCTTCACCCCGCTGGGGAGATGCAAATGGCTGGGCTTTCCCCCCACCCCCGCGAGAAAGGGCCCCAACCTCAGGCCCTTTGCCGCCTCCTGTCCTGTCCCGCCCCAGGCTGTCCCCCGCGCGGCGGTCTCGGGTCCGCGCCCCCCGGCAGTGCCGCCGCCACCTCCGCCCGGCCCCACGTCCCACTCACTGTTCTTGAGGAATCGCTCCTCGTGCAGCACCGCGATGGCATTGACGCAGAGCAGGGCCGCCTGCAGCAGCGAGTACAGGGTGAAGGCCATGGTGGACGGGAACCACCCCGGAGCCCAGCAGATTCGTCCGCAGCCGCCGCAGGGAACGTGGCGCCGCCGCGGCCGGCGCTCTCCTACGGCGGCTGACGAGGCCCAAAACGCCCTCTCCGAGAAGCTCCGCCCCCGACTGGCTGGGTCCCGCCCCCACGCTTGCGTCAGCAAGGCCTGCTGCTGAGCTGTCCAGACCTGTGCTGGCTCCTGCAAGAGCCACGTGTGACTGTGGAACGCTTGAAATGGGCTGGTCCGAAGTGTGGGGCTGGAAGTGTAAAATACACATCGGATTTCAAAGATTTGGGACGAAGACCAGAACGTAAAAATCTTTGAATAATTTAAAAATGTTGATTACATGTGAAATATGTTGAATATATTAGGTAAAAAAGTCAACATTAACTTTATTTCCACTTTTTAAAAAATGTGGCTGTGTGGACATTGAGAATGACATGTGAGCTGGAATTATATTTCTATTGGACAGTGCTGTACTAGATGCTGCCAAGAGCTATATGTGATGCTAAAATACCTATTTTACAGATGAAGAAATGGAGGATTTGGCAAATAATTTTTGTTAATTAAAATAAAATAACACGTCTTAAAATTACTCGGTGAGACACATTCTCTGTTTGAGCAAACTCTGGTCAGGCTGCTCTGAGCCCGCTACTAGGCCTCAACCTTAGGGTATAAAAAGTACAGATTCTCAACACATGCTTTCATCCAATCGCTTACCCCACATTAAAAGACTTAAAAAACCAAAACATTAACATAGTTTATAACAGCTCGAGACCTTATGCCTAGGATGACCCCTTAAAGTGCTTGCCTGGGGGAGTTTAAGTCTGCCAAAAAATTCCCTTGGTCCTAGCCAACAGCTGCAAATAGGCCCCTGGCCCATTCTGCATTACAGCACTTACCTACAGGGCTTACAATTGTGAATCCTTCCTTTGTCCTTTTGATATGTATATGAACCTCCCACAATTCAAGAGTGTCTTTCTTAAGGACCTGAAGGCCTTACTTTACAATGTAAACTTCAGGAAGGATGGGGCCTCTGTCTCCCAGTCTCTGTGGAAGGGCAAGGTCCTAACTGATAATTGCCAGCTAATAGACACAACTGGCCTAATCAACCTTTACACAGACCACACTTTGTATTTTTCACATTCCTGATTCTAAGGAGCCCTTGTTCTCCTCCCTTTCTACTCCCTCATTCTCCATTTAAAATGCCCAGTCACTTCTGTACAGATTGGAGTTGAGTTAAGTTCACACTTGACCCTCTTCCCTATTGCAATAGTATACACTAGAGGCCATATTATTATGATCTCTGAACACATAATAATCTGGCCACTCAGTATATATATATGTGTGTGTGTGTGTGTTTTAGAGGCCCGGTGCATGAATTCGTGCATGGGTGGGGTCCGGCCAGCCTAGCCAGGGGGAGGGGACATGGGCGGTTGGCCGGCCTGCCTGCTGGTCGAACTCCTGGTCGAGGGGACAATTTGCATATTAGCCTTTTATTATATAGGATATACACTGAGTGGCGAGATTATTATGTGTTCAGAGATCATAATAATCTGGCCACTCAGTGTATACTGATATACTGTCTTTACCATTCTACTTGGTGTCAGCTTTGTTTAACTTTGACAGCAACAGTAAGAAGTTGAGTCTGATCATGCTAAATTTTAGATATTGAGAACAAGTGTAGTATGCAAAGTAATTATCTCCTGAACTTCTCAGGGTCCCCTAAAATGGAAAAGGAGAAAGCAGCACATTAGTCCTAGAAAGGACTTTGGAAGCCCATATGTTGTTGCTGCTGCAAGAGGCACTAGCCAAAAAAAGAGAGAGAATAATTAAACTCCCAAGAAGAAATGAAGCTTAAATAGGCCAAATAGTTAGTGCCTGTAGCGAAGAAGAAATATATAGTTTCCTACAAATGTATATAAACACTATCCCCCAAATCAGTCCTGAGTGCAAATCAGGTAGGAAGAGATACAGAAAGGTAAGTTTAGGGGGATAAACAAAATAACAGGATACCAGCAAATCCTCCGGTTTTTCAAGGCCTACGAAACTCTAGACCCTGGTGACAGTGATGGAGAAGGAAGGTGAGTGGACAGTGAGCACCACAGGATTTCTTCACTGTGATGAGTGCGAAAAAGAGGCATCTATGGGGCCTTGTTTGGAAGCTTTGATTGAGTAGTGAATCAGTTTTAATAGTGTCATAGTAATAGTGATAATGATAGGAAATAAGTGGAGAGTATTACAATATTATGGCAATAGAAAACAATTAAAGAGTGTTATAGGAAATGTAGAAAAATTAATTTTGTGAAATACTTGTGTGAAATATTAAAGAGCACAGGGAATGACCACTCTGGCCAAGTCCCTAGCTGCACCATGTAGATAAGACCATAGCTGAATGCTACCTTTAGGAATGACATATATAAACCTGATAGACACCTTCTGAGTGACACTGTGATTGAAAACCAGCTTGTACTCTGATTAACACTTGTGTGATGACATGTGTTACTGATAGCCACCTGGACTGCCGTGGGTCAGAACACACTTAAAAATGGGTCCCCGACTTCAGACATCGATCATCCTCTTGGTCCATGCCAGACAGCAGAAGAACCGCTGAACCTCCGATTGCGAGACTTCGGTCGCCCTCCTCCCGCTGACTCAACCCAACCAGACGGCCAGCCACCCAAAAACGGATCCGCTGCTGCCCACAGAGGACGCCACTCTTCCCTGGGGATCCTGTTCCCGTTAAGTCTGAGCCCTCGGCACCAGGAACCTTGTGAGTAATAAAGTGTGCTGTGTGATTTGCAACTACATATTCTTATGTGGCGTAATTCCTCTGGCAATCTTAACTATCTATACTAATAATAGAGAAATATGCAAATTATCCGTTACAGTGTCACGTCACGACTGGATCAGCAGGCTGCGTCCCCACCCTCTGCTTAGGCAGCTGCAAGGCCTGGGGTAGGATAGGATATGATAGGAGGGGATAAGAAAGAAGAGGGAGAGGAGAACAGGCCTGCATGCAGACAGGCCAAGATGAGAAACAGAAATACAGAAAGGGAACAGGAAAAAGATGCAGGAATGAATAGAAAAGGAAGGAAACGTGGGGCTGCACGCAGGAGGGGGTGGCAACTGTGGGGGGAGGGCAGGTGCGCCCAGTGAGGGGCGGGGCAGGAGCCCCACCCAGACACGGGAGGGGGGTGGTGGCTGTTGGCGGGGAGGCACCCATGGGTCTGGCACGGAGTGGTGGACAGCCCGAGACCTTCTGGGTGGAGGCGCTCCTGCTTTGCAGTGGCAGCAGCAGCGCCTGGGCCGCGCGGGCCTCGGCCACCCTCGCTCCGAAGACTCCCAAATTTATATCTCCTACCCAGAACTCACCCAGAACTCTTGGCTCATATTTCCAATTGAGTATACCACTTGGGTGTCTAATAGATATCTCAAACTTACCCCAAACGGAATTCCTGATTTCCTTCTGAAACCTACTTGTCCTGCAGTCATCCTGTTGAAGTTAATAGCAACTCTATCCTTCCAAGGGTTCAAGGCAAAATCCTTGAATTGTCTTGTCTCTATCTCTTTCTCTCACTCCCTGTATACAATCCATCAGCAAATTCTTTTAACTTCAACACATATTCAAATCAGCCCAGTTCTCACCTTTTCCACCACTAAAGCCCTGGACCATAGATTAATACAATATTTCCTCATGGACTTTCTTGGCTGATGTAAATGCTTATGCACAATCTGGGAATCACCTGTATAGAGTGAAAACACTGGCCGATTGAAGGAAATAGTCACTATTTAAACTGGCTAAAACCTTTCACTAACTCAATGGAAAATATCAGGTCTGTGGTAAAGAAAAACTTTTTCACAAGTTAGATCTTAGAATAATCTTTCAATAAATGTGCTGTCTGCTCTTTCCACTCATATTTTTAAATTTCAGCATTTTTATTCCCACATTCATTAAAAGGAGTTTATTAAGGTAAGGATTATGCACGTTGCTTATTAAAAATTTAGACTCACCTTGAAGAATGATAAAAATGGATGATTGGTTTTAACCATTTTTATCCTAATATATTTTAATAGATATATTTATCTTATTGTCTATGTCTGAGATATGAATCAATGATGACTGAGGTATGTTTGCTTTTAATCCTGCCATTTACAATGGCAACTTTGAGCTTAAATGGGTTTATGGCAGCAGAATTCACCCAAATGGGTTCAGTTTGAGATAAGCATTGGACTAAAATAGGAAAATCCCACAAGAAGAGCCTCATTCATGTTTATGGATTCATACAAGCTATTCCTGGTATGAAAGTCAAATGAAACCATTTGCAAGCTAAAAGCTTGTGCATTATGAAGTGATTCTTAATGGAAATAGGGCTATTGGAAATGGAAAGTTTCTTTAAAAAATAAAAATGAGTCACTGTATCTATTTTTAAATGGATTAATCGTGAATGGCTACATATAGCTGGCTGGCTTTTTTTTTTTTTCCTAAATACCACCTGAATTAATAAAAGCAGAATAAAAAACTAGAGAAACCACTTACTCAAATGCATATCGTTTCTTCGCTCATACATTCATTTATTCATTCTTTTACTCAAGGATAATTTATTGAACTTCTAAGATGTGCCTTACATTGTGCAAGGGGATAGGTAGGGTGCAATAGGTTAAACGCAAATAATAATTAGACATAATCCTGCCCTGATGAAAATTATTAAGTAGTAAGAAGGATGCAAGGAGTTACAAAGGAATAAATGTTCAGTGATTAAAAGAAAGGGAAAGTATGAACAAAAGATAGTTTAGAACAGGGTCTCCCAAACTTGGCCGATCATCACAATCTCCTGGTGATAGGGCAGAAATAGAATATTGCGGACCAGCTATAATTGCAAGAAATATTAATCATGCTCTGTTAACTATGATTGTTTTGTTCTGATTAGAGAAGGCACATTCTAACCTGGCTGGGAGTTGCATGTAAGACCTGGGAGCTTACCTGGAAATTCAGCCCATCCTCCCCATCAGGGAGCTGCCTATTATCATGGAAAGATTAACAACCTTGTTGCAGAAACCAGAGCCACCAACCCTTTGAAAACCCCCCAGCCTTTGCATACCCCATACCTGCAAATCTCCAGCCCGCATTACCTGTAAACTGCCCATTTGGCATACCCTTTTGCCTACTTCTCCATGTAATCTTTGTCCTTCTTCCCAATATAAGCAGCTGGCTTATGGTGGGGGGCAGAGCCGATTTTTGTGGATGACCTGCTGCTCTCCGATACTACCGGCAGAATTGGAATAAATGCTCATATATGATTCAACCCCGTCTCTGCTTAATTGGCTCAAGGCGCGACAGGCAGCGTGGACCCATTGATTGTCCGGTTTCACTGGGAGCTTTTAATACATATACTTTTCTTCTAGTTCAAGATGGCGTATCAAGTACATGTATTTCTCTTTACCATTTCCTGAGACTCCATTAAATTGTAAAGAAATAAAAAAAGGAAATACTTTTCTAATAGTAACGATAGAGGAACATAGAAATTTCAATAATCCCTGGAAGACAAAAAAGTAAAAATAAAAATAAAAAATGGAAGGAAGCATATGGATGGATGGTACTCAGGGGTAAAGCTATAGCCCAGAATAACCATAAAAAGGTCACAGTGAAGGGGAGACTTTTCACTGTCCTGAGAAGTTTCACAAAAGCTCCTCATTCGGAGTTAGAGGTATAACAGAGATCCAGAAGAAGCTGGGCTGAAAAGAGGTGGGTGGATTGGTGATTTGTATATGAAATAGTCAGCCTTCACAGCCCTGGCACCCAAAGTGCTTGGACAATACAGCCAACAGTCCGCACCTGCCCCTGGGCAAGACGGAAAAGACCTTGCTCTTAGGAAATTGCACTGTCGATCTGAGGAGCACTAAGGCTCCCGCTGTGCACAGTGCTGCTCTACCGCAGGGCTGCTCTTATTCTGGCATCTGGCAGGCTGTTAGCTTGACTACAGATTCTCTGCTAGTTGCATCTACAGCTAAGCTGCTGATTTCATCCTTTTCCAAGTACATAGAGCTTCCAGTTGGATATGTCTCCCCACCCCATTACATAAATATCCACTCAAGATATTGTTATTAAGTATCAACAGAGAACAGGACACATAATGAAAACCAGCAACACGAAAAGGAAGGACTAAGATGAAAAATCAGTAAAACTGAACTCAGAAGAAGACAGATAATTCAGGGGGAAAGGGCTACTTCATGATAATAAAAGTGATTTGAGAGGCATTTAAGCAGAGGGATTTCCCCCACCGCAAAACATTTCTATGTAAGAGGAACAATTAGTGAAAAAGAATTAATTCTTAAAATTAAAACCTAAACAGCCCTTTAAAAACATTCATTGGAAGATAAAATTAAGGGAATATTCAAGAATATAGAAAAAGCATAGAGACAGGAAATATGAGACAAAAAGGAAACGTAGGAAAAATAGGGGTTTCATAAGGACAGAAAAAAATGAAAAATTTTTCAGAGATGAAAAGTTTATGAATATTCAAGCTGAGAAGACTTACTAGGTTCTGAGTAAATTAATTGGTTAAAAAAAATCAATTACCTGGACCCATTATCATGAAATTCTAAAACGTATTAAATCTTAAACTTCAAATCATATTGAAGATTCTAAAGGCTTCAAGGGAGGAAAAATGCTATCTATAAAAAATATGAAACTGATTGGCACTAAATGTACTAGTAAAAGGCAATGGTGTACTGCTTTCAAGGTTTTAAAAGAAAATAACTTTGGACCTTAAAATTCTATAGCAAATCAAACTATTAATGGTGAGGGTAAAATAAATGTTTTTTTAAATGTGCAAACACTCAGTTTAGCCTAGTCAACCAACAAATATTTATTGAGTACCTGTTTTGGCATTATTTTAGGCAATAGAAATAGAACGATAAACATGACAGAAGAAGGAAGGAAAGAAGGGAGGGAGGGAAGGAGGGAGAGAGAGAGGAAGGAAGGAAGAAAAAAAGGAAGGAAGGAAAAGGTACCTTTTTCCTTCAATAAGAAACAAGAAATATAATCAGGACACAACAAAATAAAATGAAGAACAAACCCATGATCCAATAAAAAGTCAAGATAAATATTGAAGCATAGTAACCTCCATCTTGTGTAAAAAAAAACTGTTGTTTAAAATTTTAACCCTGCTATTTTGGCTTCTGTAAACGCCTGCTTGCTTGAATAATAGAGAAAATAAGCTCAACTATCTGACCTTGCAAGCAGCTCTGCTGCAGTCCTTGGCTACTCCCATGCTCTAGTTATCTGAAATGTACTGTGCTCAAGTTACAAGCTCAGGTTACAAGCAAAGCCTGCGCAAAGGTCTGGAAATCTCAGTCCAAATTTGGGAGACATCGGACTAGGAAAGTATAAAAAGGGAAAACTTCCTCCATGTTTTGCTCAGAATTTGAGAAGCAATATTCCTCTGAGCCTACTAGCGTAATAAAAGACTCCAAATTAAAAGACTCAAATTAAGGCATCTTCTGTTACGCTCACTGATTTACAATATAACATTATGACCATCTATGAAGACAGAAGCTTGGTTCCAAGGAACAAATAAATCCATGAAGAATTAAGAAAATGGAATTGGCAGAGACAGGACAGAGAAAGGGGACAGCAGCTTAAGGAGAAGGCAAAGTTCAAGAATGACCAGGGCAGGTTCATTTATTCATAAATCCAGTGACACTTGCTGGAACCACCAGCATCATTTGCTGGTGTTAGTGGAGTTAACCTACTTTGCATCTGAAGCAAAGCTACCTAACATGGAAGCTGTAAAGTCAAGAACCATCTGTGTGTATAAGCAGAGGACAGACAGATACTCTGAACTGGAAGAGTAGGGGTAAGGAGGAATGGTGATCGTGAATAAAGTGTGGCTCAGGAAGAAGATTAGCATGGTTGGCCACATTTCTGTATGTTGAGCCTTCCCCAAGTTCTGATAGTCCTCTGCAAAGCTGTACAGTGTAGAGCATTTAAGAAATCCAAGTCATCTGCATTAGAAAACACTTACGGAGTAGCTGCATTTATCCAGCCAAAAGCAGTGCCGCGTAGGACTGGGACTATTTTTTCCTGCCCTTAAGGAGTTTACAGTCTCACAGGCTAAAACATAAGATAGAGAGAGCAGTAAGAAGCCCAAGGCAGCACATAAGAAGGGACAAGTGGCTGGGGCAGAAAATCAAGTGCCCTTGTAGTGTTTAGAGTGGGGAGAAGATCTGAGGTTTTGGAAAGCCAGGGCCTGGGATGAACTTGAACTGCTGAATCGCGAGGGTTGGACAGATGGTGTCCAAAGACAAGAGATAGGCCAACAAAGGGAAAGGGTCCTACTGTCAAATGGCAAATGGAGATTGGTCCAAATTATATAGGGCCTTGGACAACAGGTAAGGATTTGGGATTTATTTTGTAGACCATCGGTAGCATCAAACGTTTTCAAGATGAAAATGGTGGTACAAAACCTTATACTTATATTTATTTCTCTAATATTAGTTTTTAAACCTTCGCATATGTGAGAATACTATCTCAATTCAGTTTGGTTCTGGAGTAACTACAAGGGTCAATTAGCCTTGGCTTATTGAGAGTTAAGGATAACAAGTTATGTTCTGGAAGATGGAACACCCATCTGTTGTTGCCAAGATTTTTCTTTCCTTATTGCTTATGGTTAAAGAAGGAAACCTCTTAGGAGTTCTGAGAATTAACTAGTAGCTCCCAAGGGACTTTCTTATGTCTGTTGTTATTTATGTAGCTTATTAAAGAAAAGATCTTTCTTTACAAACATTGCCTTATTAATCTTCGTCGAATCAACCTCATACACTCAGGAAAGATGAGGGGTGGGTGGGTAGGGAAACCAAAGTGTGTTAGGAAGTGTGCCTATAGACGTTAGAAAGGATTGGGGGCTATGAGGGCTCTGAAAACCTGTTATATTATGGAACTAGAAGCCCGATGCATGAAGATTCATGCAAGAATGGGCCTTCCTTCCCCTGGCTGCCAGCACCACCTTTGCTCTGGCCTGAGCCGCCTTTCCACCTTCCCATGCTGCCCAGAGGCTCAGAGTGGCTGGGGTGGTATGGAATGCCTGCGTTGTCGCCACCTGCCACCTTTGATGGGTTAATTTGCATACTCACTCCTGATTGGCTGGTGGGTGTCATGAAGGTACAGTCAATTACCATGTTACTCTTAGGTAGATAGCTTTCCTTTTTCTAAGTAATAGGGACATTGCATGTTTTTCTTCCACCATACTTTTCCTTGAGCAGGAAGCAAAAAAAAATGTCTTTTATATCTTTAGATATAGACATAAGTAAGTGTAGAACTCTAATAAAGCAACACAGATAGGAGGTTAAGCATTTGTTTGTAGCTTTTATTTGTAGAGGCCTATTCAGGTTACTTCAAGCAATGGGGTTGGACTGAAGAATATACATGGCAATAATGAAAACAGGACTCTTGTCCGTGCAGTGAGCAGTGGAACTCAGTGGGTAAAAGCAGAGGTGTTTGAAGTCACAATGGCTGAAGGTTCAAATTCCCAATTTTCCACTATGAGCTGAGTGAATTACCTCCTTCAAGTTTCAATTAAATAGTTAAACAGTTCCTGCCTCATAGGGTTGTTAAAAGAAATAATGCATTAAGACACTTAGCACAATCTTTGGCTTATTGTAATCACTCAGTGGAAGTTGGCTGCTGTTATTATTATTGGCTGCCAAGTAATTGGATGATGGTGCCATATAAATAGAGGATGAGAAAGCAACTGCATATAAAATCACAGTTTCACCAATGATGGCTTATTACTGAACTCAAACAGTATTTAACCATGTTTTAAAAGCACACAATTTGGGGGAAATGTGGATTCTTTAAAAAGTCAATCCCTAGAGGGTCATAAAAGTTATTTTAATCACTACAACTAATTACAAGGAAGTATAAATCAATAAACTTTGCTAAATGGTCTAAAATATAATAAAGAAAACCATCCTTAACAATTATCCAGGAAGCTACTGTCTTTAATAGTGAGATGATGTAAGAGTTGGATGAGGAGAATGAGTTTTATTATTTGAAAACTCCAGAAGTTAACAATGCTTTCAGGGAAATTCTGAATTTAGTTCAGAGTTGTGGCTTTTCACAGTAATTATTTACTTTATGAATTTGAGTTTATTACTTCTCAATTATGTGTGTACTAAACATGATATGGAAATAAGTGGCCATTTGCAGAAAGGTATTCTCTTCTCTTAGTGTTTTTCTGGACCTTTCTGATTTCAAAACCAGCCCTCTCTCCATTCCTACTCACAAAGCTGCTACACTGTTTCAGAGCCTCGATCAAGATCGGAGTCAAGCTGCTTTTAGAAAGCCTTAGATCTCTTCTCCCAGTCCTGTGTGGCGGTTACTGGCCCAAGTCTGGGCGTCCCAGAGCTATCACCTGATCTCTCAAGCTTACCTTGCTGCCCCCTCTGACTATGACAGCCAATGCCCACATGGGTTCCTAAGCCATGCTGCTCTCACCTTGGCCCATTGAAACTACACTGAGTGGCTATATTATTATGATCTCTGAATGCATAATAATCTGGCCACTCAGTGTATATCCTATATAATAAAAGGCTAATATGCAAATTGTCCCCTCCATCAGGAGTTCGACCAGCAGGCAGGCCGGCCAACCGCCCATGTCCCCTCCCCCTGGCCAGTCTGGCCGGACCCCACCCATGCACAAATTCATGCACCGGGCCTCTAATACCCTCCCCCCCCCCCCCCCCCCCCGCCCCGCCACACACACACACTTAGTGGCCAGATTGTTATGCCAGAGATCATAATAATCTGGCCACTCAGTGTAAATAAAACGTCAACATTCTTTGAGAGAGCATTTAAAGTGATAACAGTGAAATGATCTTCTCTTGAGATTGGCTCAAATAAAATAAATGAAATCCATTTACTCATTCAACAAAATATGTTTGTGTACCTATTATTTGCTAGGGACTGTGCTCAGTACTTGGGGGATGATACAGTGAGATGAAACAACATAAGATACCCACATAAGGTTTTTAGTGTGCACCTTTCCACAAATGGAAGAGTGTATAATTATAAATTGTGAGGGGTTATCTATGGGGCACCTTGTAATATGGTCAGACTTGAACTTTGTGTGCTCACCTCTGTAGAGAAAGGATTCCCCCTCTTCTCTCTCTCTCTTTTTTAATCCTCACCTGAGGATATTTTTCCATTGTTTTTTTAGAGAGAGTGGAAGGGAGAGGGAGAGACATAGAGGAACATCTATGTGAGAGAGACACATCGATTGGTTGCCTCCTACAACCAAGGTATGTGCCTTTGACCAGGATCGAACCCAGGATTCTTCAGTCCATGGCTAGGGCAAGGAGCTCTTCATTGAACCTGGAGTCAGCTGAAAGTGCCCCATTCAATGACAGTGTGACTTCTTAGCATGCAGATGGTGTTCCTCTTCACCGGCCTTCCTCCCTGCTGACCAAGGCTGTCTTAACTCTTGGCCTGACATGAAAGAGGTCCTATCTGCTTGACCATAGCCACTGTAGCTAGGAGAGTCCTCCCTCCATTCCCCACAAACCTGAGGCTACATTCATTGCTCAATCCAAGGAAACTGGGATGTAATGTCCCACTCTCCTTGCCTATGGCAAGGAGATAAGCAATTGCTCAAGGCATTCTGAGGATCAAAAGCATTAGTCTGAAATGTCTGATCTGTTCCTATAGGAAATGCTTTATTGGTTAGGGTAGGATTTCTGCTTTGATTTGCTAGGGCCTTTCTGATCTTATAATTTCATTTGGAATGAAAATGGAGAATTTTGTTTGCATTGCCTGTATTCCTCATTAGCTAATAGCTGGGTTGACCTTGAAATTTTGACATGACAAAATAGTCAAAGAAAAGAGCACAGCGTTTTTCTGCTGTCATTTTGTGCAACCAAGAATTATTTGTCCTTCTGAAGAGTGGCTTTATTTTTAGCCCCATGCAGTGCTTGAGATGGATGCCCTGTCTGTTTCCACAAAGCAGCTCAGATAACCCAATCACATTCAGTTTTAGGGACAAATTCTTTTTGTTCCAACTTAGAAGCATCTAGTTTTGCTAGAATAGAGAAGATATAATCACTCTCATTAATGAGAAAATATGTATATGGGTAAGCGATGTTTCCATACCACATCTTGGATCTCCTTGACTCTTTTTATCTGACGCTTTTGGGTTTTGGTGTATAATTTCATGGTTGCACAGAGGACTGTTAAGCTCTGGTGCTTTAAGGAATAGACTCAGTCTGATACGACATATCAAATGATGGGGAAACTCTAAGGCTGTAAGAATAAGGACAACAGGAGTCTCCTAGCACTCAGGGAAAGATGTACAGCTGATCTCCTATGGAACCTGGAATGTAGATAGAGAATTGGAAAGAACCAATGTGGTTTCAGCATTCTCAGTAGCAGAGGCCAATGGTCCTACACACTTGACCATTAATTCAGTTCAGAGCTATGCCAAGGTTAGTAACTCCAGGCTCCCAGACATATTTGCCAAGTTATCTGGTTCTCATTTCCCTTTTGCTACAAGATCATTTGCTGATCTTGGCACTATAGACTTTGAGCCATTTAAAGTTGCAATTGGAAAGAAAAAAAAAAAGACATTTCAGGCTCGTTTACACTGCCAGTTGGGAAGCTGCAGGGCAAAGACCTTAAAATGATCTACAGATCTCTTAGTTCTCCCCAGAAATCTCTAGCCAAGCTGCTGCTCTTGCTCTAAGAAGCTACCTCGTCCCTGAGTTTGCATTGGGTTCTGCAGAAAAATGACCTCCGCTATTCCCTGGTGGCTGGTCATGGAGCCAGGTTTGTGTCCTCCCAGATAATTTTCTGCCACCTTTGGTATTATTGGCTTCAATTACAAAGCTAAAGACATTGGGCTTTCAACTCTATATGAAATTTAAAGTGTACACAGGAGAAAATGCTCCATCAACATGGCTGTCCAGTTCCTCTCCCCCAAGCACAGCTGCCAGTCTTAGAAATGTGTGACATATCTGAAGGGCTATGTGAGTCCCCTACCTAGATCCAGGCCCCTCTTGGAAGAGCACTCCAAAGAGAACATCCTGCCCTCCATGGTCAGTATCAGTATCTTTACATTATTTTCTGCTAGTCATCGCTAAGAACCCATCCTCAGACTCCAGGACTTGGTTTACATCCCTTCTCTGACCCGGCTTCCCATTCTTCATAGGCGAGGCCGAAAATCACCGTGAGTATCCCTCCTTTGATGTTCTAATGTGGTAGCTAAGGATAAAAATAAAATTATCTCAAGGATAAATTGTGAAGCTTTTCAGGATAATTCATGATAATGAAGATGGTGAAGGGAAGTATCAAATATCACAGTGAAGCATTTTAAACCTCTTTGGGAATCTGTTCAGGGATGCCATTGGTGAGATGCCTCTTTGGTTAGGATGGTCCTTGGCAACCTCAGTGTAGAAGGTCATCCACAGTAGACTCTGTGCAGCCCAGCACCACCTGAACAATCCTGGCCGCAAAGGAGTCATCATTTGGGCCCTTCTGTTTCTCTGAAAGGCAGGATTTTTGGCATAGATTGATCTCATGGACTTTGACTCAACATCACAATAAGGAGGAAGGCACAATATGAACTCCATCGCCAACATGTCGGAAGACCTAGCAGGAGTTTAGAACATTCCTTTACCCAGATCAGGGTCCTAAATGTGATGGGAGGGCCCCAGCTGCAAACAATGGCCAAAGGCTAATCTAGATTTTAATAATCATTTTGGAAGGAATTCTGTTTTCAAAAATAATTTATTCAAATATTTAATGCCAAAATAATTCTAAAAAGTATTAGTTTCTATTAGTTGACCCCAAGCAAACGTGCATTTGACTACATGAACACAACTATTATTTCATAGTGTTTTTTTATTATAGACTTTTTTATCCACATGAATGTTAAAGAAACTACAACAGAGTTAAATACCATTTTTGATAACATGATTATATTCTTAATTACACTCAATATTAAACTGTAAAATATCTCCAGAGGAATACAATCTTCATTCATACAGCAGGCAAAGTACCGGAGAGGAAGGGGCCACGTGAAGGTCTGTCCAGTTTGCCATGAAAAGCAGTTTACACGGCTGATGCCATCCTCGCTGTCGAAACGTGATCCCCACTCCAAGGACAGGTTTTGTGTTTTCTTTCCACAAAGAATCACTTCTTCAAAAGTTACAGACAGTTTTTAGAGCTGCCCTCTCCACGTGTGCAACACGGAGCTCACTTGGGACCGTCCATGAATTTCCCACCCTGGTTGGCTAACAGCACTCCCAACGCTCTGGGTTCAGTTGGCCTTTAAAAACACAAAGACTCAAACTTTGGTTCCACAAAAAGATATGACAAGCATGGACGGCTCTGGTTGGCTCCCCCTCCCCCCACTAACGAACGGCCGCCACAGTCTATTTTACATGGTTGTCCATGCGGTTTGAGGTCACTTGTCCTTGGGTTCTCCTGAACCTGACTTTCTTATTTGATTCCCAAGCCCTTTCAATCGCAGTCTTTATGTGGGTCGGAAGTGCTCAGTGGCAGGCTGTATCTTACAAGAGAACAAGAGTAAGGGGTTCTGTGCACCTGGGATAAGACAAAAAGCACGGAATGACAACTTCAGCGTGATGCAATCAGATTATTTAAAAACATTTCAAGTAATATTTAGTATATCCTTAAGAGAAGACATTTTTAGTACAGTTTGGACAAAAACTGTTAAACAGAGACCATGAAATCATCTTCTTTTTTTATGTTTCCTTGCATCTCCATTAACATTGAGCCAAACTAGAATTACCAAATCAGAGTGTGATGGTTCGCGGTGCCTTCTTGACGTAAAGCCATTGTGTTGGATTCTAGAAGTTCCCATTTGTTGTTGGGCAAACATTAAGACAGCCCGTGGTGAAAGTGACAATTTCATGCTCTGCGGGCCTTGGCTGGATGGCCCAAGTTACAATTACATCTATTTTTCCTGCCCTGGGATGTTAGGGCAACTGTAGAAGTATCCCTGAAAGTTGTGTGATTCAGCATCAATGAAACCACTGGATTGGTCATGAACTGGATTTTAGTAACTAATACTAGAAAAGGTGAATTAGGCCACAATTTCAGGCTAGAAATCAGAGGAGAGCAGGTGAAGTGTGGGCTTCAGAGCAGGGCAGCCTGATTTAAATCCTGCCACTTGCTAGGAGTGGGACCACAGACAGCTTACTCTTCTCTCTGCATCTCAGTTTTCTCAGCTGTGGGATGGAGAATGTAGTAGCACTTCTCTCAGTGGGTTGTTTTGAAGATTATATAGGATAATTGACAACGTGCTTTGAACAGTGGGAGCATACTGGCCTTATCAATGGAGACTCTTGAAAAAGCTTGGTCCTCTTATGTCTGACTACAGATGAGAGAAATGAATATGCCATTCCGCCCCCCCCCCCCCCCCGCCCATCTTCGATCTCTACAAAAAGAAGACACAGAAAGTTCAATTGCAATCCTGCAACTTCCTTTTAAGACCTTTCCTTTGTTGTGATTTTTGTAATAAGTATTCGAGAAGTAAAATAAAATAACAAGAGTTGACCGAAGAGGTAGATATTGTTAGAATAGGGGGAAAAAATCCTACTTTCAAACTCTCCAGAAGGATGCAAAGTAGTAATTAGTGATGGAGACAATGCAGACAAAAGGCAAATGTAGGTAGGTCATGCCCTTGAGTGTTGTACATGATCTTGAGTAGGAAAGGAGAGAGAATGTGACAGGAGATTTGCATGCAAGAGTCACAATTTTAGAGCTAGCAAAGACTTTGATAGGGTTTGGCTACCACATTTTATAGATGAATGTGAGATGCAAAGAGATCAAATAATATTACTCAAGTTAACACTGGGAGGTAGTATCAGATTTAGAAGCTAGAATTTCTCAAAACCAGCCCAATGATTTAGTAAGACAGAGAAATGGCTTTAGAGTCACTTCTGACCTGGATTCAATCCTGGCTTTTTTTACTTATAGCTAAGTGACCTCACTGAGTGAGCCTGAGTGTTCTCATGCATGAAATAGGGATAATAATAGGATCTACTTTATGGAGTTCCAAGGACCAAAAAAGATAGTGTGGCAAAGAATCTGTCTGCTATCTGATAATTAGTGCTCAATAAATGGTAGTTATTATTATTTCCAGCTTGGTCAATGAGTTTCTGTGTAACTATGAATGAGCCATTTCCTGTGATGCACTTTCCACTTATATCAAATGATTGACTTCTCTGTGAAAAACATGGCTGTTTCAACCAGGTACATGAATGACATTTGCATAATGATAAATAATGCTTGGAAGAAAAAAAATGTAGAGTAATAATTAAATTAGTGTTGACATGGCATTTTTATTTGGGGTGATTTTACATAGATTACACTGGGGTGTCTGTGCAGGACAGAAACAACCAAGGTAAGAAAGACTGTCAGGAATAATTCTGGTGTTAAAAGCAATCCCAGATGAAAGACTAATATACACAAAATTTTGAAATATTTTTCAAATCGTTTCCATTGTACTCACGAGCTCACAATGAAACAGATATGCAGAGCAATAGAATGTCTAACCTAGTAGGGCTTGTTTTAGGAGGTAGTTTGAAGATAAACAAAATAAACTGCACTTTACACAGCTGGTAGCTAAACAAATAGAATTCATTGCTCCAAAGGGGACTATACCTTGGTTGAAGAAAGGCTTAGATAAATCCATGGGTAATGGATCTTTAAGGAGTTATCAAGGGAAAGGTAAGAGTATTCAGTGTATATACCTACAATTTGAGATTGGTATTGTTAAGAACAACAATTTGGCTTTTTAAATGGGATTACACAGTAAATAATCAGGGTGGACTCAACATGGAATTTCTTATGTCCTAATGTAGTGCAAAAAAAAGATTTGTAGAGCAGTGATATGTGGCAGTACTTGCTCAGCTTATTAAGTGGATTGCCTGTGGTTTTGAAAAGCTTCCTCCGCTTAATAGTCATATTGGAATCCACTGGGTGGCAAGAACACAGCACACTACCTTAAGGGTCACTCTTGCATAAGACATTAATGCATCAGTCCCTAATTTGGAAACCTGCGGTCACTCAGCAAGACAGAATTTGTCTCTCTCCCTCAGTGTAATGATTTTTATTTTGTAATCTCTCTTGGGGTAATTCCTTGCAGGCTTGGCATGTTGAGAATCAAATACTGCCTCTAACAATATGGTCGTGATTCTCTGCTTGGCTGATTTAGCTCAGCATTTAAGTAACCACTAATCTTCTGAAAGCACCAGGGTCTACTTAGAGAAATCCCTGTTGTCTGCAAGGATGGAAACAAAATCAGCATGAAGGAAGCATTAGTTACTAAACACAAATCAATCTTTTTTTCCACCTAGCTGGATGCTTTGTCACCCTCAGAGGCGTGGTTTCTGGGCAGTGAATCTTCATTTTGTAGGTGTAAGAGCAGCTCAGGTCTGACAAGCAAGGAAGATGAGTTGGGGAAGTGGAAGGAGTAAAAAAAGAGTTTATTGAAGTTCCTAAGTATAAATCAAACTACATTCTAATGGATGAATCTCACAAACATGGAGTAAAAGAAGCCAGACACATGTATTGTATAACTTGCATGACTTTATCATTTGTGGACTTTACTGAATTTGTTCTACTTCCATAAAAGGTTACTAACAAAAACATCCTAATATATTCTCTTTGATTTGAAAGACAATTACTTTGACACTTTGGGTTTATCAGCATTAATTTGGATGATTCGTGCCTTGTTTTCCTTGATATTCTGGGTTAAGATTTACTGGAGTTTGAATGTTCTAAAATTATTCATTTCACACTGCTGGTGCAAACCTGTGTACTGTAATGCCAAATTGCCCAAAGTCAACTTCAGATTTAAGAAAAATACTTGAATCTAAAGAATGAAGTCAAACTTACAGGACCATTAGTGTATGACTTCATGGAGATGAAAACAAAATAACTAATTATTTGACCATCTCTGTTGCAGAAATATCTGCTGACAGAAGACAGGAAATGCATACATTAGAAGAAAGTAGGCACTGGATCTAAAGTCAGGAGTCCTGGCTTTGCAACACAGACCTAAAAGATCACATCTCTTCACTGTACCTCAGTTCCCTGTGCGTAAAATGAAGAGAAAGTACATGAGTGAGAGTATGTCTTGGGAAGAGTTTTGAGCTCCAAATGAAATGTGACATAATTAAGACAAATACTAAAGATTACCACAAATATAAGTGATGGCAAGAAGTGGGACTGCCATTTGCCCATAGTAGAGGATGCTTTTGATATGCATGAAAGAAAGAAAAAAAAATGATGAGCCTGTATTGTACAATCGGAATTATTTTTGCCAACAAATTCCATTGAGTTGAAAATATGTTCCAGAGGGAAGAAGTGGGAAGAACCATTCTGATGGGAATGGCCAAACTTGACAAATGATCACAATCCTAGTTGGCCATGAACATTTACAAAAGCTACCTCTGACATCTGAGGTACTCTATCATTTTGTTACGTACTTTTCTGATTTAGCAATTCCAGTTGTTAAGTCATCCTAACATATTGTTGCAGGAAAAACAAAATCCTAGTTTTTGCATCCCTTCAATTCTAATAACTATACGTCTTCTTCTATAATAATAAAAAACTTGCTTTTGAAATGTTTAGTTATATTCCGAATAGTCATTGAATTTTCACTGTGCTCTTTCCCTCAGGAGCCCAGAATATTTGTCTTTCAAATTGTTGCTGGGGATGCAACCTTGAACTTGGCTTCAGCTAAAGAGAAACTATTATTGGTTTAGGGGAAGAATGAAGCAGAAGCTCTCACCGGTCTACAGTGGTCACCTCACCCCCTATCGGTAATTCACTCAAAGTCAGAGTCAAGGAAGACTTTTCGGAAGCAAGAGCGAGCCTGAGAAGATGAGACACTAAGCATGACTGCTGACACTCCAGTGTCCTCTCGAGGGGCAGTGATCAGGGTGTCGGGTAGAACCAGAAACAGCAGAAAACCTCCAAACAGCATGAAGATCATTCCCGCGGACTGAATAGAGAACTTTCATTTTGTAAAATTTCCATAGAATTTATAAGACCCACTTAGCCATTCATTTAGGAAGTCTCATGCCCAGATATAATGAAGTTCATCAGTGTACTGGCTTAAACACAGGATACAGCTTTACCAACCTGTTAAGGCTATTTCAAAGGCATCAATAAAGAACCTGGCCAAGCAATACAATCAGGGAGGTTCAGGAAAATCTCTTTCCTCCGTGAACTCACCGTTTAACTTTTGCTGAGATGGGCACCAAGCTTTTCTTTCCTGATCAAGCTTGCTGCATAGGGGATCTGTAAGATAAAAACAAGCAAAACTCTGCAGGTGAGCTAAATTTGGAGACAGATGTGCAATGGAGACGGTTTGTCATGCCTAACAATTCGAATGCCAGTGGGTCTTCCCTGAGGAGGAAAGGTCTCTATCAGCTCAGCAGTATGGAGCTTTGGGGCATCACATTCCTAAGGCCTGTTAAAAAGCACGACTAGGACAGGACAGGTGAGCACACTGGGCTGTTGCTATAGCTCGTCTCCGAGGCTACTATGTGGTATGTCACTCACAGAAGTTTTCAAGATTTTGCATTTAATAATATGGTGTTCTTATTTTTTATTTAGGTACAAAAACAAAGTGATGTTATCATGTACTGTATGTCCAAGTTCTCAAAACAAGAATGTTATTACAAACTAGTTCAATGTAATCTTTCATTTAATTGGAGTGATGAAATAATACTATCATTATAAATCACAAGTAAGATTAACTAACTAAACAAACGACAACTCTGGGTAATTTCCCAATAACTACTAAGAAGCATCACAAATAATTGCACTGAATGGAAAATATGACCCTTGAGAATTCTACCTGGATAAACTTGAAAGTACTTGTCACCTCTGGGGCATTGAATGAAAGCCTATCACATTTGATATGCCACTTTTCATTAGAAAATTCAAATGGTTGAAATCGGAAGACATATATTATTTAGATTTGCCTCTGCACTAACCCCAGTTAAGGTATTCTATCATTATGTTACTTACCATCATCATTATAAAGCTTAATGCAGAACTCTAAGGATTCGAATCTATTTTACACTTAAAGAAATAACTACTCAGCCTTCTAGAATGTCACATGAAATATGGCTATTATGTAAAAGCAATAAGGGAAATAAAATTATTGTCATTCAATTAGGCAATGTTTTTTAATACTTATATCTATATTCTCCTCATTCCCAGCATATTTATGTTTTGCTCTCCTGATATACCAGTCCATAAATAAGAACCTTTATTAATGGAAGGAGCTACAAATGTACAATCACATTAGTGACTAAGATTAGCTGGACCATTTTGCTGTAATAACTGGTTAGTTGAATCAAACAGTCTTTTCAATGGAAAACAAGATTAAAATAACCATATCACTATTTTTATACGCAACCACAACATGGATGTATCTGATAGGTGCATATCTGATAAAGGGCATGGATAGCAGCATTGAAATTAATGATTCATATAGTACCATAAAAAGTTCAGTGTCCTAATCTCACATTTTAGGACGTGAGCTGAGATCAGCTAGATATACCCATGACAAGAACAGTTACATGGGGACCTACTCTAGTTACCTCTTCTTTTCACTCTAGGTCATGCTACACCTGCTATTAACACAGACACACTGAATCTTAGTTTTCCATTGTGGTGCATGCTGCCATATGCCAAAGCACATGGATCACCTCTCTCTAGATGCATGAAAGAACAGAGACTTGAAAGGAAGTCTGTTATTTAGGATAACAAGTAGAAATGATGCAAACCTTGGGGTACAAGGAATTACGCGATAGAATATATTTGTGCCCCTCTCAATTAGCAAGAGTCCTCAACATCAAGATTAGATACCGTTAAAGATTTAGTGAGCATCTGCTCTGTGCCAGGTACTTCTTGTATAGATAAGTCAACATCACCCTGGGCTATCTCATCAAAGCCAGTAGACTACTCATCCTACCCCAAAGAAAACTGCCTGAAGGACACTACTTTTAGATCTAAGTCAGAATTATTTCCTTTCCTTTCCTTTCCTTTCCTTTTCCCTCCCTCCCTCCTCCCTCCCTCCCTCCCTCCCTCCCTCCCTCCCTCCCTCCCTCCCTCTCCTTTTTTTCAGAGACAACAATGTAGCATTTCATTAAGATGGAAACCTGAGAAGGAACAAAGGACTCAGGACAAAGAGAGGACATTTCCAAGTGAGAACATTTGATCCCAAATCTCCAGGTTGGAATTTAAACCTGTGTCAGGAATTATCTCCAATCAAACATTGACTGTTGCATTCCCCCCTCCCCCCCCCAATTAAAACAAGATGAAATAAAAGCCAAACAAAAACAAGACATAAAGCAAAAGGTTGCAAGCTAAAAATCATGTCTTTTTTACTCTAAGTCCTGAATCATGAATGATAAATAAACAATATATTAGAACATGGCCCAGTTGTTAATGAGAGCTACCTTATTTCATTGATTCTATTAATACACTTTCCCCCCTCACATTTTAACATCTCTAAAATGGGGTTTTTATAATTGATGGTGTCTTAGAACAAGAGTCGAAAGCTTCTTTTCTTGTGATCCATCAAGTAATGTCGCCTCTTACAATGGACCACACTTAAGATTCCATGAAATGCAATATTGGATTTACAGAGACCTCAGCAAATACTCCAAGCATGGGAGCTCGGGATCCTAGGGGCTCCACTTAAGTTAATTATTCCACATAAAGTTCCTGTAATAGAACTTACAAAAGCCTTCTTGTCATCTTGACCAGCTTAAACGTCACCAAGACTGGCATGGACCAAAAAACCCTTAAAGTTATTATGTAACTTCTAAATTACCTAGTTGATTCTAGTCTGTCAAAAGTATGGAGAGCTTTCCAAAAAAGATAAACTTCTTAGTTTGTGCCAAGAGAGAGTTAGCCTAAGCTCAGACATTCAGGTGGGTCAACATCTTGAAAGGAGAAAGACGAGAAGAGGCTATATAACCAAGGAACAGGTAATGGCATTGTCAAGATGCACAGCAATAGATCAATAATTGGAAAAGGTCCCGCTGTAGCCCAAGTCTGTCGACTGCTGGAGAACCTTGAGGCAGACTCTACAGAAGCCCAGACTTGCTCAAGTCCTCTGACGCACAGGGACCTCCTTTTGTTTCATATTTAGCCACAAAACCAAAATCCTCTAGTGGCCCAGAGATATTTTTTGGAAAATATAGTGCAAAAAAAGTAACTGTTTGACCTGCTTTTAAAAAATGCAAAATATATACAAAATCCTCTGGGTTGAGACAATAGGAATCTGGGCAAGTCCACATGCTCATGAACATGGGAGAATCTCCAAGGGAAGAGGGATCACTGAAGGGCTGTGCCTTTCCTACAGGGGGAGCGATTTTTCCAGCAACGGGGAAGACCTCCTGCTCCCTTCCTGCAAGGAAGCGCCATTCCCACCATCAGGAAGCTGCAAACTGCTTTTCACGAGTCTACATGAACGTAACATTAGTACGGACCTACTGATCTAACACGACTTTACTTGAGACTTTAAAACATTTTTTATTTTTATTGAATTTATTGGGGTGACACTGGTTAATAAAAATATTTGTTCCAGGTGTACAATTCTATAACACAGCCATTTTCAACCTTTTTCAGCTCATGGCACACATAAACTAATTACTGTGGCACACCAAAACTACAGTATATATGTTTTGTCAATCTGACAAAAAGTAGGTATAATTTTGATTCATTCACACTGGACAGCTATTGCCATATTGGCTGTTATCATTTTTTTTTTTATTTGACAATCTAAGGGAAGAGAGGTCAGTGCCCCTGACTAAATAGTCAGGTATTGCATATTTTAAAAATTCTCTTGTGGCAACAGTTGAAAATCACTGCTATAATACATCATTGTATACAGTATTGTGTGTTCACCACTTCAAGTCAAGTCTCCTTCCATCACCATTTATCCCCACTCAGTTCCCTCTGGTAATCACTAAACTGCCTATAAGTATTTTTGTTTGTTTTTTGCTTTATCCCTTCACCTTTTTTACCTAGCCCTCGAACCTCCCTTCCCTCTGACAGCTGTCAGTCAGTCTGTTCTCTGTATCTACGATTCTGTGTTTATTTTGTTGTTAGTTTATTTGGTACATTAGATTCCACATAAAAGTAAAATCCTAAATTACTTGTCTTTCACTTAGCATAATGCTCCAGATCACCTCACACCTGTCAGAAAGGCTATCGTCAACAAATCAACAAACAAGTGCTGGCGAGAATGTGAAGAAAAGGGAACCCTCATGCACTGTTGGTGGGGATGCAGATTGATGCAGCTATTGTGGAAGGTAGCATAGAGTTACCTCAAAAAATGAAAAATGGAACTGCCTTATCACTCAGCAATTCTACTTGGGGGAATATATCCTAAGAAATCTGAAAAACTAATTCGAAAGAAGGCATGCACCCCTATAGTCATGCAGCATTATTTACAGCAGCCAAGACCTGGAAGCAGCCCAAGTACCCATCAGTAGAGTGAATAAAAAAGCTGTGGTACATTTACTCGAGGCTTTTAATGGAGAACTTTGAGACCTTCCACCCCTGGCTGCGTGCAACTGTGACTGCAGCATTCTGGACAAACAGCAGAGGGCACTTTAAGCCTAGTGCATTTGCTCCATCTAGGCGCCTCTTTAGCAATCCAGCAAGTTCCAAGGATGTGAATCTGGGTCGTCATTTATCATGTGCTCTCTGCTGCAGCATGTCCTTTAAGAACTATGACTAAAACAGACCATGTCTTCAACAAATAGTAGTAGCTTACATATAAATGCACTTGCTTAAAAAAATTGTTGCCAAATTAGCATTGAAAAATAAGAAGATTATGAAGGCATCATAATAGTCTCAGCTTGTATTGTAAGTTATATTATATTCCAGTTCTTAGGAAAACCTTAATCCAAAGGTTATAGAGAGTAAAATATCTTCACCTTTTTTAAAAATTGAGATATACTTGACATAAAACAATGTATGTGTTTATGAAGTTTCTTCACTTTCTTCTTAACCCTAAGGGGTGATTCATTTTATTTTTAAAGTGAAACACATTTTCCCTAAAATCACAATTTACTTGTGAATGAGAAATCTGTGGCTCTATATTATACTAAACAGTAATATCTTCATGAAATTGCTAAATTCTGTAACTTTTGTATTTGGTTTATAGTGAGAGGACTATATTTCTTAGGTTGTCTAAATAAATCTGGTTTAGTAATGAAACGTTTTAAGCACTTGAAAACCCAGGACAGGAGTGGGGGAGAGGGGACTTTAACACAAACGGTGTTAAGTGCTGTAAAACTCTAATTTTAAGCTATTTTAAAAGTTAGCTTGTGGTCATGTATAAATGTTAAAGATACACATGCTTTAAATCTGACACTGAGAAAAATGCACAAGGAGAGTCAAGCATTTGACTCTACAGTCATCATAACTTGCATTTAACAAACTGGAAAAGGAAGCACTGGTGCAGAAATTACAGTCAGTGGAGAATCTAAACATGCAGGAGCCAAAGAAATTCATAAGTTTTCGTTCTACAGCAATGGCACCCAAGATGCTTTCGATATCATCTTTTGAATAAGAACACTGTAACGACATAGTATAAATACATCGTGGGTCTATGGGACTCGTTACAAAATATGAGGATTTTAATATATTTGAATTCTCCATTATTGCAGGATAGAGTGGATTTTTATCTCATCTAAAGGGAAAAATTCCTATTCTGTAGGCAGAGGACTATTCTGTAATATATATTCCGTAAACTTTAAATATTAAAATAATTTTGAGTAAACAGTCGGGTTCTTGGGGAACAAAGTATGTAACCATATTTACAGATGAGTTAGGTCATTCAACTAAAATATTGGGAAAGTCAATAATTATGATACCTAGCAACTTCTTGATAATGTTTAGATATAATTTTCTAAAGGCATTTCCCCACAGGTACTTTAGCAAATAAAACAAGCTGAATAAGGGATTAAATTCCTGTTCAAGTAAACTTGAGTCTGCTGCCTCAGTTCCAAAGCAGATGGCATAACGTGAACACAGGTCCTTCCTGCACAAAAATATCTCCAGACACCAAGGCTGAAACAGTTCCACTAGGAAAGTACCACTTTGAGAAGGGATGTTACTCATATCGGCATAGCGTTTTATAACTTGCATGGGCATTTCATGTTTATTACACACTTCCTCCTTACTACATCCCTATCTGGGCACTAGGCTAGACCTTCCAACAGGTCCCTTTGGTGGAAGAACTGACTCTTAATGGACTCTATGGGATGAGTCTTGAACGCAAGTTTGTAGACCTTAAATCTTGTGTCTGTTAGTTACAAGGACAGTACAGTAATATATAAGCTTCCTATAATTCAATACTATACCTTCCTTTTGTAGTTTTGGTAGTAGTTACTTAGCATAAAAGAACATTTGAGAAACTCATGACCAAACCAGGGAAATCTGGAAAAGAACTGAGGACTGCTATATGAGAATATCAGAATTGGGGCAGGGGGAGTTCATGAGTAGTGACTCATTCAAGAAATGTTTCACAAGGTGCTGGGTGCTGGAGGCAGCAAGAAGCTCTCGGTATCTTATGGTAGGAGACACTAAAGAAGAGGAAGAAACAGGAGGGACGATTCATGTCTATTTCATCCATTTTTATGTTGTTAGCCTGGATATGCCTTTGAGGAGTTCAGGACTTACACCTACAGGCCGAGAGGTAAAAATTCTAGCTTCTCCCAAAGAATTTAATTTACAACAAGAAGTAATTTACTATCTAGAAGAATGTGAATTAATAACACTTGTCTAGATAAATACATACCTATGATAAAATATTTTTCAATACAGAATAATAAAAATGTTTAGTAATACCAATTTGTATCTTCTATGTACCAACTATCTCAAAAGACATGAGACATTTTTTTCTTCTATCAATACTGCCTGGTTATTACATGAATGCAATATCATTTCCTCTTTTACTAAAGAAACCAAATGTCAAAGAAAATTAAGACGTTTAAGTTACATAAGTAGCCTTAAACTGGGGCACTGAAGTAAATAGTTTCCTTCCTTAATGCCCGTTTTGCTAGACCCGCCACCCTGAAATCACAAGTTTTTGGTTTGATGTGTGACAATTTTTGTTTTAAGAATCTGAAAACAATGCCCTGAATAAAGCCAGTAAGGTCTTAACATTTTATATCACTCTATCTCCAATTCTATTCTTTAAATTCTTCCTTTGGACAAAGAAAACAGTAAGTGTATTCACAGTAAGTAATTACTTGCTCTTATTGTGAAAAGCTTCATGTATATTTTAATACCTGGGAAGATTAAGAAAATCCTTTTGCTCCCAGTGAATTTAAATGCAAAAAAACAAACAAACCGAACACACACAGAAACACAACAAGAAGAAAGACCCTGTTTAAGAGGCACTTTACGTTGAGGTGGTTTTCAGAACTGAGAGTTGTGAACCAGCACTTTGAGATCAAGGAAAACCTCAGTGGGGGCGTTAAGACGGACAAGCAGCACTTTTAACAGAGCCCAGAATGGAGAGAAACATGAAGCACGGTTGCTTTAAAAACGACTCCCAGCACGAGCATGGCTCCTTCCATGCAGAAAGCAAAGGTTAACCTTTTGCACTCGGATGACAAGTGTGACTCGACAAGGTTAGCATCGAGATTAAAATTACTCTTTGAATGTATCAATAATTTGAAATATAAAAAAATCCAAATAAATAAGTTTGTATGAAAAGAAACTCCAGTTTTTTATTCTACTGCCGCGCTTTGTAAAATCTGGGGTATTTAAAAAATTAAATCCCGAGTAAAATAAAGGAATCGAGAAAAAAGCAAGCGAGTGCAAAGGGTTAATAACCATCTTTCTTAAATAGTCCTGACAGAGAGCTAGATACCTGTCTCTTTAGACAAGACAAGTGGGTATGCAAAGACACATGCTTAATGGTATAGGGATAACGTGGGCCAGCTCAGAAACGCCTAGCCACCTAAATTATAATAACCATGCTATGAATAATACTGAGAAGCAGTGTATGTCTTTACTCAGTTGATTACAAATATCTTATAAATACTGAGCAGAAATCATTTCCCATCCTACTCATGAAAAGGAGGAAGCTGGGGAGACTGCCTTTTTAAAGATTATATATATACATATTTCAGAGAGGAAGAGAGAGATAGAAACATCAATGATGAGACTCATTGATTGGCTGCCTTTTGTACGCTCCACACTGGGGATGGAGCCTGCAATTGGGCATGTGCCCTGATTAGGAGCTGAATCATGACCTCCTGGCTCATAGGTCAGTGCTCAACCACTGAGTCATCCTGGCTGGGCAAGGGAGACTGCTTTAAAGGTGCTAGTGAATAATACCAGATGTATCTGCAGGGGGACAAGGGGCGAGGAATTCAGAAGGAAAAAACAAACAAAACAAAAAGAAAACCCACTACATTTATTTATCAGATATCTTCCTGTTTCCCCAGAAATAGATCTTAGTGTCCACTTTTAGAGGTGCTTAGGCTAGAGTAACACACTTTGTTTGGAAATAATTATTTCCTTCTCGTTATCCTTCAAGTGAATTTAATTGATTAATAGTGTTCACACTTCATTCCATTGACCGTGGAGTGCCTGGCCCAGGTCTGGGGAGTGAAGGGCAGGGGGAGGAAGGTGGGAGACAGTGGCCTCCACGGAGTGTCTGGCGCATCCCAGCACTGGGTTGGGAAGTTTGCACAGTGGAAGACGATGCAGGTACCTCAGGTTCGCCCACAGAGACAATGTACACATCTGTCTATTAACACGTGGTAGGTAGTTACAGCCCCAGGAAGCATACTGACACATCTGCTTATCCTGTGTCTAAGTAAATCTCTCGGTAATTAGCATGTAAACCAGCTGAGAAGTGGGTGGACCAAAGGCTATCACAGCAAAAACACGAACGGTTCCTAAACAAGCCCATCCAGTTGCCTTTATTTTAAAGTAGAAATGCAACTTACAATTTGTAACTGTTGCACCATTTCTTCTCGGTAGGCTAGTTCCCTTTTCATCTGGTCCTGGAAATTATCTAGTAGGAGAGAGAAATAGAGGCAGAAATGAATTCAAGTGCAAAATCTACTTTTAGCATATTTTGTGAAAATATAACTGACAGCCCCATAGAAAATCCCTCCCCTATCTAAATATATAAAAGCCTAATATGCAAAGTGCCCCCTGGGGAGTTTGACCAACTGGGAGTTCGATCGCTCGCTATGACGTGCACTGACCATCAGGGGGCGGTGCGGAATGAAGGAAGGTCCTCACCAGCAGCTGGCAACTGCTAGGGACCCTACCTGTGCACGACTTTCGTGCATTGGGCCTCTAGTTTTATATATATAAAGATTATATATATATATATATATATATATATATATATATATATATATAATTTTTTTCTAAAGTAAATAACATGGTTGTTTGA
This sequence comes from Cnephaeus nilssonii, assembly GCF_951640355.1. Lineage (NCBI taxonomy): Eukaryota > Metazoa > Chordata > Mammalia > Chiroptera > Vespertilionidae > Cnephaeus > Cnephaeus nilssonii. The sequence continues at coordinate 82,374,244 of NC_137082.1, forward strand.
AGGAATGTTTTCAAGATTCTATAATTTAATCAGAATAGGCAGTAAACTCTGAGAGGGTAAGGTCTGTATCTTACATTTCACAGTACCTCACAACCCATGTAGTACAATCCCTTGCGCGTTATCACTCTCAGAAATGTCTGGGCAGTCCTGTTTTCTAGCCTTTGCACACGTGAGAACGTCGCTAGTACCTCAAGCTTCCACTGCCTTCAGAAGTTCAGAGGGAGGGAGAGGTAGCACCTCAGATCACAGGGGATGTTGACCTTTGTACACAAAATGCCGTCTGGGTGATAAAATGCGGGTCCATTAGATATGGCTGCCTGGCTTCACTGCAGCCTGTCTCACTCCTAAACAGAGTGCCTGACTGCCATCCTGCACACTTTTTCTCCCTGTATCAGCCTTATTTTATGGTCCTTCCTGGGCCTGGTATGGTTCTACAGGCCCTGCCTCTATGTAAGAAGTGTCGTTATGCAAACTATCTTTGCCATTCTACATATTGATCATTTTTTAATTGCACTTATGAAAAAAAATGACTTTCAATGTATCTATCATGTTGTTGTGTTTTCTAGATGTGGTCTTTCAAAAATAATGTAGACTTAGCCGACTGCCTTTTTCTGCTTTAAATGAAAAAGTAACACAGTGTCATATTGCATCTGTGGTGGATAGTCAGGTCCGCAGTTTAAAGGAACCAGAAACACTGTCATCAGCTTTCCCCCTCCTCTTCAGCCAACTGGTGTGTGAGTCCTGTACATTCTACCTCCATCCTCTCCTCTCTTTGCCATTGTTACCCCCCAAAGCAATAGTTTCCCAGTGACCATCTGGCCTACAGCCCCTTCTTCTCCAAATCCCTCTCATTCTCCTGCTTAAAAATCTGTGGTGGCTTTCCACGTCTTTCAAGATAATAAATCCTTTACTACTCATGAGACACTGGGTACTTAGACATTAACAGCATTGTTCTTTTATTTTACTGACTTCTACCTTTCTATACTATGTGAATTCCTTCTCCAACCTCAAACACATATCTATCTTTCCTTCCCCAACATCAAACACATATCGATCTAGCTACCTATCATTTATTTTTTAAAGACTTTTTAAAAAACAGTTTTAGGTCCACAACAAAGTTAAGAGCAAGGTACAGAAATTTCCCATGTACCCCTACCCCCACAAATACATAGTCTCCCCAATTATCAACATCACTCACCAGAGTGGTACATTTGTTATCAAGGATGAAAGTACATTGACATGTCGTAATTCTCCTAAGTCCACAGTCTACATCAGGGTTTATTCTTGGTGTTTTACATTCTATAGATGTGGACAAATGTATAATGACATGGATCCATCATTATAGTATCAGGCAGTAGTTTTAGTGCCCTGAAATCCTCTGTGTTCTGCCTACTCATCCCTTTTCTCCACCGACTCTCGGCAACCACTGGTCTTTTTATTGCTTCCATAGTCTTGCCTTTTATAGTTTATTTTTTTAAAAGACCCAACCCCTAATTTCACCCCTGAATTAATGTGAAAGGTACTGTTCTATAGGTAAGTATGTGGTGCCATGCAATGGTTATGAGAGAAGCTTTCATTCCCTTGGGAAGTTAAGGGGCACAGTTTAACTGAGGATAAAAAAAATCATTAGGCCAATTTCTCTAATGAGAATCACTTAAAACACAACTATTTTTGGAAACATAGTATAAAAGGAGGGAGCAGAGAAAAAGCACTGAAGCACCGCCTGCCAGTCAGCACAGGGGCAAGGGCTGTGCTCTGTTAACATGCCCATTGGAAAGCCAAAGGTTTTCCAAACAATACTAAAAAGTAGCCAGCCTACATTTCTGGGGCCAGAAATAGAAAAACCCATACAGTACATATGGTTTACCGGGTAGATCCTACTCATCAAGCCACGGGCTCACAGCAAAACTGTGGACAAATGTGTAATGACATGTAGCTATCATTATAGTATCAGACAGAGTAGTTTTAATACATTTTTCAAATGATCTGAAATTGTTTAATTTTTAAAAATTGTGTTTAACACACTTGTTTACATTTTGTTATCATTGCTTTTAAACAACGATTGAGACTTCTGATCTATACTGGTCATGGAGAAGGAAGGAAGAATAGACAAGTTTGCTAGGGAAGGTGGACACAATGTGGTGGCAAAAATGACTTCGGGATTGAGAACTGCAAACACGATCTGACCCGTCACTAGGGGGGAGACGGAATGGTGGCATGTTGGGGACGGGGTCTCTAATCATGTACTCCCGTCCAACTAAATGCAACTGTCTTTGCAGGATGTTTAACCAGCTGTCCTATTGTCATCTCAAAGTGACCTTGATAAGGGTGAACTCTTCCTCATCCATTTCCTCCAATTTCCACCCAATTCCACATTGCCACCCAGTTCTAGATTATATTTCTCCCACTTCTCCTCACAATGCCTGCCCTACCTCCCTGCTCATGTCTTACCCGGTTTGTCAGCTGAACGCATTGTCTGGTATCAAACTAAGTTTGATTGGTATCAAACTAAGTTTCACTGCCTGTCCCACTCTCAATAACTACAGCCCAAGTAATCTCAAGAAGTTCTGACTTCTCATATCAGCTGGTTGACTGTCAAGTCCCTGCAGCATCTAAATATCAAACTTTAAAGTGGACTATGGTCGCAACAATGCACATCACCACGGAGAAGTCACTGTGCTCAACACTTTGTATATTTCACTCAAGTAATCCTTTCAGCAACACCCTGAGGTAGGTGGTAGCACTGTTTTACAGTTGAAAGGGCTTAGGTGATAGCCTAAGGTTACTCAGTCGCTAAGGTTACTCACTGCGCTCCTCTGCTCTGAAATGCAGGCCTGGCCATGCTGCTTGAGCACGGTCTTCCTCCCCATCCCAGCAAGTGAGAGCCTTGCTTGTTCCTCCTCCTCTCTATTTCTGACCCCCCTCCCAATAGAGAGATGCTTTCTCCTCCTTTTCCCCTTTCTCTTCTTCCTCCACCTGGTCTTCCACCACCTCCTCCTCTTCCTCCTTCCTCTAATCTTTATCCTCACCTTTATTTAGTCCCCTGGTCCTCATTAACCCTCAGAACCACAACAAGAATCCCAAGAGAAACTCAGAAACTTATTCTAGAATTGCTTTTCTGGAGCTCAGTGCTAATAATCTCTCTCTCCTCCTGCTTAGTCATCACAGCTGACATTACTGAGCACCGGGGATGTGCACAGCCCTTCACGGACCCCCTCATTTACCCTCTCACCTTCCTATGAGACAGGAATTATTGGCCCCATTTTACAGGGTCCAGGGTCCTCCAACCAGGAAGTGGCAGAGCCCCTATTTGGAATCAGCATGGCTGAACTCAGGCCGAGTAGATTTTTGAGCCTGGGTTCCTACTTGTCACGTGTGATAGCTTAGCCGAGTCACGTGTTCTAAGTGAACTGGGTTTTAGGGGTGTGACTGTGAGTGTCTGTCCCCCTCCTAGTAAAAAGCTCTGCAGAACTCTGGCCGGGATTCCTCTAGGCTTCCTTCTGATACAGACGCTTTATGAAGTTCCGTTTTCCCCTTTCCATCTGAGTGAATCTAAATCCGTCCACCAGCCTCAAGGCCTCTCACGTTGAGCTAACCAGCACACAATGTGCATTTGCTATTTCACTGGTGTGAAATTAACTGCCTCTTTGCGGTGTGTCTAGACCACGCATTATTCAAACTTGGGCACACACACACCACTTCCTTGGTCAGTGGAATACGCTGCAGATAAAAAAGAGGAAAAATTTCTTGTTGTTGTTTAATTGAAGTGTTTCGTATGTGTGGTAATCACAGAGGATTCATTTTAATTCAGATCAAAAGGCCAAATGACAGGCCTGAATCAAAACTGGCCAGTTGTACTATGACATTCTAACTTAAAAAAAGGAAACATGTACATGTTGTATATAGTAGAGCAGTTAATAAAGAAAACTTGTAAATGATTACAAATTAATTTGTGCCAATGATTCATTAGCTTTTATGAATGGAATCAATCATGGCTACCCTGGCTTCAAGGAAGGCAAGGGGACACTTTAGGGATTCCAGCCAGCTCTGCTGGATCTAAAAGCAGGGATCTACAAACTTGACAATTAGATAAACATCAGCTTATAGGGGAAACTAATCATTCAATGTTTGCTCAGTTCTGCAAGGAACCTTGCAGTCTTTCTTAAGATACAGTTTTAGAAATTAGAGAACCCTGGATCCTTGGAAGCATCTGCTTTTTGAGATTTCAAAGATATTTTTAATACATTTCTCTTTTTCTCGAAGCTCCAAATGTCATGATGTTCCTAATACACTATCAAAGGCTGTTGACCATCTTTCTCCAGTCGATCTTATTTTAAGCCTCAGCAGGCTTTCTCCAAGTTCAAAATACGGGGTGTACTGTGAACTCCATGCCTCCCTCCAGAGCACTAAGAGATCACACACTTGGCAGACCCTGTTACTCCTGCGGTCAGAGCTCTCTTCCTTCATGCGTCCTCTTGCTTTTACTGCGCTAAGTGTTCTGGTGGAACTCAATTCGACATGTTACCAGGAGGAATCTAGCCCCATTCAAAACTGCTACCCGAGAAGACACGACTTTCAATTGTGCTGACGAGTACATGGGAGAGGCCCTGGTGAACGCAGACCTTCCTGCTGATATTATTAAAATAGTCACAACTGCTGGAAAACCTTCTTCCACATGCTGGTCTAGGTCTCTAGCACAGGAACTGCCAATATATGTTTTGTGACGCCCAGATTAATAAACAAGGAACATGCTGACATTGTAAAAATGTATCTCAGAAAAATTAATATAAATTTACATAATTTAAAATATATGTTCACATACTATTTTATTTCCCACTTTCTCTGGAGAGAGGACTATGAGTAAGTAAAACTCCAAAAGCTTGAAAAAAATACAACTGTTAATGTATTTGTCCACATGTGACCCAGATTGGGGCTGGTCGATTTTAGAAAGCCTGAAATTCCAGGATTCTTTACACTAAAATATCTCCTGCCATCGAAGTTGAAGTGGAACTTTAACAATAAATATGGATGGAGAACCCAAAACTACTAAAATTATACAAATTTCAATTAATAAAACAAGCATATATACATTAAATTGATAAATTTTAAATCTTCATATATTTCAAGCACCAAGCAGCTCTCTAGCCAGCACAATCTGAGAATACAAATTAATTGTTCTTTGGTTTTTTTTCTATCTCAGGGAATAAAAATATCTTAGTAATTCTTTTAAAAAATATACAGCCTAGCCCAGCTAGTGTGGCTCATTGGCTGAGTGTTGACCTATGAACCAGGAGGTCACATTTCAAATCCCAGTCAGGGCACATGCCCAGTGTGGGACATACAGGAGGCAGCTGATCAATGAGTCTCTCTCATCATTGATGTTTCTATCTCTCTCTCCCTTCCCCTTCCTCTCTGAAATCAATAAAAATATATTTTAAAAATAAATACAGCCTAAACATTTCTGAATATTTAAATACATCTATACATTTAATGGTACATTTGCATACATATTTTAAATATACACTATACATACATACAGATACATATACACCGCTGCAATAAATACCAAAGGTTCTTCTATGAAATTTCATCTGTGAGCTGATTCAAAGCATAAATAAGAGACTAAAATTTCCTAATATTTACATGGAGATCACAGGAAGGCTGAGCAGCACTTTACACAGTCACTTAATCCTCAGAAGCATATTCTTTAGCCTAATAATAGGAATGTCATCAAATTTCATAATGCAATGAAATAAAAGTGATTTCTTACTGAATACTGGGAAAGATGTATTTCCTTTTAACACTTGGAATTCTTGTTCCAGTCGTCTCCGTAAATCTATTTGTTCAAATAAAACCTTCTGAAGTTCTTCTAATAAAGAAAAAAGGAAGAGTCATTTTACTAATCTTTATAAATAACTCTCCAGAGAACTGTTATATATGGCAATTTATTATTAGAAGACGAAATATTTTACCAGTTTAAAAAGTGTTGCATAGACATAGGATAGATTTGTGCAGAAATCCATGAATATAAATCAATGTAATATATTATTTTAAAGTATTATATTACAGTGTCATGTATTGATTGATACGTATGCATTAATCTCAATTATATCCACCCAATGGTCCATATATTATTCATATGTTGCTTGTCAAGCTTAAAATACGGCATAGAACAGAAATATCCTCCTACTATCTCTATAAGTCTTTTAAAGTGAAGAGTTCCACAGAATTAAAACTTTTCTTTACCTTTCCCCATATTTTCTACATCCTTTTTGAGTGAATGAGGTGAATTTGTTTCTTGAGTGTGTTCACCTTAAAAAAAAAAGGGGGGTGGGGATGGGGAAAATATTAGTTTTATGTGGGCTATTTTCTGAACGTTTTTCTCTTCATTTTGTTTCAATAGCTACGAAAGAGCTTATTATTTACTATAACTTGAAACTGGAAGTCCTCAGAACCAAATGTCCTCATTTGCTCATGTTCAATCCCCCAGAAGCATGGGGGGAGCTAGAGAAAATGAGGGCACAGCCTATGTAGCCTGTGATGGCAGCTCCGTGAAAGTAGATTCCTGAAGTTAGCCCCTCTCCCGCCCCAGTACTATCTCCTTTACAACGAAGGTAATTGTTAGGAAGGGCAAGAGAGGCGGTTGAGCAGTCCACATTTCTGGAAGAAGGCTGATCAGAGTCCCCCCACCTTCAGAAGTGAAGAAGTCTGCTGACCATTGGAAGGCCCCCCAAACCGTGGAAGCAGAAGACTCCTGCCATCTGGAGCCCCCGAAGTTTGGGACAGTGAAAAAGGAATGGGAGGAGGCTTCAGTTGTCCTTGAGAGAGAAGTTACAAGCCTGGAACAATTTCCTAATAAGTGATAGGCTTTTTAAAAAATCAACCTAAAACAGAGACTAGTTATCTTATATTACTTTGTAATATTCACATGTGTGCTGATAATTTCTTAACTACTTGCCTTTAACCAATAAAGACGATATTGTGGGTAAAGGTTAGATTGCTTTTCTTACCTATTTTGCTTAAGTGCTAACCAGAATGAGGGCAAGATAAAGAAAATGTATTTATCTACACTCATAAATTCAGTCTATACAATCCAGAATTATAAATAAACCAAAGAAATCCAATCATTCAGCTAACCAGAATTTTTTTGTTTTCAAATTTCAATGGGCTACTGGCAACTATCCATAAAATGTAACACGCTTTCCAAAGAGGTGAGGTAGTACAGACAAAAGTACTCTGAGGTTTCATGGGTTTTTGTCCCCCTAGTTAGCCCCCTCTGGGTCCCTGGAGCTGTTTGCTTACTTGCCTACCTCACCCATTAGGTGGCGTGCTACTTGGAGGTAGGGCTCTGTCTTATCTGCATGGCCAGTGCCTAGCACAGTGCTGCACATGTATCAGATATTCAATAAATTGTTTTCAGTTGTCACTGAAAGGAACCTCAGGAGGTTGTAAATTCTAAATTAAAACCCGGGCTAGAATGCATCATTTCAATTCTCTCCTCACTATTTATTCATTTCCCTTCCTCAGCAAGAAATGGAATGTAATGGCCCTGGGCACTTGTAGGAATACTGGGAGATTTCACTGCCAAGTTAAAGATTCCTACAAGGAGGGAGACAGAATTTCTCCCCAAAATGGCAGGGAGACAGGTCAGTACCAGGACAGACAGGAAAATCCTTAGCAGGATCTTATAACTGGCGGTTCTGCAGTCCACCTGAAGACTGTTGGGAGTATGTGTGTATGTGTATAGGTATGTGTATGTAAATACATATGTGTAAATATAATCTATGCAACTATTCCTACACATGTACATAGTTATGAGAAGGTGCTTCCTGCTCCCCATCAGTAGGACAAGAATATTGTTGGCAGCCATGAGTTCCTTAACGCAGGCATTTTCTCTAGTAGCTAGAGCATACTTGCACAATCTCATTCCCACTCTCATCTTCGACATGACTTCTCTCTATAGTAAGGTGACCAGATCGTCCCGCTTTTGGCAGGACAAAACTGATTTTTAACAATTTGTCCCGCGTCCCACGGCATTTTTAAAAAGTCCCTATTTTTGGAAAGATTCTTTATAGGGACTTTTTTAAAACGCCGTGGGACGTGGGACAAATTGTTAAAAATCGGTTTTGTCCTGCCAAAAGCGGGACGATCTGGTCACCTTACTCTATAGGCTTCTGAATGTTCAAACTTTGGCTTTCTTCTCCATATAATAAAATATGAGGAAATATCTGTGAAGCATTCTAAAAATAGACCTCAATGTAATTCCTATAAAATACTAGTATCTAAAACAAGAGTAACATGAAGGTGGATAGCAAATCACAAATACGTAAACCAGCTATAACGGTATTTTGAAAGGAAGATAAATGCATAATATGTGCAGTTTTGACGATGTTTGCTCTGGTCAAACATAGACGGTTCATACTCAGACAATCTTGAGTCTGAACAAGAGGAGGAACAAGAATGCACAGACCTCTGCATCCATTCACAGGGCATAATAAAACCCTGCAACACTCAACAGTCAGTTTAAATGAGATAGTTTGTTTCTGAACAGGCAACTCTAGAAGCCAAGTCCTTTTCACATTTGACACCAGATTCTTTTTGCTCCAATAGTGGACTTTGTGAGCTGTTTATTCTGTATTACATTTCAATGAGATCATTAAATGTAAAAGTTAAAATATGACGTGTTAAAGTGCACTTCTTTTCCACTTCACAATTAGGAGGCTTATATAGGTATGAAACCATTAAACAAATGGCTAGTAAATGGAAAGTGTATTAACCACAGGCAAATCTACTGATGACATTAATAATAAGCTTTTCTTTTCATCAGCTTTGGGTTTATTAATAGTTGACATCAGTGTCTATTTCAAAGAGATACTCTATTCCAACTTCTGGGTAAAATCTGCCAATTTTGAGCTTAGATCGAATGTTTCACATACAAAGGGTTTTTAAAAATAGTTCAATGCTAGTAAGTAAGGAGCACAGATGCCTCAGCTGCCTTTTGTGTATCTGGACCACTGCCTTTCGCATATTACTAATCTGTAAAAACCAGATTGTTAATGGTGGTTAAAAATGACCGCTGGGAGCCGGGATATGTTTGTTCACTATTACTGCTAATGTTTTCCATCTGGTTAACAAAAAAAGGCAGTCTAATACTAGATTAAATAAATGAGATTTAGTTGACAGTGAGCTTCCAATTTTTATAAATATTCCATCAGGTTAAGTGCATTTTACTTTTCCAAAATTAATGAATGGCTTTGGAGACATCCCCAAATTAAAATGCTTTCTTTTCTTCCCACTATATTCTCCCCTTTTAAAAGTTACAAAAGGCCATAGTGATCTTAATTGTGTAGAGTTATGGGAGAGAAAGTTATAGTGTGAAGGAACATCTTTCTTAGAAGCCTGTCTTAAGATATATCTCAAGTCAGACTGTGAAAGAACACCTTTGGGTGGCGTACAGTTGGAGAGCAATGGGTAAACACGGCATAAGATGCATCCTGCGCACGGAGGTGACCAGTGCTGCTGCTCAGGGCTGTGTCTGCACCAGCACTCCACAAGGCCACGTTCTCAGGTCCAGTTCAATGGGACCAGCATCGCTGCCTGTCAATCCTGCTCGCCCCGAGGGGAGAGGCAGCGACATGTCACATCAGAGAAACTGCGTTTCTGCCAAGTGCAGTAGAGGTCAGAGGACCAGGAGTCACGTGGTTCCTGCTTCCCTGGTCTCCCCAGCACCAGGTGGTCCCACATGCCAGGTGAATATTCCACCCCTCCCACCCTTCATTCTGCCCTCACACAGCCATCAGAAAATGGAAGTACAGGAGGGATGGATGTGAGAAAATGCCACACTGAAGTAGACATGAGCAGTAAATATCACATGAAGAGACTGAGTATCTAAAGGGAGAAAAAAAGCCTGGCCAGTGTGGCTCAATGGTTGAGCATCGGCCCAGGCACCAAGAGGTCACTGGTTCGATTCCTGGTGAGGGCACATGCTCAGATTGTGGGCTCAATCACCAGAAGGGGGCATGTAGGAGGCAGCCAATCAATGATAATCCTCCCTCATCGATATTTTTTATCTCTCTATCCCTCTCTCTCTAAAAATCAATAAAAACACATTTTTTAAAAATAAAGAGACACAAAAGCAATAAACAAAACAGTCAATAGATTCATTAGCACCACTTTTCAAAGCAGATGGGTAATTTACTTTCTCTTAAAAATCGTGCCACACCTCTGCTCAAGAACCTGCAATGGCTCCCATGGCCTACACCAGTGGTTGGCAAACTGCAGCTCGTGAGCCACATGCGGCTCATGAGCCACATGCGGCTCTTTGGCCCCTTGAGTGTGGCTCTTCCACAAAATACCATATGCAGGCGCGCACATACAGTGCGATTGAAACTTCGTGGCCCATGCGCAGAAGTCGGTTTTCGGCTCTCAAAAGAAAATTCAATCATTGTACTGTTGATATTTGGCTCTGTTGACTAATGAGTTTGCCGACCACTGGGCTACTCCACAGAATCCACTCTAAATTCCTCCTCCTGAGCCTTCAGGTTTTCTCATAACCTTGTCCCATGGGCTGAGCTGAGTTTTTCTGTCACCAAACACAAACCCTTTACTCTAGCTGGGTCTTTATTTCGTGTACTTGCTGGATCTCCCTTACATTGTTTCTCTTGCCTAAGGTTCCCATAGCCCTCTCCTCCCAATCCATCCAAAATCAGAATGCCACTCCAGTCTCTGCTTCCGTAAAGCCTTTTCCAGCTTCTGCAAATGCTGCCGATCCATTCCTTCCTTGGTTGAAGTTCTAGGTGCTGATTGTCTTTACTGGGCCACTTTGTACCCAAGAGCCTGGCATGTTACAACAGATGCAAGTCTAGTCTTCCCCAGCTAGAAAATCTGCTTTCTGAGGCCAGGAAGATCCTGCCCTATAGGTAACCTCCATCACCTCTACCCGAAGCAGGAGTACAGATACTTGCAACAAATATCGTTTGCACTTAATGCAATCTGGTTTGTGAAAGAAATACACACTAATGCTATTACAAATACTCAATAGTCAGAAGGGGTCTTTAAGGACTAACTCATTCCTAGAAATGAAAAAGCACACTTTGATCCATTTGTATATTCTAAGGCTTATTGTCATAGAGGTTTCTATTTTCAGTTTGCTATTGTCTATTTTCAGTTTGCTGGGGAAGTGTGTGATGTTTCAAGTTTTATACCTATTTGACATTTTGAAATTTCTTCCAGAGATAAACAGAACCACAGCACTGCATTTTAACCAAGACATGGAAATATTAATGTATATGCCTGTTGTTGCTTCCACCAGAAGAAAAAACCTGGCATTTTTAGAGCTCATTTAATTTTAAGAGCCAAATGAATAGGTCAGATGTTCTGTTGGTGGTCATGGGACAGGCGGAAGAGCTGATTAAATGGACAGTCCTGTTCTCAAGCTAAACTCGAATTCAATACATAAGATCATGTAAATATCGTTCCCTGGATGTGTACAGGATGAAGAGTATAAACTTTGGCATTCAGCCATCCCTTCTGTGAGAATACATTCTCTCTCCTTCCTTCTTCCTTCACCCCCACTTGGTCTCCTACTCCTGGTCTTGGCGGTTTCCCTGTTAACTTCTCTTTTGACTTACAACCAGCATTCAGAGGCGCTGCCCCAGAGGCTAGTAAATGGCTTATCACTGAAAGGTCCTCTATGTTCCCCCAGGACAAGTGTCGTCCACACTTGATGGAACATTTGGAGAAAACATTTCCTTTTCTAGAAAGAGAGTGTGTTATTTAATTGTACACTCAAGGGTAAATTTAGTCAATGAAACTATTTTGGTTTGGGACTGTGTCTATAGATGAGACACACAGGTACTCTAACGTTGGGATGCAGAATAAAAACTTTCAGTCGAACATCCAGATGTTTCCATAGGCGGTGGGGACTCATGTGTTCTGGTGAGGCCAGCAGGCCCTACATGATCTGCTAGTCAGGCTCTGGTCTCTGCCCACAGTTCCCAATGCATTGGCATGCTCCCGGGGCTGGGCTGAGGTTCTGCCATCTCCCCTTCCAACAGCCTGGGCACAGGGCCTGGCCTCTATTTAGAATGTCTAATTCCTAAGTAAACTATGAATTTTAATAATGAATTTTAGTTTTATAACCTGGCCTTAATTTATTAGACTTTCTGGAATTTTTATTTTCTCTTCCCCTAAAAATCTATCTTATAATTTGGGTGGGGTCAAAGTTGATCTGCAGTTAGTATAGTGAGGACATTTCACAGTAACCAAAATTCAGCACCACATACGCTTTAGAGAGGTTTTCAAGAACACTTTGGATTAAAGCATTTTAAAAAAAAAATCAGTCACCCAGAAAGCAAGGTTGAATAACTTCCTTCTCTATCAGTGGGACATGGACTTCTGCTAATTTCTTGGTGTTGAATTGTACATTCAACTCTTCCCCTTGACATCTGGCACTTTGGTGAGGTCACAGAACAAAAGAGGGGGAAAAATCAATATCACTGGGGAAGGTATGTTAGAGAATGCACTAACTGAATATTAACTCCATTAGTGAAAAAGGGGAGCAGGAGAAAGAATAGTATTGGTGGGGTTACAGTAAATTAACCCTTTGCACTCGCTTGCTTTTTTCTCGATTCCTTTATTCTACTCGGGATTAAATTTTTTAAATACCTCAGATTTTACAAAGCATGGCAGTAGAATAAAAAACTGGAGTTTCTTTTCATACAAACTTATTTATTTGGATTTTTTTATATTTCAAATTATTGATACATTCAAAGAGTAATTTTAATCTTGATGCTAACCGTGTCGAGTCACACTCGACATCCGAGTGCAAAAGGTTAAGAAGTAAATTTTACAGTTCATGACCAAAATTTATTGTGAGTTGCAAATGCATTGCTCCTTGAATCAGTATATCCAATATCTTTGATTAGTGAATACTGAGTTCATTTAGAATTCTCTTGAGTTTTAGGACTTGTGTTGTCAATTCACACCATTTAATTTTTTTTTCCTGGAGAGTTTTTCATCTTCCTTCATCTCAAGTTTCATATAAAATTTTTTTTTAATCACAAGAAGGGACATTTTTAATAAATAAAAAGAAACTGACATCAGAAATGTGGAGATTATTTAATTTTGAATACATATTTTAAAAACCTCAAAATTCATTGCTCATAAAAATGTCAGCAGTAATTTAGAGGTGGGAGATTTTATCAAATTTTACAGGTGGATAAACTGAGGCACAAAGTAGTTAAAGGGCTTACCCAAAGTCACCTAGTGAGAGAGTTAAAACGCAGATATACTAGTCTGTGCTTTTTAGAAATTTTCTTCTTCTTTTTTTTTAAAAAAATCATAAGCATGTTCTAAAATAGAATGGAATAATAAATCAGTGTGCCTCATCTGCTATATATTCATGAGAAGTGTAACTGCTTCTTACTATTCTCAGAAACCCATCCAGAGCATATTAAGTACACTAGAGAATCATACCAGTGAAAATCAAATTGATTTTAAAACTTCTACATATATAACAAGATGCAGACCTGCTCAGAGTCCAATGGTGCTGGTGTTTCTACAATGAGGGGGATTGAAATCAGATGACTCCGCTTTATGTGATTTCCTTGACCTGCCATAGCTTTCAGCTGCCTCACCAGCTTACCTGACTGCATCCAATTTCAAATCACTCAATTTCACCAAAGTTATTCAAAACAGATATGCAAAACTTAGTCTGGGTTTGCAAGAAAGTGCTGCCACTTATATTTTTGAATAGGTAACATTTTGACCAAATTACCATCTCCCTAATCTATATTACTTAGCTTTAAGCCATGGGTCTAATTTTAAAAAGACCTAGAGATAAAAGTTCTACTGGCTTCTGGGGACTATGGGCTGCTGAAAAAACCTCATGTTTGGTCCCTTTAATTATACACAAGTACAATATCTGCTGTGTGTAAGGTTAATGACCATTACCAGGGAGGTTTTTAAAAAACCATTTAAAAATGTAATCTCTTTGAAATTGTTGAAAAGTAACAGTTACCAATAAGGCTGAAAGGTTGAAGGGAGGCTAAACTTAATTAAGATGATGAACTAAAAAAATCAACTGGAACTAAGTATCGTTGCTAAACTGATTTTATAGCCGGGATCAATTAAAGCAAGAATCTATCATTTCAAGATAAGTCTATAACCTTACTTGTTTAGAGAAAGGTGCTAGGAATTTCTTCATAAACTATATTTATGATTGCCATCAGAGGAAAAATTTCATGTAAAAATAAAAAATTGCATGCTGACTTCTTAGGTAGTTTGAAAAGACATTTCCCCCGTGGTCGGCAAACTCATTAGTCAACAGAGCCAAATATCAACAGTACAACGATTGAAATTTCTTTTGAGAGCCGAAAACTAACTTCTGCGCATGGGCCACGAAGTTTCAATCGCACTGTACGTGCGCGCCCGCAAGTGGTATTTTGTGGAAGAGCCACACTCAAGGGGCCCAAGAGCCGCATGTGGCTCGCGAGCCGCAGTTTGCCGACCACGGTTTTATGTTATACTGCATAGGTACCAAAATAAAATACTGATATTTTCCAATAACACTGGTTGAATTAAACAATGGTTAAAGCACACTTGGTTATATAAACCTCACTGGTTGGTATTTTGTGTAGACTAGGAGTCAAGTATTCATACTGCATTACAGCAGATCTGACCCCTCCTTTGGTTTGGAAGAAACCTGAGAGCAGGGACTGGTGTTGATGCTATCTCTGAATCCCCAAGCCCAGCAAAGTACATAGCACACAGTAGGCATTCTATAATATTTGGGAGTACTTGAGTAAGTAAACAAATGAAGTTAAAGGTTGTTACAAGGGGAGAAATAACTCCATTCACAAGCAGGTCATTCTGCATAAAGCATTCTACTGCTACCATCCCAAAGCAGCTAACTACAGTCTTCATAAGATCTTTGGCTCATCTAGATTTTTGACACTTTGCTAAATGAATGGATGTCTGGAGTCTGACCACAAAGAAATACGTTAATACCACAACATAGGCCAATTGGGTGCCCACTCTGGGATTTTCTAGAGCGTGCATTCCAACGTGAAGACCATCATCAGCTAACCTCTGCTACAGCAAGGACAGCTGGAGGCACCCAAGTCACACCGCAGCACCAACTCCTTAACACCTGGTGCTGTTTACAACATCATCTGCACATGCTCAGCAAAGAAACCAGAGGATGAAGTTTTTGTGACCCAAGATCCCAAATCAAATTTAACAAAATATATTCTTCACCTCAACATTTGTTCAAGAATGCTTTCAACTCTCCCACATCCCACCTGTTTCCCATCTAATACAGGATAATAATGCGATATAACCTACTATCTACATACTCTCCTGAATAATGTGAGAATGAAATTGCAACATGGAAAATCAATATGGAACAACTTTCTCTGGGAATTTGTATCAAATTAATTATTGTGAGGAAGGGACTAGTAATATATCAATAGTATGACTAGGTGTTATTACCAACATAACTATTGACTGCATAGCCCTGAGCTCCAGGCACTGTGGAAATTTTATGTGAACACCGATCCTGACTATATTTTTACTTCCTTCCTTTTGGCCTTTGTATTTCTGTCTGAATATCAAACGACAGTGGATTCTGTGTTTTTTATCCACTCTGGCTATCATCTTTGGGGTTCTGATGGCTTTCCAGGGTTTACTGAACTTATTAAGTGTGGGGGAGCCAAACCCCTTCCAAGGCCAGGAGGAGCTCACTTGCCAATGAAACCAGCCTCGCCATCCAAATCAGAGGCTGACGAAGAACAGAAATTCAGTTTCCAACAATCTGCAGAGACTATTGATACACATGAAATGAAGAGGCTATAACTCTGTGAAAGAGTCAGTATGTTCAAAAATACATTTAGATTTCTAATGGCTAGGCATATTTGTTGAAATGCTAACTTAAAAATTTTGTAAGAATTATGAATGCTGCCCAAGCCGGTTTGGCTCAGTGGATAGTATCGGCCTGTGGACTGAAGGGTCCCAGTTTTGATTCTGGTCAAGGGCACATGCCCGGGTTGCAGGCTCCATCCCCAGGGGGAGGGGGGCATGCAGGAGGCAGCTGTTCAATGATTCTCTCTCCTCATTGATGTTTCTCTCTCTCCCTCTCCCTTCCTCTCTGAAATCAATAAACATATATTTTAAAAAAGAACTATGAATGCTTGCTGTTACTGAAATGTAGGAAATTAAAGTTCCTAAAAAGAGATGATTTCAGACTGTGGTATTTGGATTTTCTCGTTAAATCTATGGGAACATTTAAATTTAACAATTTAAACACTGAATTACCCTATAGATTTGTACAAATCATTGCTAATTCTTGAAAAGCTATGTACATTTAACATCTTCTTTTGAGTATCTTAGGAATTTTTACTTTTATTTCCTTTAACATTTGCACCCAAAATAGAGTAAGAGTTATGACGATTTCTGCTTTAGCCTAATGAAATGTAAGGCTTGCTGCAAACTATTCTCTAGACGTGTATTTTGTTAAATACATGTATACTATAATTTGAACTTTAATAACACCAACAGCCAACTTCCAAATAAAACCCTTTAAATTGAGGCAGTCAAAAACAACCTTAAAATTAATGCATATAAATTAAAAAGTACTCATTTTAATAAGCAATGCTAAATGAAAACCTGTCTTAAGATTAGTGAATGAAAAGTGGGGTCCATGTCCTGCCTCTAAGTGGGTTCCATTATTTTTAAAAATACACAGTCACTGCTACATGCAAGTTTTCTTACGTTATTGGACTTGAAGCTTCATGGGGCCTCCTACACAATAAGGTCATACACAAGATAAAACAAAACCAAATAAAAATTCCCCAAAAAGTTAGATATTGACAGTGCCACTAGATGCAACACTGCTTTGAAACTATCTGAGCTTTGTCTATATTGATAGAGAGGAATGCAGATTTTCTGAATGCTCATTGGTTGTGCAACACAGA